>NW_012139414.1:4290997-4330273 GCF_000956105.1 Propithecus coquereli
GGAATGTTGGCTGTCAAAAAGTGTTTAAGATAACCTTTCTGTATTTTTCCCAAATGTTTTTTGGAGAGCCTATGTGTAAAGCACAGTGATGGCCACTTTCACTCCTTTCCTGGAGCAAGACATGTTTCTTTTGGGTCTGATTTGTACATGATCACTGAAAATTTCATCAGTGACCAAAAAATCCAGAAGAAACCTAATGAAAATAGTAGTACAGTTTTACACATGTTAAATGGTTACCAAAAAGAAAAAGAAACTATGTGGAATATGGTACTTTATACTGAAAAAGACCTAAAATTTGCTTGTGGAAGTGGGCATTGGAAAGGTTGCAGCTTTTGAGTTAAGGAGAGATGGTGGAAGAAAGGCTATCTGAAATAGGGTGGAAGGTTGTTCACATCAGGAGTAATTGATACCACACACAGTGAACTGGGGTAGCTGGTAGATGTTTGAAGTGTGTGCATGTATGTGCTTCGTGCGTTTCTACTCAGCTCAGTTCAACTGGATGCAGTTTCCTGAATTCACTTAGTACTTCTTACAGATTAAATTGCATATAAGCAAATGTAAAATTGACATTACACTTAAATTATTCCTGCTATATCTAGCACGTTGGAACAAATTCATATTTTCAAAATAAGCTTTATAGTATCACTGTCTGTACAAAGAAGCATGATTCAGTCTGATATAATCAGAGAATTGCAAATAGAATAGAATGACTAGAGTATAATCCATAAAGGATGGAATGACAGAAGTAGTCAGAAGAGGTATACAATGGTTGTATCAAAAAGAGCTTTGTATCCTGTGTCACAAGACCTTGAAATTATCTTGTGTATGTGTGTGGTTTTTTTTTTTACTTGCAATTTTTTATTTTCTTATTTTGTTATTTCAGCATATTACAGGAGTACACATGTTTAGGTTACATAAATTGCCTTTGCCCCATCCGAATCAGAGCTTCAAGCATGTCCATCCCCTAGACGGTGGACACTGCACCCATTAGGTGTGAATATACCCATCCTCTCCCCCCACCGCCTGCCCGACACCCAATGGATGTTACTACTGTATGTGCACTTAAGTGTTGATCAGTTAATACCAATTTGATGGTGAGTACATGTGACGCTTGTTTTTCCACTCTTCTCATAATTCACTCAGTAGAATGGGCTCCAGCTCTATCCAGAATAATACAAAAGGTGCTAGATCACCATTCTTTTGGGGCTGAGTAGAACTCCATGATATACATATACCACATTTTATTAATCCACTCATGTATTGATGGGCACTTGGGTTGTTTCCACATCTTTCTAATTGTGAATTGTGCTGCTACAAACATTCGAGTGCAGATGTCTTTTTTATAGAATGTTTTTTGTTCCTTTGGGTAGATGCCCAGTATTGGGATTGCTGGATCAAATGGTAGTTCTACTTTTAGCTCTTTGAGGTATCTCCATATTACTTTCCACAGAGGTTGTACTAGTTTGCAGTCCCATTGGCAGTGTATGAGTGTTCGTATCTCTCCACATCCACACCAACATTTATTGTTTTGGGACTTTTTAATAAGGAATTCTCACTGGAGTTAAGCGATATTTCATTGTGGTTTTGCTTTGCATTTCCCTGATGATTAGAGATGTTGAGAATTTTTTCGTATGTTTGTTGGCCATGAGTCTATTTTCTTTTGAAAAGGTTCTGTTCATGTCCTTTGTCCACTTTTTGATAGGGTTGTTTGATTTTTTTCTTGCTGATTTTCCCGAGTTCTGTTATCAGCCCTTTATTGGATGTGTAGCATGCAAATATTTTCTCCCATTCTGTAGGTTGTCTGTTTCCTCTCATGATAATTTCCTTGGTTGTGCAGAAGCTTTTTAATTTGATTAGGTCCCATTTATTTATTTTTATTGTTGCTGTGATTGCCTTTGGGGTCTTCTTCATAAATTTTTGTGTAGGCCGATGTCCGTCAGAGTTTTTCCAACATTTTCCTCTAGAATTCTTATAGTTTCATGCCTTAGGTTTAAGTGTGTTATCCACTGTGAGTTGACTTTTGTGAGAGGCAAGAGGTGTGGATCCTGTTTCAGTGTTCTACATGGGGCTATCCAGTTTTCCCAGCACCACTTATTGAATAAGGATTCTTTCCCCCAGTGTATGTTTTTGTCTGCTTTGCCAAAGATGAAATGGCTATATGAGGATGGTTTTATATCTGGGTCCTCAGTTTTGTTCCATTGGACTATGTCTCTGTTTGTGCCAGTACCATGCTGTTTTAGTTATTATAGCCTTGTACTATAGCTTGAAGTCTGGTAAACTGATGTCTCCCAATATTTTTCCCCCCCTTAAGATTGCTTTTGCCATGCAGGGTCTTCTCTGGTTCCATATGAATTGTAGAAATATTTTTTTGTAGATCTGGAAAAAATGATGTTGGTATTTTAATTCGGATTGCATTGAGTCTGTAGATTACTTTGAGTACTGTAGACATTTTAACAATGTTGATTCTGCCGACCCATGAGTGTGGTATAGTTTTCTACCTGTTTACACCCTCTGCTGTTTCCATCCTCAGTGTTTCATAGTTCTCCCTGTAGAGGTCTTTTACCTGCTTAGTTAAATATATTCTTAGGTATTTTGTTTTCTTTGTTGCTATTTTGAAGGGTATTGAGTCTTTGAGTTGGTTCTCAGTTTGACTGTTGTTGGCATATAGGAATGCTACTGATTTCTGTACATTGATTTTGTAACCTAAGAGTTTGCTGAATTTGTTTATCAGTTCCTATAGTCTCATGGCAGAATCTTTGGGGTTTTCTAGATATAAGGTCATATTATCAACAAAGAGCAATAGTTTGAGCTCTCCTGCCCCCTTTTGGATGCCCTTGATTTCCTTTTCTTGTCTGATTGCTCTGGCTAGGACTTCAAGCACTATGTTGAATATAAGCAGTGATAGAGGGCAACCTTGTCTGGTTCCAGTTATAAGCACGAGTGCTTTCAGTTTTTCCCTGTTCAGGATGATGTTGGCTTTGGGTTTGTCATACATGGCTTTTATCATTTTGAGGTAAATGTTCTTATCATAAAAGGTTGCTGAATTTTGTTGAATGCTTTTTCTGCGTCTTTTGAGACGATCATATGGTCTGTGTTTTTGCTTCTATTTATGTGGTGAATTACGTTTATAGGGTTGTGAATGTGGAACCATCCCTACATCTCTGGGATGAAGGTCACTTGGTTGTGATGGATTATTTTTTTGATAAGCATCTGAATTCAGTTTTCTAGGAGTTTGTTGAGAATTTTTGCATCTGTATTCATAAAGGATATTCATCTGTAGTTTTCTTTTATTGTTCCGTCCTTTCCTGGTGTTGGTATCAGGGTGATGTTGGCTTCATAAAACGTGTTGGGTGAGGAGGATTCCTTCCTTCTCAGTGTTGTGGAATAATTTCTGCAGGATAGGCACCAGTTCTTCTTGGTACGTCTGGTAAATTTTGAGTGTAAAACCCTCTGGTCCAGGACTTTGTTTTCAGGAAGGTTTTTTATTGCTGCTCCATTTCAGTACTTGATATTGGTTTGTTCAGGAATTCTATTTCTTCCTGATTGAGCCTAGGGAGGCTATGTGTTTCTAAGAATTTATCCATTTCCTCAATATTTTCATGTTTATGTTCATAGAGGTTTTTAAAGTATTTATAGATATTTTGTATTTCTGTGATATCAGTTGTAATTTCTTCTATTTCATTCCTGATTGAGCTTATTAGAGTCCTTTCTTTTCTGCTTCTCATTAATCTAGCAAGAGACATGTCAATTTTATTTTTTCAAAGAACCAACTTTTTGTTTTATTAATCTGTATAGTGTGTTTGTTATTGATTTCATTTAATTCTGCTTTGATCTTTATTATTTCTCTTCTTCTGCTGGTTTGGGGGTTGGTTTGCTCATCCTTTTCTGGTTCTTTGAGATGATTCATTTGATTGTTGATTTGTGATCTTTCTGTCTTTTGGATGTAGGCATTTATGGATATAAATTTTCCTCCGGACTGCTTTAGCTGTGTCTCACAGATTTTGATAACTTGTGTCTCCTTTTTCATTTAGTTCAAAGAATCTTTTGATTTTCATCTTAATTTCCTGCTTAACACAGTAATCATTCAACAAAAGGTTGTTTAGATTCCATGACTTTGTGTAGAGATGAGAGTTTCTGTTGGAGATGATTTGTGATTTTATTCCACTGTGGTCTGATAAGATGCATGTTATAATTTCTAGTTTTTTGAGGCATGCTTTGTGGCCTACAATGTGGTCAATCTTAGAGAATATCTCTTGAGCTGATGAGAAAAACATGTATTCAGCGATTTTGGGATACAATGTTCTGTAAGTGTCAGGCCCATTAGTTCTAGAGTTCTGTTTAAGTCTATTGTTTCTTTGTTTATTTTCTGTTTGGAGGTTCTGTCCTGTTCTGTCAGAGGGGTGATGAAGTTCCTGGCTATTACGGTGTTGCTTTTTATCATTTTGTTTAGGGTTTTGTTTCTATTTTGTTTATTTAGGGTTTGCTTTCTGAATCTGGGTGCACCTGAGTTATGTGCATAAATATTTAAAATTGTTATGTCTTCTTGTTGAATTTTACCCTTCACCATTATATAGTGACCATCTTTGTCTTTCATTACTTTTGTTGATTTGAAGTTTAAGTTATCTGAAATGAGAACTGCTATGCCAGCTTTCTTTTGGCTTCCCTTTCTATGAAATATTGTTTTGCATCCCTTTACCTTAAGTCTGAATGCATCCTTGTGGGTTAGATGTGTTTCCTGAAGATAGCAGATACTTGGCTCGTGTATATTTATCCATTCGGCCAGCCTATGTCTCTTTAGTGGGCTGTTCAAGCCATTGACATTTATTGAAAGAATTGATACGTGGGGCAGATTTCTGTTCTTCCTGTTGAGTTGAACTTTGTCACTTTGTTTTCTGTCTTGAGCCATTGTGGTGTCTTACCTTTGACATGTAGCTTTTGGATGATTTTACACTGGTGAATGTTTATTTTGCTGATCTGTGTGTAATTCTGTCCTGAGTACATCCTGGAGGGCAGGTCTTGTCTTGATGAATTTCCTCAGTCTTTGCTTGTGTGAGAAGGTCTTTATTTCTCCTTCCTGTAAGAAACTTAGTTTTTCAGGGTATAAGATTCTAGGCTGGACATTATTCTGTTCGAGAAGAGGGAGAATGGGTCCCCAATGTCTTCAGGATTATAAGGTCTCAGTTGAGAAGTCTGTAGTTAGTCTGATGGGTTTTTGTTTGTAGGTTACCTACTTCTTTTACCTTATAACTTATAGGAGTGCCTCTTTCGTGTTTATTTTGGCCAGTCTGATGACTCTATGTCATGGTGTCTTCCTGTTTGCAATGAATCTTCCAGGAGTGCTTTGAGCTTCTTCTTCCTGGGATATCTAGATTTTTAGCAAGGCCAGGGAAATTTTCCTCCATTATATCCTCAAACCGTTTATCCAACCCTTCTGTATTTTCTTTTTCACCCTCAGGGATGCCTACAATTCTTACATTAGGCCTCTTCACGTAATCCCACATCTCTTGTAGGCTTTGCTCTTTTCTCTTATTTCTCTGCTCTATCTCTGCAACTGACTGACTTAATTGAAAGGTGTTGTCTTCAATCCCTGAGATTCTTTCTTGTGTTTGATCTACCCTATTCTTGAGGCTTTCCACTGTGTTTTGTAATTCCTTGAATGAATTGTTTATTTCCAGAAGTTCTATTTGGTTTTTCTGTAATATTTCAATTTCTTTAGTGAATTTTTCTTCGAAGTCCTGGATTTTTTTGTGGTTTCTTTGTGTTGGGTATCCGTTTTCTCTTTCATATCATTGAGTTTTCTTACAATCCACGTTCAAAATTCTTCTTCTGTCATTTTAGCATTCTGAATTTGGTTGATATGCATTGCTAGAGAGCTGGTGTTCCCCTTTGGGGTTATGCTTTCAATTTTATTTTTCATATTTCCAAAATTTGTTTGCTCATTTCTTCCCATCTGGACCAGCTGTTGCTTCTTACCTTTAGATTTTCATTTACATAATGAATGGCATGCCCAGTTTAGTCTCTGAGCCAGTAGGTGGAGTTTGTGGGTGAGATTCAACCATACCCTGTATGATGAGTCAGTAAATGCAGTAAAAGGGTATGCAAATTGACCTCAATGTCAGTAGGTGACGCTTGCTAGAGCAAGCTGCATTGTTGTTTTTGGGTCCTGTGACCAGCTCTAGTTCCTCTGGAGAGTTACTCTAGTGCCTCAGGTGATGGGTGGAGCCCTGGGACTTTCAGGTGTGTCCTTCTCCACCTCAGTGGGGGCAGGTGGGGGAATGAGGCTGGGCGAGGCTATATTGGGTGAGTCTTCCCTCAAGCTCCACAAATGCTGTTAGTAGGGGTCAAAGGTGTGTTCTCTGCTTCTAGGTAAAGCTGCCAGGAAGGAGCTGAAATGTCCCCACTCAGCCACAAAGTATGCATGTGGAGGTGGGGCTGTTTGATTCCTGCAGTCTGGAGTAGGCCTCACTCCTTTCCACACTCCCCTTATTCCGTGGTTTCTCCCAGGCCTCTGCCGGCAGGCAGGACCTCAAGCCAGTGGATCTCCCCTGACTGTGATGTGAACCCGGAAGTTCCCTGCCCAGTATTACAGCTTGAGCTGGGTGTGCTGCCCATGGGAGCAGTGTTGCCTCTCAAGCACACTGTAGCTAGGACCCACTCTGATCTGCCCCTGAAGAAACACTCACCTCAGTAGACTAGTTCACAAATATCCCTTTTGTGCCCACCAGTAATGTGATTGAGACCTGGGTGTATGGGATCTGGCCTGCAGGCCTGTCCCCAGGCCCAGAGATCAATCCCTGACCCTGCCAGGGAGAAGAGTGCTGGTCTCAAGTTACCCATGGGGTGACCAAGCTGGATCAATGTCTCTCCGTCTCGTGATTTTCCCTGCTCTGCTGGAGTCACCATGCGAGCAGAACTTGGGAGGGCAGGTGGGTAGGGAGCTCACAGTCTGAGTACCCCTCAGTCTGCTGTATAGCCCCAAAAGGAAAGGTCCTGTTCCCTGCAGATGCCTCCAGGTGGTGGTTAAATTGTTTCTCTCTGCGACTGCGAGTAGCGAAGGGGAAGGGGAGAAGGAGGCAATATGGCACCTGTGATCGGCTCAGGTCTGTGGGGCGGGAGGTGCCCTGAGGGAGCTGGGAGCTTGCTTCCCTGTCCGCAAGACAGGGTAGCAGCCATCTCTGGGCTGGTGTTGGCAGGTCTCTCCAGCAGCTCAGGAGCCCACCCACAGTCCGAGATACAAGGGAGGGGAAATTTAACCGTTCCACCTACCTTTGTCGCTGGTCTCCAAGCCTCTCAGGGTTTAGACCCTGCCAATGCCATTCTCCTTCCAGTTCTGCTCTGTAGCTTCTTCCCATGGAGTCTCCTGTAGTTTCAGGCACCCTTCCTTCCGACCCTCATACAATCTATGTTTGTCTGCCTGTTTGTTTTTTTTACTTTCATCTAAAATCTATCTTTCTTGCCACAGACACTCTGGCTGGCAGTTTTTCTCATCCACTATCTTGCCTCTATCCCCCGAATTGTCTTGTTATCATATATCTTTTATATGTTCTCTATTCTGGCGTTTAAATATTCTTGTAAAGAGCTAAGTTGAATCATAACTGATAAAATATCCATTGTGTACAATTGTGCAAATTAAATTTAGTCACAGGACTATAAGAATAGCAGTTGTACATCTAATCCTAGTGGAGGTTAGAAAATACCTCCATGGTCTCTCATAAAAGAGTGGAATGTTTTTCTCCTTCAGTTAGAAGAGTGATATGGGGATTGTTTGGAATGAAGAGATGGGAGAGAGAAATAATTCAAGTTTGTAATCCTATATCATATTTTTATTTGAACAGAGAGATACATGTTTCTATCATTCATTCAAATTATTAAACACAAACGGGGAGCAAAATAATAAGAACAGATGATTAGTGTCCCATCTGCCCAATTTCCAACCTTTCTCTCTTCAGCCTCATTTCTATCCAGATTAGCAGATGGCACCAGTTCTTGTCCAGTTTCTCTCATTTTCTTATTATAAGGGGTTGTTCTTTTCCCTGCCTTCTTTAAAACAACAACAAAAATTGGTAATGACTGACTGTATTCCCGTTGACCAGGGCACCAATTCCTGAGGATTACACAGAAGATTGGCATTCAGTCCAGCCTTCCGCATTACATTACGATGGTTCTGCCTGGCAACAGAAAGCTTGGTTGAATTAAGCCTGGGCTTTTTATCTTGGAAGGCTTGTTCAGTGGTGGTTGGAAAAAGAACTCGTGTTAGCAAATCCTAAAAATCTCGGAAGAATGAGGGGAAATCAGAAGCTGTTAGAAGTTTCTGACAGAAACTATAAGGGAAGGGAAGGAGAGGTGATTACTGCCAATAGTGGATGGCATAGTGCTGGGTGATACAGAATGCAGGATTCATTAATTCCGATTTTGCATGTGGCCTCTCTCTAAAGGAAAGTGACTTTCTAACAGGAGAAAATAAGGTCTTACAGATGACATAGAAGTTCAAGGTGAAATAACAGATTATAAGGGAACACCTCCCCATCTACAGAGAATGAATTCAAGGCTCCTGATGCAATTTAATTATAGACTCATTGTCATCTTTGAAGAAAATGCATTTTTGCTTTAATAAAAACGATATTAAGTAAATTCTGTAACCTTTACTTTGAGTCCTGGTAATATTTTAGAAAAAGTGATATGATAAGTAAACACTGAGAAAAGAGTATAGTACTTACAGAAAGGCAATGTGAATTTAACAATTCCTCTTTAGCAAAACTGTCAGGTCAATAACTCAGGGTCACATTATAGACATAATTTATTTGGATCTCGGCAAGATTTTTGTTTGGTATTCCACAATCTCTTTGTGAACAATTGAGGAAAAATACAGGCTGGTGGATGGCATTATGATTATCAAGATTCATAATTAATTTTACAACTATTTCCAGGTCTACTGGTTTCTAATTGTAACTTTCTAGGATTATTCCATATATATCTATCCTTGGCTCTATCCAAAAAAAAAAAAAAACCTCAGATTTTTGTCTTTGACTGGTGATGAAGATGTAGTTTCAAATAATGCAAAAGCTCTGGAGTTCTAAATGTGGTGAATGGGAGAAACAGGACACACCCGGATTTTGGTGTTCTTGGCAGTGGCCTGAATAAGATTTACTAGGACTAAAAGTGAACTTACATTGGAAAAGCCAACTATGAAAATAAAGAATTGAAGGATATTAGACTTATGAATTTTAGATGATGCTTTCAGTGTGTCAGAAGTGTGTAGTTGGCTGGCAATAAAGCTAACGGTATTTTTGAGTCCGTTAATAAAATCTGTTTTATATATGTGACTATACTTTATGTGTATTTGGCAAAGAGGGGATGGAAAAATTGAAGGTAAGATTTGCCCAGAGTCACAGATAGTGTTAATGTTCACATTCTCCATGTTTCACCTTATTTGCATATCACTTTTATCTTTAAATTCAAAATATCTAAATGGCTATGAAAACTCAGGAGATTAAAATCTACTTTGGGAAAGGAGTAAAACTGTACTGAAAGAGGGATTTTCTCAATTGGTTTAAAGACATTTAACTTGTCACATGTTAATTTTTTAAAAAAATCAACAATTATAAGAAGAAAAAATTAGAGGATGTGTAGAAAACTAGGTAATTGAGTGAAAGTTTGAGAAAACTGACAGTATCTTTCAAGAAGTTCACATATATTATGAATTTAAAAATTCAATTCCATATGTATTTTTTGCTCACATAATATACCATAAGCCAAAAGAGATTCAGAACTAATAATAAAAGGCAACTTTCTTATTCATTAAGAGCTAATGAACTGATTTTGTAGGAACTAGGAAACGTTTTAAGGTTAAGGGGATGTAAAACTAATCAATAAGGCAGATCAGAAAGTTTCTTACTCTGTTGCTTCATTGGCAAAAACAGGAAGGCATAACTGGAATGGGAATCATGAGTCTGAAGTTTTGGCAGACTTAGAGGCAGAGTCTTTTAAAACTGATTTTTCGAAACTGTTCCTCATTATCCACTTAGAATATTTTATTTTGATTTGAGGCATGGGTTCCTTCTAGTTCCAAAATTCATTTGGTAATTGGAGATCATCATTCTAATTTACTACTTTCATCTCAGAAAATTGGGACTTAATACTTAGTTACTTTATGAAAAGTTTGGATTTAATTAAGTTCACTAAGATTTTTATAGTGACTGCAGCCATGTAATTCCATGAAGGTATGGATCATTTTTATCTGTTCATTTCTGCGGGGTCTGGTACACTGCTTGACACATAGTATGTACCTAATAAGTATTTATGAATATGTATTAAGATAAGTAGTCTAGGTATTAAGATCAAAATTGTCATTTTACATTGTAGGAAGGTGAGGTTTTATTGGTCATGTGACCTAGCATTTTATTGCAGAAAGTAACCTTAGAAAAGAACAAGTCCAACTCTTTTGTTTTACAAAGCAGAGGATGAGGTTACCCCTCTCCCCTCTGAAAGGTACTTTCTGGAATTTCTTAGGGGAGCTAATATCTGAGCACAGAAATTGGCACATTGTCTCTCACCCAGGATCCACTGCTTATTCCTGTGAACTCAGGATGACTTGGAGAGGGGAGTGTGGAATCAGGGTCTGTGTCAATTTTTTCCTCCTCTAGCATGCCCTCAGGATGTAGGGCACATCCCTCTTTAGTGATTACCATCTCTGATTCATCAGTGAGCACTAATGCACATTTTTGCTTTCATCAGTAGGTAAAGATGTAGGGCACTGTTTAAAGTGTAGGCACTGCACTGTCTAGCACAGGCAGCGTTTAACACATAGACTGCCATGTGAGTTGTATTTAACTCAGGCTGGTTTGGAGCCCAGTGCAAGCAAAAACTTGCAGTTGGTTTGTGAAAATCTTAGTTGTTGATATTCTTATTGTTACAATTAATATTAATAATTCTAAAAACGTGGATTGCATTGCATACAACTCATGCACAGAAAATAATAAAAAAATAACCAATTAGAAAAGATTGTTTTGTTTTAATAAAACACTGTGGCCCCAGGGAAAAAAATATTTTTTTCTAGAGTGGCAGTCAATGTGTTAAAGGAACAATTTTGACAGCCAGTCTGTTTGCTGTATATGCTTTGGTGATGACACATTGATGTGACCCATGGCCAATTTCTGTTTTTTTGACCGCAGCTTTTCACTGAGTTACTTCCTGCAGTGCTATATCATATTAACACTTGGTGTCTTGTTTTGCTTACCTAATAGTCAAGTAAAGTGATATTTGGCTTTTGGGGGACTGATAAGGTCAATCTCACACACACACAAAGTAAGTTTTTTTAAGTATATGGCTCTGAATTAAAGCATGGTGTTGAAATAGGTACCAAACTGGGTTTTTACTAGCAGAGAATTCTTTTAAATAATGCATCAGTTAGGAAGCTTTCAACTGTATCAGAAAACCTGATTCAAACTTGCTTAACCAATAAGGAAATTTATTGGCTCACATAGCGGAAGTCCAGAGAGATATAGGGAGGGCCTCAGGGTTGATTGATTTAGTGACTTAATGGAGTGTCTGTCTTCAGACACCAGTTTCTTTCTGTTTAATTTCTTTGTTTCCATAGTGTCAGCATCATCACTAAAGCTGCTTGTTCTTGTGAATGGCTACCAGTAGCAGTCAGGGCCACATGCTTTGTTCACAACTAATTGCAGAAGGGTGGGAATGTGGGCAAGGAGATTCAGAGAAACTGAGAACAATCTGGCTTTTCCCCCAGACAGAGAGTAAAAGTCCTCCCTTTCTGTTTCTCTAGACCAATTTAGGGCATGTGCATAAAAACTGTCACCATGGATTGGCATGTGCTGATTGGCTTAGGCCTGAGTTTCTGACTGATCTCTCTAGCAAGGAAGATGAGAGGATCCTAATTGGCTTAACGAGACTTGGGGAGTGTAGTTAGTTCCTAAAGGGGCATGGCCCCTGCTCAATGAAGGGTGGGTGGAATGTGTATTGGGGAATCAATCTCACTTTGACTTTGAGAGAGGCAAGCTCTTCTAATACTGAAAAACAATGACCTCAGTCAGATAAAGTTTCCCTTCAACAACAGTACTGATTTCCTTTGTTATGAGTATTACCCAGGCTATCAATATCAGAAAGATACAACAAATTGCCTGTCTTATATGTTACTCTTTTCTGACCATCGATTATGTTTATTTCAACTTTAGTAAGTCAAGGAGCATTTAGTAATATCTTGAAATAGTCCCCTCAGAGGAACTTGGGATTTAGTGGACAAAGCAGAAAAGAAACAATTACCAAAGAAGGCTAAGTGTCATGTGTGCAATTTAGAGATACTGACTTTCAGGAATTCAAAGTTGTGTTGTGGAAGGGACCAAACTCTCTGGTGTCCCCTTAGCACCACTGGAAAGGCTACTTTTCTTCCATGTCTTAGGGTAAGTACAGTATTTTGGTGACAACTTAATACAACATAATTTATAATTTTAAAAAAGTCATTGAAATCGAAAGATTTTCATCAAAGCTCTCATCTAGCCAAGATTCAGCCCTGATCCTTAAAGGAACTTTGAAGTGTGTGTGTGTGTGTTTAGGAGAGGGAGAAGACAGGGCACTAAGAAGGGTGTAATTGACTGTAAAAAAAAAAAAAAAAAAAAAAAGGCAAGGAAACCTAGAGAGACAAATGCTTGGTTGGAAGAATGCTGAAAGTTATGAAGCAGGTGAATATACTGTCTTAAAGGGCAAACAGAATTTTGACAAGTCAGAATGAGGAACTGCAAAAGTAGGCAATTATTTGTGTAAAGACACTTGTCAAATATAAAGTGTTAATGTGTAGCAGCGAGTTGGCAAACATACAGAACCCAGGAAAAGGAAGGACCTGAGTCTGTGTGTCAGCGTTGGTTGGGGGCACAGCATGCCAAGGTCAAGATAAAATTTTGGTAGGCAATAGAAAGCCATTTGTAAAAAAAGTAATTTGGAACTTTATCCAAAAGATTCATTTAAACAATAGTCTACATTTATTTTACTTTATTTCTTATAAACCAGACAGTGAGTAAGCATTGTTCATCTTTTTGGTCCCCAGATACCAATAGTCACCTATATGCTATGATCTGTATATCCTAGGAGCACACCTTAGAATTTGGGTTCCAATCTCTCAGTTGATATACTGTGATGCCTCTTGTATTTAAAGAAAGTACTTTAAAAAAATGAAGTAGTGTTAAAATATAAAAAGCAACAAAATATAGATCAATTTTCCACGTTTCTTATTCCCTCGCATAGATAGATGTGATTATCAGGTTTATTTGCTTATATTTTAAGAAGAAAGAAATAGGCATCATGTTTCACAAGCCAGTTAATAACTGTTAACTTACACTGTGGTTTTTATATACTAGTGAGGCAGACTGGGATCCTAGAAAGAACAGTGGACCTCACTCTGTCCTCAATTCATTTTTTTTTTTCCTGGTGCTTACTGGCTGTGTTGACCACATGCCACTTACTTGCCTCATCCTCAGTTTTGTTTTTTATAAAATGATGGTAATCATTCTTTCCTTGTCCACTAAACATAGCTTTTATGAGGCTCATATAAGGGAATGTGTGTGGCAGTGATGTGTAAATTATAAAGGACAAATATAAAATGAATTATCTTGTACCTCCATTTTAAAGTTTGAAATTTTTGAGATTACTATCCACACATTCATTATTAACAAATTATATCTAATGTTTATTGTGATTCAAACTCCATTCCGAGTGCTAGGGATATTGCTGTGAAGACATCTGCCTATAATCTTGTGGGACTTACATACTTGTAGGGGAAGAGAGGCAATGCGCAACTAAACAAGTAAAATACAAATCATGACAGGTGTTGTCATGAGCAGTGGAGAAAGGTAAAGCAGGTAAAGGGAATAGTGAGTGCTGAGAGAGGAGTGCCGCTATTTAAAATAGGGTCTTCAGAAAAGGCTTTATTGATCAGGTAACATTGGAACATTGAGCATTTGAGACCTAAAAAAGCAGAGGGAATGAGCCATGAGAATATGAAGAAGCATGACATTCTAAGCAGAGGGAACAGTAAGTGCAAAGGCTCTTAGGCAGAAGCAAGCTTTAAAAGGGAGACCAACATGGCTAGAGGTCGGTGAATGAGGAGGGAAAGTAGTAGAAATCAGAAAGAAAGGAACCGATGAACAGACCATGAAGGGCATTGTAGGTCATCATAGAGACTTTGGGCTGGGAAGCTCTGGGACGGTTTTGAGTAGAGAAATCATGTTCTATTTACATTTAAAAATGATCACTCTGGGCTCCAGGTGTGGTGGCTCACACCTGTAATCCTAGCAACTTGGAAGGCTGAGGTGGGAGGATCGCTTGAGCCTAGGAGTTTGAGGTGGCAGTGAGCAATGATTGTGCTACTGTACTCCAGCCTGAGCAATAGAGTGAGACTTCATCTCTTAAAAAAAAAAAAAAAATCACTTTGGCTACTGTATTGGAGTAGGGACAAAAGTGGAAGCAGGGAGACTGGTTGGGCAGCTAATGCAGTAAACATCCAGGGTAGAGATGACAGTGTCTTAGACCAGGGAGCAGTGGTAGAGGTGATAAGAAGGGAGGGGACTCTGCATGTGGCTTGAAGTTAGGACTGACAGGATTTGCAGACAGGTTAGATACCGGATGTGGTAGAAAGTGACTATTTTACTATCCCTGAGTAGGTTCATAAAGTATTTAATGTTTACTTTATTTACTTATATGTTTTAGTAGAAACTGGAAAAACTATTAGCAAGTAATATCTAACTTACATTGAGTATGTATCATATGCTAGATACTGTATTATGCCAGGTACTGGTATATAAAGATCAAGAAGAAATGATCTGTTCCCTTGTGAGGAGCTGACTGTGAGTTGTGATAGAACAACCTCTAAATAGAGAAATTACCATGTAGGGGCTATTAAAACAGACATTGGCTATTTGAGTTCAGGGGAAAGATACACTTGTTCAAACAGGGAACTTTGGGAGGTGCACTGGAGGCGGAACCCAGTGTGAATCTTAAAGGCTGAGCTGGCCTGCTGAAGGGGAAAAAAGGAGTACTTGAGGCTGGTTACCAGCTGTGCAGAATCACACAGGACAAGAAAGAGGCTGAGGGAGCCTCAAGCAGATTCCCAGATGTGATCTGTGACATCAAATAACATCAAAAATTTTACTTAGTGTAATTTTAGTATATTTTATGTGCATATCCTAAAGTTCTTTGAAAATTGATTTTATATGTTTAGCATATGAGACAATTCTAAACCAGAATATTTGATTGACATCATATGCTATCCTTTGAAATTCTGAAGTTGGACTATGTATGTATTGTGTATATTAATAAGTTACCTCCTTTCTGACTTCATTAACCTAACATTTAAAGTGGAAATGAATGCACACGTGTTAGTGTTTAATGCAGTGAGTAAAGAAGCACAGCCCACTATTTCTGAGTTGATTCCCCAGAACTCTGCTCATTGTAGATATTTTATACCTTGATTGCTTAGTTCCCCTCAAAATCTAATACTAGTTTAAGTACCAAATGACAGAAACCAGAGTACATGGTAAATTTTTCTTTAAAGAAACAATTGGCAAAAGTTTTGCAGAGGCTCACATGATACTTTTCCCCGTGATAACGCTTAAAATTCATTCCACATTGCCTATAAGAGAAAGGAGGGGGGAGAAGCCAGCGTTTGATAGCTTTGTATGTTCCTCCAAAGAAAGAGAGTGCTTGAAAAAAAGAAAGGCTTTCTGATGTTGTCTGAACAAAGATATAGAAACGTGAGACGAGAGCAGCATCTGGAGGTTTTCAAACAGTGGAACACAGGCTGCAAGCCTCTTTTGCTGTTGGAGGAGTGAAAAGCTGTTTCCTGTCATTTCCCATCTTGTCACTTCCAGGACCAACATCTTGCTACTTCTTGCACCAGCTGCTGTTGTTGTTGTTTTTTTTTCCCCCCTCCACAGATGGCACAGAGCTTTTTTAACCTCCCCCACCACCCCAGTTTTAAAGAATTTTACAGTGTTGTACCTTTAAAAAATGATTACATGCCCCTGCTACTCACTCTAGCCTGTTAATAGAGTTGGGAAGGGAAGCAGAGGGGATCTACTGGAGACTTTTAATGCCTCCAGCATGCTTTGTCATATCTTGTGGGAAATGCCTTATGGAAGCATCCATTTTGTTCCTGAGATTATACTTAGGAAAGGGGGAAAGATGGGTAGAGTGAACTTTGGTACCTTTGCTTCCATAAGAATTTGAGATTTCTGATCAAGATTTCTCTGTATTGTGAACCCAAGATAGAGGTTCTCCTGATACTCTTATTTGTTTCTCTAAGTTTTAGCAAAGTAGAATTGAACACAGTCGATTACAGAAAAAGTAAAATCATCTGTAATTCTATAATAAACACTCTTCCATTTGGTGTATTTCCTTATAGCATTTTTCTTCAGAGTTATGTGTGTATGTATTTCTCTTGTATACTTACAAAGTTACATTAATACTCTGGCCATTTTCCAGAATGCATTTGATGGTAGTAGTAGTGGTGATGATAATGGCACTAGCTAGGATTTATTAAACATTTATTATGTGACAGTCACCATGATAAGTGCTTTATAGGCATTCACATTTCAGTTCTCAAATCAGTTTTATAAAGTAAGGATTCTTTGTCTTTGTTTTAGACATGAGAAAATGAGGCTGAGAAACATTAAGTGATTTGCCCAAAGTCAAGTGCATGTGAAGTGAACCTGGTATTTGAACGCAGACGGTCTTTTTTTAAAGCTCACGCTGTTTATCATTTGCCCATCTTTCTTTAAAAGGTCTGAATGTTTTTAAGACTCTTGATACATATTGCGTAAGTTTTTCTACTTTTCACAGTTCCTGAGAATAGTTATTGTACTCTTGCCCTCCTCAAATATCATCAAGTATGTTTTACCTTTACAGGTTTTGAGGTGAGTTATTGCTTGCTTTTTACATTAGTCTTTCTTTGATTACCAGATAGACTGGACATTTTTCATTTGTTTTTGATCATTTTTATTTCATCTGTAAATTGTTCATGTCCTGTGCTGAAGCTTTTATTGAACAGTTAATCTTTGTGTATGCAAACTCATGATGAGTTTAAGTATATTAACCCCTTGTTATGTTTAAAATGTTTCCTTCTGTTGCTTCCTATTATTGAACAATATAATTATGTTGTAGGAATGTTTTAAATTTGTACATATCCATAAATTTTTCTTTGTGTTTCTCTTCCACAAATCAGTTATTTAGCCTGTGTTTTCCTTTATTTTATGGTTTTATCATTTAGAAGAATTTTTAATTTAACTCTGAAATTTATTTTAATATATGACATGAGGTGAGACTCTGAATTTGTTGTTTTATTGATAGGTACTACTTTTTTGTTTTGCTCATCTAATTGATGAGCAAAACAATTGAAACCCCTCCTTGACGTCTGCCCCTTGGGGGTGCGAGAGCCCCTTACTGGCCGCTCCTGCCAGTGACTAGCTTGACAATGTTGATAACCAGACTATGGATCTATCTCTAGAAGTATTCAAATTCACAATTAGAAAAAATAAATCTGCAGGTCAAGAAGTTCCACCAATATCAAAGTGTTTATTGATCCCCAGAAGCCCTCTGGCCCCAAAGCAATGCTTGCTTAGACCAACTGGAAGGCACATTCCCCTCCCCAAGTCCTCCCTTGTTCAAGTTTTGTCATGTGGCCGCCTCCAGCATGTCCCACTATGAGCCTCTTATACAATTGGGAAGGAGTATGAGTCTGAGGACCCATTGAATCCTTTCACTGTGAGGCAACAGGCCAAGCTTCTTTTATAGGGCTGCCATTCGGGGAGTGTGTGTAGTCATCAAGTCTGCCGCCTTCTTTCTCACTTTCTGCAAAGTACTGATGGTGCTGGGTTTTGACAGTTACTAGTTGTGGCATCTGTGATCTGGGGAAAAGGCAGAGAGACTTAATGAGTTGGCACCACTTGACAACTTCCCTGGATGCTTAGGGCAGGGGAAGTGGACAACTTTGAAGGGACAAGCAGGACTGACTGAAGGAGGCAGGTTTCTACACTGCTATCTCTTGCTCTTAGGCCCTGGCATCCAGAGTAATTCATATCTGCCTTCAAGGTTCATATTTTTAGCTTTTTGTTTAGAGGTCATCTTTATAAACATGTCAGTTTACTGTTAAACGTGAGATCATTTCTTCACTTGCTTTACTTCCTCCAGTCTTTTCTTTTTTCCCTCTTCATCTCCCCCCTTCTTATTTCCTCATCTCTTTTTCTCCTTACCTTTTTTTTCTGCTTCATTTCCATTTTTCCCTTAAACTTTTCCTAAGTATATTACACACACACCTTCCTCCTGTCTAGGACCTCAGTGTTGCATGAAGGAGAATGGAGAGATACTGTTCAGGGACCTAATGTAAGGAGTTATACTATTATCCTTTAAATGTAATTGTTCATCACATGGTGTTAGAAGAGTCTGACTTTGTCTTTGCAATTAGAAAGATCAGGTTAAGCTTAATATTTGAAAGCATATCATACTGACACTGAGAAAACATCTTGCCCAAGCACTTCAGTTGAAAGAAAACTGTGTGATATGATCAGTATGTGATGATGGCTTTTCAGATCACATAGCTGGGTTATATTTATAATTTAAGATATTTCTGTTACCAGTGTAAAAGACGAAACAAATAATAGTATACCCAGAGAATTTTCTAGAATTTGTGTTATAGAGAAATAAGTGCTGGTGAATAGGACTATTTGTATACATGTGTGCACACATGCATGCATATATATGTTTTGGGTGTGTGGAGAAATTAGAAGAAGGAGGAGAAAGATATTTTATACACAAAATTTTCATATGGTTGCTTTTTATAGGAGCTAGCACATTTCGGTGAAAACACACTGTATTGGGAGAATTCAGTTTTCTTTAACGTTTGGTGCACAAGGGGTGAAAATGAGGGGACGCAGCTGGAAACTGAAAGATTATTTGTGTTGCAGGCTTGCAGCTGTACCCACCTGTGATGTGGTGAATACAATTTGATTATTAGTCTCTTTCTGTGACCGAAAGCTTGCTTCCTTTCCTAAAGCTGGTGGTAACAATTTACTCACTCTCTAAACCTTGAGGAATAACTTGGGCTGGGAAAAATAAATCCTGTCTCCTGAAATTCACATCTTGTTAAACACAGAGCAGCCAGCAGAGGAAATGAATAGGATCTCCAGCCTCAGAGCTGGGAAATGGGAATTCTGTTTAAGTCAAGATCACTTTCAACTTTCCTACATCCTCCTGTGAAGAGCTACTGGCTTGAATAATGGCAGCAAAACTGGCATGGCTTCATTTAATTACCTTTTTCCCCTGTTCCCCCTGTCCCCATTTGACTGTCAGTCTGTGAGACCACTCGTGACCCTTAGAAAGGGAAATGGGAGATGGACATAGCTGTAGGGGTGAATCAGAGGAGTTTTTAATTTCTTAGTTTGCCAACTTTATATCTGCCATAGCAGAGGACCACCTACTACCCTCCTCAACTTTTGCCACTTTGGAGTCTTACCTCTACAGTTATTTATTCAGCAGTTTTTAATTGACTAGGTTTTTCTTTCCTTAAATGCACTTATTCAAAAGGAAATACAATATCACTGTAATAAACAGAAGGCAAGAATCACATGCCATAGGAAAGTAACTGTAAAAATAAATATAATACAATTAAAATATTAAGAGATTCTAGTTAGACACTGTTCCCTGTGGAAAACTCTGAACCTGAGGCCTACACTTGCTACTCTATCAGGTGAAAAGGGGAGCTTAGAGAGGCAACATTTTACATCTAAAGAAGCACCAAGTGAGGCATTGCCTTTAACTAATTACAAGGATTAAAAAGAAAATGCCAGGCCAAACTATTGTCTCAGCTTCTGTTTTCCTTGGATGATTTTGAAGATGGAAAAAGAAATAAATAATACTTAAACATAACACTTATCTACTCAGAAATAACTGAAGCATTCTCATTCTTTGTTGTCTGTCCTGGTTCTCTTGGCAGTATTTTGTCCAGTGCTCAATGAGCATTTGTTAAATAAATCAAGATTTCATTGTTGGTGTTTAGTTTCATTTGCCCCTACGCTAAATACTATATTCTTTTATTGTCTTGCTCTCTGTGATTTTTCAGTAGTTCTTTTTTATGTGCTCACTCACACACGAATGCTTTCTCTAATACACAGGCCCTCATGTTTTGCTTCTTTTGTGTGCATATATACAGACATGCTCACCTCTTCAAATGATACATGCCTATAGACAAGATAACAGGTTATATTGTCTTATTAATTGAGTGTTCTTTTTCTGGTGTTGGTACAGGAGGTTTGAGAATATTTTCCCCCACAGTGCTCTACATGATACAGTAGAACTCTCATGGACTAGTTTTCCAGGGCTTATATCTGCAAGTGGCTTCAAAAAAGCATTTTCAAACAAGCTGCTTGTTATGCGAATGTAATGCCTTTCTGTTTATTCAACCACAATATATGTAGGACTAAACTGTTGCCATTTTCTTGGAACTAGAAAATTATAAACATAATGTTCCTTTTACATCTCTGAAAAGTCCTAATATCCAGCTGTTGTGATAGCAGTTGTCAGTTGCTTTATTGTAACCAAATATCATCTCAAGCATAAAGAGATAAAATTTGATCACTACTCTTTCTTGCCCACTCTCCCTAAAGTCCTATTAAATTCACCTTTTTTTTAAACCAACCAAGAGGTAATTTAGTCATCTCAGTTAAAGAAAGCAAAGTCTTATTTGTCTTTCTGTCCCCTGTGCCTGGGACAGTGCCTGATAGGGATTAGTATCAACAATAAGCAGTAAACATTTTGTTCATTGCTTACCATGACCCAGCATAATCTCACTTAGTCCTCACAAAAACTCAGTGAATATGTATGTACTATCATTATCCCCATTTTTACAGATGTGTATACAAAAAAGTTGAAGTTAAATAATTGCACAAAATCTCACAGCTGTTATGTGGCTGAGCTGGAATTTAAATGCAGGTGTATCTGAATTCTGAGCTCACATTTATAACCACTATATAACATAATATAATAACTTTCTCAATAAATAACAGAGTCCTTTACTCAGAAGCTTTACAAGGACAATAAAAAAGAGTTAGTTGAGATTACACCACTCATGTTTTGAAGGGATTGTCTTTTATTCACGGTTCATGCAAAGAAATAATATACACCAGACTGTTATACCAAATGAAATGAAATTTCATTCTTGAATGAATTATCCATATCTCCCTTTAAGAAAAATTGGTAAAGCATTTAACTGGTCATGGCTCAGGGAAATGTTCCTATTCTGGTTCTGTCTGAATTTTATTTATTCTTTAAATATTCATGTCTTTTAGCCTCCACTGGCCATCTTTTTTGCCCTGTGCTTATGCCATGGCAGGGCTGAATTTCTGCTTGCTGAGAATTCTGTCTCCCTGTCTGCCATTATTACAAAATTCAAATTTTAAATTCAGGCATCATATGTCTATATTTCTAGCAATTGCTGCTGGGGAACTAAAACAAGGCTGCTTGATCTCAGAATGAGGCTGTTGGTTCATATCAGAAGGAAAGTTTCATTAGCATGGAAGACAAATCTCAAGATATTAAGAAAACCCTACAAAGATTGTTTAATAAAAGCAGAACTCACTCTAAAAGAAGTTAATTGATGAAAGAAAGGAGAAAGAATAGAAAGTAGTTCCAGTGGTCAAGCAAATGTTTTATAGAAGATAGTGGTGACCTGAGTTGGATGGAAAGCAGAAGGGAGTAAGGTTATTTTAAGAAGGTGAGTTTGAAAAACCACAATATTCTGGGTTCATTTTATAACATGTAGTTGAAATTGTTATTGTTAGCTAAGGGGTGAATTTTCAGTATTTCCATAATAATTTTTTTTTCTTGTTTAACCACCAAGATTGTGTGGTAGTTTAAAAAGAATGAGATTTGGGGGATACAGAGGTGATTATGAAATGAATCCATCTTGGCTGCTTCTTTGGGCTAAAGCTTGTTTGGACAGTGTACCACAGAAACAAGAAATTCATGGAAGATTGGTCAGAGAGAGGGGCTGTGCACAGTTTATCTCGTTTCATTTGCTTGTGTCACACAGTTCATTCCTCCCTTCTTACACACTATGTGGTCCACCAGGGAGAGAAAGAAAGGAAGTTGTACATTTCCTTGACAAACATTTTTATTATTTTAGGAAATAGGGTATGGTACACAAGTAAATATAACACATAGTGTGTTTGAACTGTGGTAAAGACTAATCCAACAATGCAATGAAACTTCAACTGTTAGGAGATTTCTAAATCTTTGGCATTGGCCACCAATCTAGATTAAAGTTTAATACTTTTCATCACTTGTAACATAGCCAAATCAAAGGAATGAAATACTATTTTCCAAGTAAAAGATCATGTTAACTTTGCCAAAGTGAATGTACGTTTTCCTGTGTTTTCCCCATAACATACTTTTCTTTTTTGGGGGGTGGAGGTGAAGGTTGTGAATGGGATGGTGGGACATTATTGTGAATTTCAGATTATATTGATCAGAACCAAGTTTAGCTTGTTCTGGTATGTAAATTAGAGATTTGTGGTTGAGTGGAATTGATTTTGCTGAGACTAAATTAATCACAGTCCTTAATCACTGTAACCTTTAAACATTGCAGTCTTGGCCACAGCTGCAGGGCAGAGTGGTGTTCTTCTGAGCTTCTTGCTGTCATTTCATGAAAGGCCAAGTGCCTATGACTTGTACAAACAAGAATTCCCATGTACAGGCTTCAGTGCTGGCTCCCTGGCCTGCAGGAGATCAGCTGGAGCATCTCCCACAGGGCTAAGTGGCTGCTGTGGGCTCTTCCTCCCAAGAAGGTTTTCTGTTCAGACACAAGTATTTTCTGTCTTTTTTTCCCCAGATATAGTCACTGTCTATCCATCTCTGCAACAAATTGCCCACAGGAATGTTGTCTTTAGAATTAAAATCAGAAACACTCAATTATTTTGTGGTAGATTTTTTAATTAAATATATATATTTAAACTTATTTAATCACATTTGGAACTATTTGGAAGAGTGGACAATTTTGAAATAAATTAAAGTAAGGATAGTTCAGTTGACTGTTCAGAACTCATCCTGAGAGCCTGAAAGGAGGGTTGAGAATAGAATGTATGTTTTGTTTTTGGGTTTTTTCCTTTTTATACTCATTTTCAGATTTTTGGTCTCTGTTTCATGCAGCCTTCAGAATCAAACCATCATTAAGCCTCCCATAGAAATGCAAATTACTTCTCCAGTTTAGTTGGCATATCTGAAAATAGTTTTGTGTGTTTTTTTAAAATCCTGTTCAGAGCCTGTCCATGAAGTTTATTGGTATAGTATTCTTTTTTCAAAAAAGTTTCTTAACTACAATCCTCACATTTTCCTTTTATTTGCTGAGTTCTATTGTAGGAATTAATGCACATCCAGTGTAATACAGTACAGCTGGATCAATCATTTTGAAAATCAATGAACATCTGGATTTTACAAAATCACACCTTATCAGGACTAAAAAGTATACAGGTCCTATTGATCAACTTCAAATACTTGACTTTGTAAATGAGGAAACCAGGAAACCAAGAGCAATAAGGTGAAATGACTAGTTTAAGGTAATTGACTATAGCTAATCTGATGCTGAAACCTAGCTAATTTTATTTCTGTTCAGGACTCTTTCTCTATGTCATTGACTTTTTTTCTCTGTAAAAGACATCCTGGCTTACAACTATTTCACAGTCTGTTTCCTTAGAAATAGCAAATAGTGCTCAATAAATCTGACTTAAGTTGTGGTACATTATAAGCTAACATAAAATGAGATTTACTTATAATCTACCTTGGTGAATTGCTTAGAGCAGGAGAAAGAATATCTTCAAATTTACTTTAAAAATAATTTTTGTGGTTGTCCTTCTCTTTCCTATTATATATTGGTTTGCCTAAGTCCATTTAATTTGTTTCTATTGATGGGGAAGTAATGTTCATAGTAGGAATGCAGTTGGCAGTGTAATGTAGTAGATTGAACACAGGTTGTGAAGCTGGAGCTTCAGGTCTGGCTTTGGCTCTTACACTAGCTTTGTTACCTTCATCATTTTACTTAACATCTCTCTGCCCTAAATCATACCACCTACCTCATAGGGTCATTGAAACAGTTAAATGAGTTAATAAAAGTTGAGCTCTTAGACTAGTGCTGGGTATATATGAGTGCTTATTGGATGTTAGCTAATGCTGTGGTTATCAATTGATTTGGTGATTTTTTAAAAAAAATTTCATGTATGATTTCACATGGTTTATAGGGGATGCTAAATGCCATACCATTGCCTCAGTTCTAATGCTAACTTTCCTCCTCTTTTTCACATTTGGACAAGAGCACCCAGATTTAGATATGTCCGTAATAGATAGGGAAGAAAGATCAAAGAGAATATTAATATAACTTGGTTGTGGAGCAGTTATTTCCATAAATATTTGTTGAATGGCTACTATTTGTCATCCACAGGGACATGTTGATGCATAGGACATGGTGCATAGATGAGTTTCCATTCCTCTAGACAGGACTTTTGCCAGCTGTCTGCCACCCACGTATACCTCTCCCCAGTTGACACCAAAAATTGTTTTAGAAAATCATTTAGTACAACACAGTATCAACAAATTGAAATTATAGAATTTCATCTTGAAGAAACTTCACCCCCCACTCTCACCTACATCCCCATATAGGGAAAGGGAACTCTTAAGGTCTACCTTCTTGGGCTTGCTCAAAGTTGGCAGTTAAAACATTCTTTTGCAATCACTTGTTTTTGTCAGACTTCCCAGGGTAGAGACTTTCAATTCATGAAGGCAGTGACTATTTGGCTCATCATTATATTTACAGTGTGTTGCACAAAGGGATAGATTTTTTTGTTGTTGAATGAATCTTGAGTGCTCTAGGAAGGGTAGAGTTCAAAAGCACTGTCTGAGCCAGAATTCGCACAGGTAGTTCCCCACTTCCCTTTCTTCTTCCTTGTACCCACTGCCCCCCTTTCCAGAATTTCCTTCCAGTGAAAGATGCTTTAGGACCTTTTCCTGACTCCTCTTAAGCTTTTTCCATTTGTACTTTCTTCTAATTATCTGGATTTTAACTTTATCAAAATTAATCTGCCTGTACTATCTACCTGTTTTTAACTAGAAGGTTATGTTTTGAGAAGTGTGACACCAGATGGGATGGAAGTTGGAGCAGCAAAGGAGAAGAGGTTATTTCTAGCTGGGTCGAGGAGGCCCTACCCACTATTTCAAATGGGGCATCCTGAATTCATCACTCCAGAAGCTTTCCTCTATGTGTTTTCTAGGCTGAACATTTAGATAGCAGCACATACTTCTTATATTCACTCCAGTAAAATAATGTGGAAATGGTAGAAATATCTGAAGAATAAGAAAAAAGATCATAAAGCTGTGATACTTAGAACATAAGGTCTATACAGCACCTCCTTCCCACTGCTGCTCAGTCAGCCTTTCTTGGGTCACCGTCCCCTGCTAGTATTTAATTCTGTTGAATTTTTCCAAATTGGCTTGTTTATTTAAGATTACCCAGATTTACATACAGCCTTCAGCATTGCTTTGAATCCCCTTTAGGAGAGGAAATGTATGTTCAAATACACAGGTTTATCTTTCTGACCTTTAGCTAATTATTAGTTTGAGATAAATGTGTGTAGGTGACAAATTGCCTTTAATGACATTTAATCTGCATGGTGACATTAATGTCTGGTTTAGTGTCCCAGTTCCTTAGAGGCAAAGAGCGTGGACTTTTATCTTAATTTGACCTATTTAAAAGGTGTTTGTGGGGAGAGTCAATTTTTGATTAACTTAATAGCATGTTGTACATGGAAAGCAATCAAATATTGATGTAAGAAGAGGCTACTAGATGACATATTTTCCAGTCTGTCATAATTGGCAAACACAATGGAGAAAAGGGAAAGTTGCTAGTAACTAAAACTGAATGAGAGCCTCATAGCTGCCCCAAATCCAATACTGATGAGCAAATTGGTAGTATCTGGAAGAAGGCTCTTCTTGTTTATTGCCACAGAGACTGTTCACTGAAGTTTGGTAGGTTTTGGCTAATAGATTTTTAAACACCATTTTGATTTGCTAAGTAACATCAAAGGGTACAGTTAAATAAGCCAGCCATTCAATTTTGGGAGTGCCTGGGAAGTGGCATCCTTTGTGGACCTCTTGTGTGCCAATGAAGTGCTAGATGCTTTGCCTTTTGTCTTCTCATTTAACTCCTAACTACAAAAGTGTCTGTAGAGGCAGCCCTCTAATTGGTGATTTCTTGATGAACTTTTCAAGGAAATGGAATGGGTCTGTGTTACTCTGTGTAATTAGGTGCTGAGTAGATGGTATATTGATTGGATGCAGCAGGGAGGGTAGTGATGGAAGACATAGGCTTTGGATTCTGCCTCCCTGTTAACCATGTGACAATGTGTAAGTTTCCCAATGTTCCCATGCCTTGATTTCCTCATCTGTAAAGTGGGGATAATGTGTTAATAAATGTAAAGCACTGAGAAGATTGTCTGGCCCATAGTAAAGACTTACAAATGGTGGTTTATTTATTGTTTCTGGCGTTTCGTTGGAGTATTGGAGGCAACATTCATTAACTAAACTAAACACTCACTAAAATCACTAAAATGGTTTCCAAGTGAAATAATAAATAAAGGACTCTCTCGGCCCAGGAATAACTGAGTTGAATTCATCTGGGTGTCCATTCTGCTGAAACTCTAGGCCAACCAAATATAGTTTCTGTAAAATTAAAAGGATGTTGACTCATAAAGAAAAAAAATTAAATTGGAGATCCTTAGAATTACCCCATATGTGGTGTCTTTACCTTAAGAGAAACTTTAGTGACTAGAGTGGAGGGAGGCTTATAAACTGTATTTAGGTGAAAAAGCATTTGCAAATTATTCAAGGACTAGTTTAATAGTCAGATAAGTGTCACAGAAACAGATACACTATTGCCAGACTTTTTTCCCTGTCCTTACAGTTCTGGATTCTTAAATGTTTATTTTAATGATGAACATTTTTGCCTGCCTTTAAGTAAAAGACAGAACAGAGGCTTAATTGAAAGGTAGTTCTGGGCTTATGAGGAACTAAGTTACTTAAAATGCAGTCCTAATTATGTCTTAACACAATTTTGATGCAGCAATATGCTTTCAAACAAGCAGGTACTGGGTGGCAAATTGATACAAGTATTTAGTGAATTAAGATCAACATGTATTATATGAAATTACAATCAAACTGCAAACAAGTAATGGAATGTTGCTTTTAAAGTCCTATGAATGTTGGTTGATTTCATAGGGCAGTGCTGTGAACATTTCCATTAATCATGGAGTAGTTATACAGGGACTTGACCCAAGCTCTTTTAGTAGTTTCACCTGATTTATGTTTTCCTCTCCTCTTTCCCCTTTTCTGTCTCTTTATTTCTCTTTGTCTTTATTTCTGTTGGTCTGTGTATTTCTGTTTGTCTCAGTATTAGTTCAGGTTCTCCAGAGAAACAGAACCAATAGGGAGGGGCATGTGTGTATGAGATTTATTTTTTAAAAAATTAGCTTGATTGTGGGGCTTGGCAAGTCCAAATTCTGTTGAACAGGTGGTAGACTGGAAACTTGGCAGGAGTTGAAGTCTTGAGGCAGAATTTCTTCTGTATGAAACTTTAGTTTTTGCTTTTAAGGCCTTCAACTGAGTGGATATCCACCCATATTATAGAGTATAACTTCCTTTACTTGAAGTTAACTGATTGTAGATGTTAACCACATCTGCAAATACCTTTATAGCAACATCTAAATTCATATTTGATTAAATAACTGACTACTATAGCCTTGCCAAATTGACACATAAAATTAACCATCACATTATCTTACTCCTTTTTCTTCACTGTGCACATAAATAAGGTTATGAGACATCATTAGTGCTAATAAATTTCAGGTAACAGGATAATAGTCATGATAGTATCTACCAATAATTTAGTAGCTATTATGTGTTGGGGCTTATATTAGATATTTTATATTTATGATCTCATGACAATTACATGGATTGGATAGAATTATTTTATGAGTGAGGAAACGGAGGCTCAAAGAGTTGCTAGCTTTTAAGCAGTGGTAGAGCTCAAGATTCAAACCCTAATTTTTCTTGCTTGCTTATGTCCCCTCTTCTGTATTTACTTGCTTCCCTAATATTCCCCCTTATTATTATCATTGGTTATTTTGCACTGTTTCACTTGAATGAAAAATATGATGTCTCCATACTTTGATCAGATATTTTTTTAAATAGGATGTTCTAGGAGCTGATTGAGCAACCTGAGTTTTTGAATTGGGTAACTAAAAGATGGAATGGGGTGGACATCACTATCCCAGGAAGACAAAAGAGAGTTAGTTTCTGAACTAGGCATGAAAAGTTGTAAGGACAGTCACCTCGCAGTGCCCTCTGGCCTGTTTTTCACGTTGATGGATTGCTTCCTTGTCTGCTGCCAAACCCTCACTATGCTTACACAACCCACAGATGGACTAGTCGCAGAGGATGGGCAGTGCAGCTGCAGGTCTGGCACAAGACACTTTGGGTGGTGCCTACTACTTACTTAACCTGCAGCCTGATTTTCCCCAGAAGGGGAAGCTCTCCTTAGTTTCACTGGAGGAGCTGGCCTCATCTGCAGACGCTAGTTCTAATAATGTTCTTTCCTATCTTTGTGGCTCCCAGCCATTGTCTTCTATCTTCCCTTGCTTAGCTTTAGTCACTGCCAGCAACTGTTGTTAGGCTGTTGGCTCTTTGAAATGTAATTGGACAGATAGAGGTGAGAGCAGCCTGTGAGTTCCCTCTGTGTAGATTGGCTCCTTACAGCACACATGGGAGGCAGTGCTGAAGGATTTTAAAACATACACACAGTGGAAGGGCTTACTTGTTGTTCCAGACCTAATTGGAGATCTAGGTTGGCATTTCTTACAGCTTGGCACTAAATAGTTTGAATGTTTGTAGATGGTGCTTGCCTCATACCATGCCAACTTGAATTTTGGCAAATTAGTTTCAGCGGGTTTTGTCTTGACAGGCTGGGAAAGTTTCCTAACTTTAGATGACTGTGTGGATCTTTGAGGAGCTTTATAGTTAGCAGGCAGGCAAGGGCTGCTGTTTTGAAGGAAATAGACATTAATATGTTCTTAGTATAACTGAATGGGTAGACATATATGTGTGCCTTAGTATTTTGTAAATGGGCAACGACAGAGAAAAGAAGGGAGAAACGGAAGGAGACCGAGAGAGGTTTGGCCAGGAGATGAAGCCCCAACAGATGCCAAGATGCTGGCTCGTTGAGGCTTATTGACTGATTACTTCTACTGGGATAAGAGGTGCAGATGGTCCCCAACTTACAATAGTTTGACTTAAAAATGATTTTTCAACTTTATGATGGTGTGAAACTTCTGTTTTTCACTTTCAGTATAGTATTTAATAAATTATATGATCTATTTTATACTTTATTATAAAATAGGCTTTGTCTTATGTGATTTTGCCCAACTATAAGCTAATGTAAGTGTTTTGAGCATGTTTAAGGTGGGTTAGGCTAAGCTATGTTGTTTGGTAGGTTAGGTGTTACTAAATGCATTTTGGACTTACTTTCAATTTACAGTGGGTTTATTGGGATATAACTCCATCATAAGTCAAGAAGAATCCATGTTTATCTTTGAATTACTTAAGGATACTTGTGATGTCTTCCTTTTGGGAACTCTTTGTCCTTGTTTTTTATTAGTTTAGCCATGTCTGACTTTCCTCGTGTTGCTCTAATTCCATTTGGTGTCTTTTATTGGCCTCTCTTCCTTGGATACCCTTAAATGTACATATTTTTTAGTATTCCTTGCTTGATTCTTCTCTCCTCGCTTCATATGTTTCCTTGGGTTTGCCTCCACTGTTCATTCTTCATCCAGCTCTTGTGTGGTTCTAAAGTGTGGTCCTTGGACCAGCAGCATCAGCATTACCTGGGAACCTGTTGGAAATGCTTGAATCAAACCTAAGACACTAAGTAAAAAGGGAATGTGCACTTTATATTTTGATATATGCTGTCAAAGATATTATACTTATTTCATGGTATGTGCTATAGAGCATAGTTAATGTAGGTTTAGGCTGTGTTCCTAATGGATACATGTCATCAACCTTAGAAAATCAAATATCTTATAATAGAATTAGGATTATCATTAGTCAGATGAATGAGAAAGACTCTTCATGTTTATTCTTTACTTAATCCATGTACTTTAAACCTAGATGGACCTCAGGGAAATACGGGAAATTATGTTCTTTATCCTCTGTATTAAGTATAAGGAACCAAGACCCACTCTAATTGTTTTAAGGGTTTTTTGTTTATTTATTTTTAATAGTAAGAAAATATTTAGGATGGTCTTCATGTGATGTGGAAACAAGACAGTCATATTATCATTCATTTGCGTCTTGATTATTTGCTAGGTTTCTGTCCACATTCATCAACCATTATTATTCTCTCCCTCCCCACCCCCTGCGTGTACTCTTATGTGTGCTCTCTCTCTCTGTCCCCTTTTCTCTCTCTCCTCTCCCCATACAGAGCTATATTCATCTTCATTTCTTTTTTGTCCAGCTTCCTTCCCATCTACTCTGTCTTTTCCAGTCCTTCTCAACTTTAGTTCATGCATTACTCTTTCTGTGAACCTCTTTAACCTAGTGTATTCTTCTTTTATCCTTATTACTCTGTTACCCTAGCAGTTTCATAAGTCAATTTTCTGAGTGAAAGTCCCAGTGGGATAGCACCTAGCCACAAGAGAGCAGGACCTGTGTCCTGGCAGATTTCCTTAGAAAGTGCTGGTGCAGAGGACTGTTGGCCTTTCTTCTAAATTGTCCCATGTTTTGGTATTAAATGAAACCTCAGCTCCAACATAGCATTTCTGACATGCTGACTGACTTCACATTCAGTTATCATTTCCAGGCTGGGCATGGTGGCTCATGCCTGTAATCCTAGCACTTTGGGAGGCTGAGGTGGGAGGATTGCTTGAGGATAGGAGTTTGAGACTAGCCTGAGCAAGAGTGAGACCCCCATCTCTACAAAAAAATAGAAAAATTGGCTTGGCGTGGTGGCATGTGCTTGTAGTCCCAGCTACTTTGGAGGCCGAAGCAGGAGAATCATTTGAGCCCAGGAATTTGAGGTAGTGAGCTATGATGATGCCACTGAACTTTAGCCTGGGCAACAGAGCGAGCAAGACACTGTCTCAAAGAAAAAAAAAAATTATGATTTCCAAAGTCTTGTTCATTTTTACTTCCTAGCAATGCAGTTCTTTTTTCTGATGTCTTCATTTCTGTGAATACATCCTGTGAATGTCTCCCATTCACCTGAGTTCAGTGTCTCAGTATCTCTGTGCTTGTTTGTTATCTTTCCTTCTCCTTAGCCCTTACATCTCTTCAATACTTTTCTCCTCTCTCTTTTCCTTTATTTAATGCTACTGCCACATTACTTCTTATCTAGATTTTAATCTTCTGATGCCAGTCTGTCATTTCATCTCAGTCAGAATAATCTACTTCTACTATCACCTGTGTTGTAATGCCTATCTACCTTAAGGAAAATTCCTCAGGGCTCCCCAATGCCTGTGGATTGAGAATAGACTCCTCTGCTAAATATTCAATGTCTTCACTAATATGCCCCTAACTTCCCTTTACAGTTCCCTTACTCCCAATACTGTCCTGTAGCCAAATAGGACTAATGAATATACCCCTCAAAAGCTCCTTCTTGTGTCCTTGTACAGTGCCAGTTAACTATGTGTCAGAGAAGGGGGCACGAATGCATGTTTGAGCTAGATGGACTGGGCTGAATCTCAACCAAGCTAGGGGACTGTGGACATGATTGTCTTATCTTTCTGGCCTTATTTTCCTCATCTATGGAGACAGTGATAGTATCTGCTTCATGGGTTGTTATATTAAGAGTTAAATGTAAAGCACTCAGAGCAGTGCCTGGGCATAGTAAATCTATGTACTCAAGTATAGTATATTGGTGAAATACTCAAAAAAGAAATAACCAGGTATGAATTTGAATCAAAGGTCAGCAAACTTTTTCTGTCAAGAGCCAAATATTAAATATATTCAGCTTTGCTGGTCATATCATCTCTGTTGAAACTTTTCACCTCAGCAGTTGTAGCGTGGACAATAGGTAAATGAATGAATGTGGCTGGGTTCCAGTAAAACTTTGTTTACAAAATCAGGTGGACTATAATTTGCCAGCCTCTGGCTTATCATTACTGTGTAGACCACACATCATTTTAGGATGCTTTTGGTTGCAAAAGTTCCAGGTGCCAAACCCGAAGATATATATCTGCATATCTTCTCATTAGGTATAAGGAAACCTTTTCCAGAAGACCTCAGCAGATACCCTACATGTTTTGTGGTTTCAGGTTGTACCACGGTCTCATGCTTAAACCGTTTGTGACAATGGAATGGGACCACCGAGATTGGCCCAGACACACCCAGAATCACCCATTCTGTGGGGATGGTGCCTCCCTACCTGTATCATATGACCATGTTGATGAAGGTGTTTCCTTTTGAAGTGAAAACCATTCAGCTATACAATGAATGTGCTAGAGCATGGGCTACCACAGTCAGTTGTCACCTGCTCTTATGTTGTCATATTAAACATAAAAATAATACCATACTTAACAGGTATAGAATTTCTTTGTTAATGCTCAGACTTATTTTAAATTAATATTCTTATAACATGAATATACCTATATTAATGAATATGGTGACCTTGGATGAACAGTCCAGATTTCTGTTGTAAAGTTTAAGGTTTTCCATACGCCTCTTTAGGCTGTTCATTTTGGTACCCACAGATAAGCAAAATAGAGAAAACAGTAGGCTTCACACTTCAAGGAAATAATTCGCCATAGATGAATTATTGGGAAATAGACAAGGACCAGCCTCCTATCATAATTAATAAGGGTGGACAAGTGAGCCTCTTAGTGTTTGTCATGAACTATGGATTAAACCAGTTTACTGCCTGTTTTGTTGTACCCCAAACTCTATAATAATAAAACATTTTTAATTTTTAAATGAGACTTAGAGCCCTTTGGTCTCACTTTAAAATATTTTGACAGCCCTTTGGTTATCACAACTGGACCTAGTCTCTTAGGGGTCTTGGTCTGAGCTAATTATCCTAGTTATATCCAGAAGAAAGGGGTCCCATTGCTTGTCTGAGACTACACTGTCATCCTGGGTTGTATGAGATCATGAGACAAATGGCTTTACTGTTTTTCCACTTGGCTTTTCTGCAGTGTAAAACTATTTTCTAAAGCTACACAGAATGCCTTTCTTTTACTTGTTGAAAGATTTTAAGAAAGAAAGGGAGAGAGGGCTGTAAGGAAAAAGAAACAATTAACATGACATGTTTCCTGTCCTTGGATGACTGTATTCCTATTGGTTTATTGTGAGGGCATTTGAGAAGGCCATCCCCTTGGTCATATCTCAGTTTACAATCTATAAAATTGGATTAGACAATGTTAATTCAATTAATGACTGTACTGAAAGTTTGTCTTAGTGTGCAGTGAATACAGGAGGGCAGCCTCTAATAATCTATGGATTTAATGACTGCAACTTTGAAGAGTGTTAAACTAAAGTGAAGTTCAGAATGGCTTGTTAACTGGGTTTATTAGCTGTTGACCTTCCCTTTTAGCATAATGGTGGCAGTCAGACCGAAGAGACCACTAACGTTCTGATTAGCATTTATCTAAAGATAGGCTGCTGCCTATTCCACAGTAAATTAGTTCAATCAGCCATAAAGAGCTTGAGAAACATTTTCTGCTTTATAAAAAGAATTAGATGTTAGAACAGTTCATCTGGCATAGCTCAGTGAAGATGGATTGAGCCCCTGAACGTGCTTATTTGAAGAAGGTGCTTTGAGGATATTGAGTAATTGAACGTATTTTCCCACAAGATTGATCAGGAGCCCTGGGTTCCCTGCATAATTGAGTGATGCCCTAATTTTTGCTTTCTAGTAAGAAGAGTACTACATCTGCTCCTGTTTCTGTGAATTCATTTAGTGAAACTGCAGATCCATTTCTTTAGCACCTACTATGCACCATGTGTCAATTAGAAAATAAACAGGATCTGTTTACAGAGTCTGTGTTATGACTGAAGAGATGAAAACTACACTAAAACTTTAAATACACCACTTCTGACACCAACAATAATGTAACTGAAAATAAGAAACTGTAAAACTGTATAATGACAGCTGCCACTTTTTGTATAATATATTCCTAGAGATCATTGTATAAAGTAAGTATATTTTCCCAAGGACACTACTACACTTAGTAGTTGGGGGCAATGTTTCTGACTGAGATCTTGGAATGAACTAAGTTCTTCTCACAGTGGGTCGTAAAAGCAAAAAGACAAAAATTATAAACCTTTCTAATCATTTAAAAACTTAAATTATGATCCAGGTCTTTAAAAAAGGGCATAAATGTACTGTACAATTGAATTTTATGAGGTGCTCCAATGTACTATTAAGTATACATAGAGCACATAAAATTCTAACTCTGCTGTATCATAAATTTGACCTCACCGATATGAATAGACTCACTATATAGCAAACATTAATGAAATGTTTAATTATCATTCCCTTCACTTGCCTTTTTAGAATTTTGAAGGGCTTCCTAGGGACTATTTCGGTGGCCGAGGTTTTCACAAAACAAAAGAACAAAACCTTTCCATGAAAACTGCTATCTCAGTTTTGCTTCATTAGAGATATTTCATTTAATTAGACTGATAAAACCAAATCTAAATTTTATACCCAAAACTATGAACATCGTTTAAAAAAAGAAGTGATTGAAACAGTTAAGTATTTGACCTCACTAAAGCTTCCTGGTGACCCTTTTAGTCACTGTGTACGCATATATTATTTATGTCATTGCATTTTCCCCAAACTGAGGCCAATGGGATATGAGTACTTTGTGAGAGATAGTGGTGCAGTTTTAGAATGGAAGAGGTGTAGGGCTGTGGGCTTCAGACCCTTTTATGGCTCCATATAAGGTATTCTCCTCCTTTCCAGCCTTCCCTATAATTGCTATGTTGGTTTACTTTATTGCTTGGTCATTCCAGAAGTTCCCGGGAAGTCATACTTGAATGAACAGGTCAAGGCAGCTTTTAAAAAAGTCATTATGCTAAGTGAAAGAAAAGCCATTCACAAAAGACTACATATTGTACGGCTCCATTTATAGGAAATGTCCAGAATAGGCAAAACTGTAGAAATACAAAGTAGATTAGTGGTTGTGTAGGCTGAGGGAGATTGAGGGTCGGTCAGGATGGGGAGTGACTGCTAATGGGTACAGAGTTTCTTTTTGAGGTGATAAAAATATAAAATTAGATTGTGGAGATGGTTGCACAGCTATCTGAATATACTAAAAAATCATTGAGTTGTGTACTTTATATGAGTGAATTGTATGGTATGTAAATTATATCTCAGTAAAGCTATTATTTTTAAAAAGGTATTAAATTTTATCAAGTTAAATGGGATGACCAAAAGGGGAAAGGTTTTAAATGGTAAGCATCCCTTGCAATTGTGTGTGTGTATGTGTGTGTGTGTATATATATTTATATATATAGTGAGTGTGCATATATTTGTGTAAGTATAATGTGTTTGCTCCAAGTGTAAGCCACATGGTGCTAGTCATAATGTGTATATATGAATACTAGAGAAATATGAAGGAACTTTAAATTTGAGAATGCCATGCATTGGGAAGCAATGTGGGGCAAACACCTATATGGCCTTAGGGTGGCAAATTTGGTTGGAGCTGTGAGCCCCTGCAGAGATTGGCAAGTATCAGATATTCCTTGGTAGAGAAAGATGTACAGCTGAAGTTGAGAGGATTTAAGGAAGCAGAAAGTAATGAGGGAATGCTGAATTCAGTTAATTGTAGTTAGAAGAATAGATATGGCACAAAATGGAAAAACAAAACAAGAAGACTCTTTTATATTATACTAGGAGGAGAACATCATCATTTTAGGACCATTAAGATGGAAAACAGAGCTCACTCATATGTGGGAGCTAAATGAGGTCAAAAAAGTAGAGAGTAGAATTGTAGTTATTAGAGGTTGGGGAGGGTGGGCAAGAGGGGAGGATAGCGAGACACTGGTAATGGATACAGAATTACAGCTAGATAGGAAGAATAAGTTCTAGTGTTCTATCGCATAATAGGATGAATATGGTTAATAATTTATTTTATATTTTCAAAAGCTGGAAGAAAGGATTTTGATGCTCCCAGCACAAAGAAATGATAAATGTTTGAGGTGCTAATTACCCTGATTCTATCAATATACGTTGTATACATGTATCAAAATATCACTTTGTTTCCCATAAATATGTGTAATTATTACATGTCAACTAAAAATAAAATTTAAAAAAGATGGAAAACAGACAAATTATAAATGATAAATGTTGATCTGTTAACTGTATGGTGCTTACCTGGTGCCCTCTGAAACTCAATGCCACAGAAGATGTTGAATAACATTCTCAGAGAGCACTAGGTGGAGAGTTAGGAAAGGTGGTTTATAATTCTAGTCTGTCTTCCCATGCTACATTGAATAAGTAACTCTGTAACACTTTTCTTCCTCCCTTGAGTTCTTCTTACCCTGAGAGGATCACACAAGGATCAAATGAGATACTATATACCCATTGCATTGTATTTAATAGGAATATTAACAAATGTTTGTTAGATCAAGAGAGGGAGGGAGGAAGAAAAGAAGGAATGTGCTTAGTACACTAGAGTTAGATTATATGCAAGGAATTGGATTTACTGATTTATTCCTCTAGCCAAGTGTGTGAAGGTTATGAGAACAATAAGAATTTTTGCAACAATACTATTTGTAGCTATGGATATTATTGCTGCATTTGGTAGTTCTCTGATAAGTTTGGAGACTCCTAGTACCACTATGTTGTGATGCTAACAGCCTTGTACCTAGTGACAATTTTAGCAGTTGTTAACAACTGACAGGATTGCAAATAGAAATCAAGCTCTATAAATGGATGGATTAAACCTCCTTATTATGACTAAACTCTCTGCTGAGGTTACCAGTCAGAACAAACATTGGTAGTTAGGCATGTCTTGAATTTGAGTGTCATTCTCAGAATAATTCTACTTTTTATGAAGTTTTTGACATAATAACATTAGGTTTGAGATATCATTCCAGTATAACAAATTACTTCTGTCTGTGGCATCCAACAGTTCTCTCCCCAGTGGAGACTGTGGCAACAGAACATTGGCATTCCCATTTCACACTTTATGCCACCCACTAAAGAATGTCAAACTCATGCAGAATGCTTTTGATGACGTGAGTTGGATGCCTTCTGTGAAGAATTCTGCTGCCTGCTCCTTTTATGAAATGAGAGAATGGAATCAGTTGGTCTTTTATTCTTCCCACTTCTAACACTACATGATCATGTAGTCTTGCATAATTTCTTCTCCTCCCTCGTTTCCTCTTACCACATTCTTTGTCTTTAATCTCTGACACTTCTTTCTACCCATTTCCTTCAATCCTCCTCCTTTCCATTCTTTCATACATCCTAAAAATTGGTACAATGTACATACTATGAGGCAAGCAGTATATTAGGAGCTGGATATATAGTGTTGAAAAATATAGACATGGTTCTTGTGCTAATGGAATTTACAGTTTAGTGGAGGAAGCACAGACAACACAAATAAGTAATAATTACAAAATGTGATAAGCACTATGACAGGATAGGACAGACTATTGTGAGTGGAAAAACAGAAATACCTGACACAGTTTAAATGACTTTTTTCAAAGCGAACTTCCAAGAGGGTCTGGCCAGGGGCAGTTTGAGAGGTAGAACAACACTGCAACAAGGGCCCAAGGCAAGAAAGCAGTGGACTGTTTTCAGGCATGGGAAGGCTGGTGTGGCTTGGAGTGTGGTTAGTAAGAGTAAGACTGGAAAAGCATGCCAAGTTTGAAGCCAAGTTCAGGATTTCACATTTTATATTAAGTACAATGGGAATTCTGTGAGAAATTTTAAATAATGAATGACAAGACAGGAATCTTACTTTGCTTGGCTGGAACAATTAAAAGCTGATCTGTTTTTTAAAAAATACACTTTAATTTTCCGTTAATCTTAACAGAATAGTATATTATACCTAATGTGAATGTACTTTTAGGCTGATCAGGGAGTATCCTGTGGCCGAAATTAATTATTGTTTCTGTCAGAGGAGAAGCTTTAGTTTCCTAGAGTTTTCTACCTTGTTTCTCCTCTCTCTCTGTCCCACTCTGATTCTAGCCACTTCTGCACTGCATTTATTTACCTCTTCTTCTTTTCCACAGTCCTTTGGCCCTTGAAATGCTGTGAGAGCAGCAGTAACAGCCATCCAGAGACCTTTAGAAAGCAGATATGCCTTGGGTATGTGGAGGGCTAGGAATTGCAGAAGCGTTAGAAGGGAAGACATGCCGAAATATTCAAGAGAAATGCCTCTTCCAGCAAGAATTCCAAAGCCAGTTAGCAAAACTGATGTCATAGGCTGTGCAGGCCCTGAGATCTTGACTAGGCTCATTCTTTTGCCAGTCAGTTAAATGCACTTACCAAGTGTGTTCATTATATGTAAGACTTTGTTGACATTTGGTGGGGATGCAGAGGACCTAAGAATGTAAAAGGCACACAGGTTCTTTCCCTAAAACTGTGACCTAATTCAGTAATGTACCTTTGGAAGGTCATTTTGAACATAGTCCTGGTAAATAATTGACACATAGGTTTGAAATGTATTTATACAATGTATTAATACATGGAATATTATTCAACCTTTAAAAAGGAGAAATCCTGCCATTTGCCACAACATGGATGGGATCTGGAGGATGTGATGCTAAGTAAAATAAGCCAGACATGGAAAGAAAAATATTGCATAATTTCATGTATGTGGAATCTAAAAAAAAAAATGTCAAAAATACAAGAGATAGAGAATAATACAATGGTTTCGGGGTTGGTTGGGGGAAGGAAAGGGGGAGATGTGTGTGGATCAAAAGTTACAAAATAGCAGGTATGTAGGATGAGTAAATCTTAAGATCTAATGCACACCATGAGAAATATAGTTAATAATAGTATATTGTATCAGAAGTTTTGCTAAATGGGTAGATTATAGCTGGTCTTGCCACAGGGGGTAAAAATGGATAACTGAGATGATACATGTTTTTATAATTTGTTTTACAATAGTAACCTTTTTACTGTATATGTCTCCTATAACATCATTTGTATACCTTAAGTATACATAATAAAAT
>NW_012139414.1:4331564-4340899 GCF_000956105.1 Propithecus coquereli
AAAAAAAAAAAAAAAAAACTTCATTAAAAAGCAGGGAAAAGACATGAACAGAAGCTTTTCAAAAGAAGATAGACTAATGACTTCTAAACATATGAAAAAATGCTCAACATCACTAATCATCAGAGCAATGCAAATTAAAACCACAAGTGATATCACCTAACTCCAGTGAGAACGCCTTTTATCAAAAAGTCCCAAAACAATAGATACTGGCATGGATATGGAGAGATAGGAACGCTTACACACTGTTGGTGAGATTGCAAACTAGTGCAGTCTCTATGGAATATAGTATGGATATACCTCAAAGAACTAAAAGTAGACCTACCATTTGATCCAGCAATCTCACTACTGGGTATTTACCCAAAGGGAAAAAGTCATTTTACCAAAAAGACACCTGCACTAGTTGATTGCAGCACAATTCACAATTGTAAAGATGTGGAATCAAGCCAAGTGCCCATCAGTTCATGGCTGGATTAATAAAATGTGGTATGTGTATACCATGGAATACTACTCAGCCATAAAAAATGAATTAATATGTTTTGCAACAATCTGGATGGAACTGGAGACTATTCTCCTAAGTGAAGTATCACAAGAATGGAAAAATAGACATCACACGTACTCACTATTAAATTGGAACTAACCAATCAGCACTCGTGTACAGATGGAAATAAAACACAACAGAAATCATGCAGTGGGAGAGGGGAAGGAGGGGAGAGGCGAAATCATACCAGTGGGTACAGTGTGCACTGTCTGGGTAATGGGCACACTTACAACTTTGACTCAAGCAGTACAAAACCAATCCATGTAACCAAAACATTTGTACCCCCGCAATATACGGAAATAAAAGAAAAATTTCTGCCACCATTTGTCTATAAATGGCTTTCGTTCAGTAGTCCCCATGATATAAAGCTAAGACCATAGGCTTTGCAGTCAAATAGACCCAATGCAAGCTCCAACTCTTAATAACAGTGTGTCTTTGGGAAAGTGATCTTATTCTCTGAGCCCCGGGTTCCTTATTTGGAAAGTGGAGTTATGATGCCAATATACCTTATACGATTATTATAAAAATTGGTGACGATATATATGAAAAGCTTTCAGGACAGTGCCTGCTACCTGGTGGGAAATCCACCAATTTTACCTGTTGTTGGCATTATTTAATGGGGCTTACTTACAAACAGAATCCATACTGCAAAAGTAAATACTGAAAAGAATTTTTAAAATTCACTACAAATTTTCAGATGAAGCTCTCATCCATTTTAATGATTTATTTTTAATAGTAAAATCATTCAAAGGGATTTTTCCTAGTTCCTACATATGACCTATGGTTTAAACATCTTCAAATTAATTTATTGTTTTTTTAAACTTTTATGACATGTTTTTAATATATTATGCCTAAGGTACAGATTTGTTTCATAATATAAGTAATTGGTTTTAGATATCTAAATATTCACATTTTGTAATATCTTAAAAGTACAACCACTGCAATTCTTTATTCATATTTTATGAATACCTATTCATTGTTTCAGATTAAATGCAATTATATAATACGTTTCCTTAATCTAGAAAGTTATCTTCATTATCCATTTTTTCTTTCATTTATTAACAGTGAGAAAACTCCATTTCATGTAACCACATTGAATTTTTAATACCTTTATCAAATTCAACAATATTAATTAAACATCTACTGTATGCCAGACACATGGAAAGTACCTTATTTCTTACTGAATTGGCAGTTCTTTATTTTTTTTTAATTCAAGATACTATGGGGGTACAAACATTTTGGTTACATGAAATGCATTTGCCTCGCCCAAACCAGGGCTACAAGTGTGTCCTTCCCCCATACAGTATGCCCCATTTCCATTAGCTGTGTATTTCATATGAGAATGATACAAGGGAGAATTGATTATTTGAGGTATTGATTTAACGTAATTTAGTATACTAATTTACTGATTTTCATTCAGTGCATACTAAGTGCCAAACCCAGTTTTGTTGGATACAGAGAAACAGACATCCAAATATCATCTCTTTTCTCAAGGAGCTCACAATAGGATTTATTTAAATTTTAGGGGTGAGGAGGAGGAGGTTGCAGAGAAACAAACACCTATCCTCTGGAACGGGCAAAACTATGGAGATGGAAAAAAGATCAGTGATTGCCAGGAGTTTGGGAGAGGGAAGGATATATAGGCAGTGCTGTAAGGATTTTTAGGGCAGTGTCACTTATAGGAATGGTGAGTACATGCAATTATACATTTGTCTAAACCCATAGAATGTACAATACCAAGTGTGAACCCCGGTGTAAACTAAGGAAGTTGGGGAAAATTATGTGTCAATGTAGGTTCATCGATTGTAAAAATGTACAACTCTGGTGGGGAATATTGATAATTGGAATGATTGTACATGTGTGGGGACAGGAAGTATGTGGGAACTCTGTACTTTCTGCTCAGTTTTTATGTGAACTTAAAATGGCTTTAAAACATAAAGTTTATTAATTTAAAAAAGTGGTTTTATAGCTTTGGAGGAAAAGTAAACGATATAATATATTACAGATATAGTTTGCTTTACTCAAATGAAATATATAATGTTCAAAACATGTATGTTTAAGTAATAGCCATTTACAAAGGAATTGCATGTTTTACAAGAGGTTTTTTAGTAGCCTCTTAGGGGACCTTGCTTTGGTAGGTAGATCTGAGTTCTAATTCCTTCTGCAACCAAGGAGCTTTCTGACCTTGGAACCATCTAGAATCTCTCTGGCTATATTCTATAGAGAATAGGATGACAATGTGGCATACTGTGTTTACATAATTTACTTTGTTGGGCAAGCTGGTGTGGTTGACAGGGTAGATATTCTCTAATGTAGTGGTCCCCAATCTTTTTGGTACCAGGAATCGGTTTCACGGAAGACAATTTTTCCATGGATGAGGGAAGGGGGAATGGTTTCTGGATGATTCAAGTGCGTTTCGTTTATTGTGCAGTCAAACCTCTCTGCTAACGATAATCTGTATTTGCAGCTGCTCCCCAGTGCTAGAATCATCACCTCAGCTCCACCTCAGATCATCAACATTAGATTCTCACAAGGAGCCCACAACCTAGGCATGCAAAGTTTACAGTCGGGTTCATGCTCCTATGGGAATCTAAGGCCACCACTGATCTGATGGGAGGCAAATTTTATGCGGTGATGTGAGCGATGGGGAACAGCTTGTAAACATAGATGAAGCTTTGCTCACTGACTGCTGCTCGCCCCATCCTGTGCGGCCTGCTTCCTAGCAGAGTATGGACTGGTCTTTGGCCTGGGGGTTGGGGATCACAGCTAATGGAGGTTAAAGGTCCTGAAGCAGACCCAGGTCACCCTGTGGCACTGTTAATTAATTAGCTATTAATTGTGGGTGTCTGGAAGTTGAGGCACACAAGATGAGTTGATCTCTATAGCTTTTTCTGTCTCAGTTATTTCATTCAATACTTTAATAATTTGATTATTAACATTACGTTTATATAGGATTTTTAAAATTAACATATTTGCTTTTCAAAGAAAGCAACCCATATGTAAATATAGAATGATCAATGAGAAGGTAGGGTAATTCCCATCCACCTTCCTAAACTTTACAAGAAATGAAATAATGTAAATTAGCTTCCTCTAGTGATGAAACTGCAACAATTTTCAGGCGAAAGAAAAACAGTTTAGTAGCACCATCTGCAGGCTACAGAAGAGGAAAACTCTGTGTGGCTCTTAAATGCAAAGGGTTTGTGGAAAAAGGAATAAAGAAGCTTAATACTCCCTTTTAAAAATATCTGTAAAAATTTTACTATTTTTGTTCTTCACCACTCATACATTTATTTCTCAACATGTCTCTAGTTATCCTGAACTAGTTGAATGCAGATCTGATTAGCTATGTGTTTTTATTAGGATCCTGGTTTCATCCCTATGCTGATAAATGTCTCTTCTTCTCTGCATTAATGGTAAGGGTAATGCTCTAACTGTGAAATTCATATGAATTCCAGTAGATTTGTTGATAATAGTTCACTTTATAAGACCTGAACCATCAGGCCTGCCAGCAAGAGACGTTTTATCTTAGCTCTTCTATATACTCAAAGGATTTATTGCATCATTTACTTTATTCTGGGAGAAAAAATACAAGCAAGCATTCTTGGGTTATATATGTGTGTGTGTGTAACTTTTTTTTTTTTTTTTATGAAGTTTATATATTACCTCTTAGGCTCAAATTGTTCTCTGAGTCTTTTTTGTCTCTAAGATTCTGTGATTCTCTAATCAGAAATATCTTTGGGGCACAGATTATTATTTTATAAAGGAATATGGAAAATTTGTTCTTGAACATGATACGGTGGAAGTAGTATTTTCATTTCCAGATACCCCAGTTTCTTTATCTTAGTTTTTTGTTTTATTTTGTTTTCTTATTGGTAAAACCAGTATCATCATTTTTGGCAATCTAGAAAATTGTATTAGATTCTTTGAGTGAATTCATTCATGGTATTAGAAGAGTTGCAATTTTCTATTAGAAATAGCTTATAAAAATTAACTTATAATTGGCCCACTTGTATTAATAAATTGGTGGAATTGCTGTTTCATTCTGTTGTGTTTGTTTTTGGCAAGTGTTTAGGGGTTACTGGAATGAGCAGAGAATAGGCATCAATAAGATGTTAAACACTACCAGAAGCCAAACCTCATCCCCTGTCCAAAAAGACTAAGCATAGATTATAAATAGTGGAACAGTTTTACTTGAACAATGTTAATTCTTGGAGGAAAAAAAAAGAATAGAGAAGATGCATATTGAAATAGTATGCTAAATGGAGAGGAATTCAAAGAATAAAAAAATCGATAAGATTTTTAAGGTACTTGTTGAAACAGAGCCTACCAAACTGGATCTAGCAGTAATAATGGTTTTTTAAGTTTATGTAGCTCAATTGCTAATGGTTTTAAGTTGTAGGAAAACAATGTTTCCATTAAAAAAAAAAACCTCATTTTTTTCAATGTGTAAAAAAATAATTGTATATGAAACAGTGGAGCCTTTCTCTAAAAAAAATAAAGCACTAATTCTAATACTGGTGGAGGTTTAAAATAAGGTGCTGCCTTGTAGTTCTATAGCTAATATTTTTCCCTGTTTTTCTCGCACCAGATGGCACTGTTTAGTTCTATTTCACAGTCTTGTTCTGGAACTTTCTTTGGGAGAATCTATTTTAGCCCAGACTCACCAGTGACACCTCTGTATTCTGCATGAAGTCTTTACGAATGCTTGTAAAAGGCCATTCATTCAGAAATGAAGCTGTTTATTTGAGGTGTTGTGATTCTTTCCAGTTGCACATTTGCTGTGAGGTGAGCCTAATAAACCAGCTGATAGAAACCTACATGCTGCTTACAGAGCTCAGCCAGTATTTTGCTTGTAGAAGTTGCAGCAATGTGATTTTTGGCATTCTCACAGGCCAGTCTGATTATCTGACACATTTTGGAATTATTTTAGATGTAAAAGTGGAGCTATAATCATATAGGCACACTGGTTTTTAAAAAATCTTTCAGAGCTTAAAATACTTCATGACAATCTATTGAACTGTAGATTCATCAAATTAAATTACAGAAATAAAATTTAAAGAACTTTTCCTGACTGGTCTATTCCTAAGGCTAGCTTAGAAAGAAATGATTAAAGACCTCTGTTACCATTATGTGTGAATGGGGCTGGTTCACAATCAGGCTCACCTCTTTGCTGCTGATAAAAATAAAGCATCTCTTTGTAAGATGGAATTAGCTTTACTTAATAAAAATTCCATAGTCATATTGTAAGGTTTATCTCTGTGATCCTTTCCTTTCCTTTGCTTTCTTTTTCTTTTTCCCCCTCTCCTCCCCTCCCCTCCTCTTCCCTCCTCTTCTTCTTTCTTTTTTTAATAGTATAGAAATGGTGGCCATAAATATGTTACAAATTTCATCAAGGCTGCTTCTCCATTTACTATCTTGTATAAAGAACAAACAATGTACTATTTGCAAATTTTGAAGCTCCTTTAAACCCTGCCATTTTTTGAATGCTTTGGATATGGTGTAAATGCTCTCCCCTTTGCATTTCATGGCTGTGTATCCTTTTGGTGGTTTTGTGATTTGAAGAGTGGGAGTAGGAGTGGAAAGCCCTCTCTAGACTGGAGCTATGAATACACAAATGAAATCTCATTATTTCCGTTTTTAAAAGAAGGGTTGATTGATGTATGGTGTTTTTAGCATCCCCTTGTTCCTATCCTCCCATGCCCATCCACACACCATTGACTGGAAGACACAGCAGCTCTCGGCAAACCCCCTCCTCTTCTGCTGGAGAGGCAGCAGAGCCAGTGTGCTGGTTTCCAGGCGCAGGTCCTCCAGGCTGAGCCACAGCTCTCTGTAGAAGCAAGCACAAGGCAGGCTGCTTCTATAAATCAAGTCTGGATTTTATTAGAGTGTTTATGTAACCCCAGTTTATGTGCTATAATTCTTTGCTGTGTTGCTTAGAGTAATTCCCAAAGAGAATGTTTGTTCTTTTTCCCTGGAAATCTTCTAGCACAGGCTTTTGTTTTGACATTCTTCCTCCCCTCACCCTCTGCCTTTTTTGGAGTGTGTAGGGGGTGTCACTAACAGTTGATTGCTTTTTACTGAGTAAATAGTACAATTCAACATAGGTTAGATTCTGTTTAACTAGATGTTATCCCTAGTCTTAAGAGGGGGGCAAACATTTTCCTCAAATTAATTTTTTATATTTTCGAGATTATAGGGTGGTAGGGTTAACATGTACTTAATTGCTGAGTAAATGAAATGTAAGTGGGAAAAAAAGCCTTTGCTATTTGTGGGGAGCCCCTTATCCCTCACATCCTACCTCTCAACATATCTAATGTTGATAAAAATCAAATTTACTGATGAGAGAAAAAATCCGGACTGGAAATTTAGGGTGAAATAGATGTTTAACTGAAGAAAATGTCAGGGTAAGATGACCAGATTCAACTTATTCCATGTAGATAACTACGTAGGAAAAGAAATGTTGTCTGATGGAAATTAAGACAATTAGACTTACTCATAACATATTTTTAAAGACATAGCTATGTGATTTTACTTTGCAGTTCTTTCTTCAAACCTTGTGTTTGGCCCCACAGAGGAATTAGGTGATGAGTCTGTAGTTAAGGAAAATGTTACTGGATCCACTTAGATACTGCCAAATAGCACATTGCAGTTCGCAATTAACGTTTGATCATCACTGTAGTTAGAAGGTATTGCATAGGTGTGTTCTTTTTCTTTGTAGTTTAAAGAGGATAGTTAATCCTGGGGCAAAATTTATGAAGGAATTATGCAAACAAAGCCATCTTTTTACATTTACTTTAACTATGAAATTGCATATGTGCTTTAGAACTGTGCTATTCAGTATTGCAGCTAGTAGCCACATGTGGCTATTGAGCATTTGAAATACAAGTAATCCTAATTCAGATGTGCAGTAAATATAAAATACACCCTGGATTTTGGAGCTTTAGCATAAAAACAAGAATGTACAGTATCTCTTTACTGATTTGTATTTATTACATGTTGAAATAATGAAATATCATTAAAATTAATTTTACCTTTTTTTACCATTTTACATTTTCAAATATGGCTACCAGAAAAACTTAAAATTACAAATATGATGCACATTATTACCAATCAGTGCTGTTTCAAAGTTGTGTCATCGAATGGAGGGAATAATGGACTAATATACTCAGTAAAGCTTTCAAAATTATACATTTAAAGGAACATGCTATGCTTCCTAATGAAATATTAGTACTCAAAATTAGTGACAATATATGAATGAATGTAGACAGATTCTTATATACAGCCTCAAGATTTATGAGAAAATACTGACTAGAATATTGTCAACTAAAATATTCCCCTTTATCTGCCAAGCCTTCCTCTCAGTATCTTAACTGAGAGCTTTCTTCTAAAATAGGGTGTGTAGAGGTTAAGAGTGTGTCCTCTAGGTTGGAATCCTAGCTTGGCTGCTTACTGTCTCTCTACTCTGAAGCAAGTTATTTAGCTACCCTGTGACTTAGCTTCTCCATTTGTAAAATGGATACACCTTAAAAGGTTCTGCATATTACATAAGACAAAATGTATAAAGCACACACTGGAAGTTGCACATATTATACAAGTACTGTATAAATTTTAGCTATTATAGTACTGAATATTGTGTTATTATCATAATCATCTTGTTAAAATATGTACAGCTTTGTCAGATTATTCAAACCTGCACTCTTTGCAAGCAAATGGAAGCATTGGCTTTCAACAGTTATTATGGTCAGATATTTTTGTTGAAACTCAGAAGCAACAGGCAACAATTAAAAATAGGAAAGTAAAACAAAATGGGGAGCTCATTTATTGGGACATGATTAGAACACCCTATAAAATGAAACTTGTGGTAATTATAGGTTAAATCAATTCAACTACTTGATATAAATTCAGTAGTACTGTATGTCTTTTATGTTTCCCTATCACAAGGTATATTGGTCAGCAATTTGAGGCTTCGAATGCTATCTTTGTATTTGTTATATCCTGATAGAGAGATGATAACCTCATAATCCTGTGTCAGAGAGTGACTATGCCATATTGTCCTAAGAATTATTTGAATTTTAGGACAATGTGTATGCATCCATTTAAATGCAGGTTTAAGTAGTCATTCCAATGTGTTATTTAATAGGGCTAGATAACCTGAGAGCCAGTTGGTTTTTATTTTGCTAAATTAAAAATGTTGTTTTATGGTTAAGATCCTAAACAGTACTCTAGAATGAATCTCTTATGCTGATGAGCAGTTCGGGGGGAGATCTGTGATGTAAGTTTGTCATGGTGGAATTGATGTTCATGATGGGATAAGAATCTTCTGTGGAAGAATCTTTTTAGGGTAGAGGATGGTCCTTAAGAAATTTATTTTCAAAAATCTTATACAGGTCAGTTTTGCTTCTGTATCATATGTAAAACAGTTTATATTTTTAACTGTACATGTCATGTGAATTGATCAGGAACATCTTTTACTTGGCTTTTAAAATTCATTCACTAGTCAAACAAATTTTTGAACACTTAAAATATTCAAGGCAAAATGCTAACCCTCAAAGAGTTCACAGGGGATACACACTAAGTGATATATATTTTAGTACAGCATGGTGCTATTGCAGAGATATTTCACTTGTGTATTTTTTTTTTAATTTTTATTTCAGCATGTTATGGGGGTACAGATGATTAGGTTACATATGATGCCCTTACCCTCCCCCCACCCAAGTCCGAGCTTCAAATGTGTCCATTCCCCCGGAGGTGCGCATCGCACTCATTGTTTGTGCATATGCCCGTCCCCTCCTCCCCC
>NW_012139414.1:4341989-4350667 GCF_000956105.1 Propithecus coquereli
AAAAACAGAGCCATTGACCAGTGGAACAGAACTGGGAACCCAGATATAAAACCATCCTCATGTAGCCATCTAATCTTTGACAAAACAGACAAAAACATACACTGGGGAAAAGAATCTTTATTCAATAAATGGTGCTGGGAAAACTGGATAGCCACATGTAGAAGACTGAATCTGGATCCACACCTCTCACCCCTCACAAAAATCACTTGTGTATTTTTACTCATTTATACCTTGCTGCTTTGCCCTTGTATTAATAATATGAAGTGGCTTTAGCATAAAGCTGAACCAGGTGTTAGGATATGAAGAAGCTGAAGAAAACCCTGTAAGCAGGCCACCAAGTTTGACTTTGCCTTTTATGCGTTGGGCAGTGGGAGCCCGCAGAGGCTTTTGTATCAGGAGTGAGTGAAGTGTTGCGCTTCATTATTTGGAGAGATCTCTCCTAGTGACAGTATTGGCATGGATGGTAGAATGGCACAGAGACAATTTAAGAGACTTTGCAGTATCTAATCAAGACATGGTAAGACGTTTGCACTAAAGAGTAGGTGCTAGGTGAAGGAGTGAGAGATAGGCAGGATTTGAGAAATTTTAAGGCAAATTCTCCAACTTTTAAGTGTGGAAATGTGAGAGGGAAGAATATAGGATGATGATGATTCTCAGTTGATTTTTCAGAGTATAGCAGGCTTGAAAATTTGATAAAAAGCTTGATGTAGGACATCTTAAATTTCAGGGAGCTACTGGACTTCCAGGAAAATGTGGTAAGTAAACTATTGAGTACACAGTTGGGATTATGTGTCTGGTGTACATGAGTGTATCTGGGCTAGAGGTGTGCTTGGGGTGGTCATGGTCTAAAGGTGATAGTTGAAGCCTCATGGTCTAAAGGTGATAGTTCAAGCCATGGGAGGTAGATAAGATTATTCTTAGCTCCTTGATGATGTAAAATCATAAGCTTCTCTACTGTGTTTCTGGAAGATTTCCAGATACCCTACTGTGCCTTGTGAGGACTTTTCTCTTTACTTTTTTAGTCTCCTTTACACAAATTACTGCTGTTCTCTCCCTTGCAATGTGCATTCCCCGTGTCCCCAGCTGTTTCTTGTCCCCTCACTTCCCCTGCTCTTGGATATCTCCATTACACCTCACATGCTGTTTCCTGTATTTGCAAGGCTTGGTGCTTCTTTGTCCTCTTAACAAACTCTGGGTTTTTCTTTAACATCCAGTTCTGGAACCCCCACAGCCCAGCTGGTAGCTCCATTCTTGAGCCCAGAAGATCCTGTACATATTTCCTTTCATTAGTACTTATCTCTCACTGTAGGGTAGCTATTGCTTGCCTTTCTCCCATTCTCCACCGTTTGATATTATAGTTTTAAGGCCTAAACTTATTTTAGTGATGAAATGGTGATCTTTTCAAGTGCTTTTGTCTCCTGAATAAATCTATAACAGGTTTCTGAACTGACTTCCCCTCTCTCTAAGCATCAGAAAGAGAACATCAAGCCACAGAAAATGAATCATGGTCAGAATAAATATACTATTTTGCTGGCAAACTTAAAAATTCACTTGTGGAATCTAATAGCTGTAGGCAAGAGATATCTGTTGAAACCAAGATTTAAGTGTGGTTTATTATGTTTTTGGAATAGTTTAATACCACTTTTCTTTAAAACGGGTTTTTAATTTAGGAAAAAAGAACTTAGATTTGTTCCCGGAGTAGAAGTGATTGAAAATCCTGGGAGTAGTTAGGCTTGGGGTTTGTGTGAGTAAGATTCTATTTACCCACTACAGTCATTGGGTAGATTTAAAAGCTTTTCAGGTGGAACTTACGGTGTGAAATTTAAACGTGCTGTCCTGTGTACTACAATATATGGTCACAACAAGTAGCCAATTTAGAAACAGAGGAAACAAAAGTGGTAAAGGTTAAATTATGAGTATTGTACAATGCAGAGAGACATAGAGAAAGTGATCTTAACACTTAAGTGGTATGTCACCATCTAACTTCTGTTATAAAACTCCTAGGCAATGACTAAATCTTAGAAATCATTAGCTACTTTTCAATGGCAGAGTATAATCCATTATTGATAGGAAGTTCCTGGTATATTGATCATATAGAAGACTGGCTGGGGAGAAGGATGGGGGTGACAACTAACATTTCTTAGATAGTTGATCCTAATTATCTAGGCTCGAAGAAAGGTGCTTTCTTTCTTTTACCCTGTTTAATCCTCTGCACAACCCAATAGAGTGCAGATGGTATTGTTACCCATTTTAGAAGTGAGGAGACTGAAACTTAGAGAGGTTTTTCCAAAGTCGTGTAGGAGGGCTGACCAGAAAGTATCCAGCCATGTAATAGGAAAGTATTTTAACAATGGTGGGATACTTTCCGGACAGCCCTCGTGTATTTAGGGTTACTGCATAGAGTTGTACAAGTTGTTCACTTCATGAGGGTGACTGGCTGAGGTAGCAGATAAAGGATATGTTTGCCCAGCAGAGGCATCTTTTTCTAATTTGCACTAAAATCTCTGTAGGCTAGCTGTAGCCCTACTCATAAAGTTGGTTAATAGTTAAGTGGAATTTGAACTGAATACTGTCTAGCTCCAAAGTTCATGCTGTTTTTATTATTTGATGCTGCCTCATGTAAGAGATATAAGGGACTCTTTGAGTCCCTTTTTATTATTCTTTTATAAAAAAATAATTCATTCTATAAAATGCAAAAGTGACATTGAATGATTTAAAATTATTTGAAAACAAATACTAAATTCTTAATTCCTTGTAAAAAGTCTAATTTCTTAACTTGGGTATATACTTGATTCTTTAGCTTATTGGACAAACTTTTATTTTTCTTATTTTTTATGTGTGCATGAATAAGTACGGGTATTATGTTTTATGTAAAGGTCCTATAGAGATTGACTTTTGCTGTTATTGTGGGTTTTTTGTTTGTTTATTTGTTTGTTTAAAAGAGATGGGGCCTTGCTTTGTTGCTTAGGCTGGAGTACGGTGGTGCAATCACTGCTCACTGCAGCCTCAAACTTCTGGGCTCAAGTCCTCTTCCCACTTCAGCTTCCTAAATTACTGGGTGTAGAGATTAATTTTGATGTAGGAATGAAATGAAGACTTGCCTAGAGTAAGACTATAAGTACCTGAACTATCTTCAGGGTAGCTTGGAGACTCTTTTAAATTGAAACAGGATCTCTAATAGCATCAGATTTTTAGAAAGCATACACTTAGGAACTCAGATTTTGACCCAATCATGGCTATTACATGACCACCATATGAGTTTTGACTCAATCATGGCCGTAACATGACCAAATGCGTGAGTTAACTTGCTTGAGGTAACTTAAAATAATTATTTAATACTTATCTATAAAACAGATTTTTTTAGCAAGTGTCCATTTTCCCTACTTCCAGTGATTTCTTGGTGCATCTTAGTTATCCGGGTCTGAGAATTAGCCTGTGGAGTCAGTTGGGAGTAGAGTGGAGGCAGTGTTGGGGTATATGGGTAGATTCTGAGAAGCTTATACTGTACATACTAAAGTCCTGATCTAAAGGATTTCTGTAAACTGGCTTCTTTAGCCACCATCCTATCCAAACCATTTCTGCAAAGATCCCTCAATGACTTCCATATTGTCAATCTGATGGTCTTGGACAGCTGTACAAACATTTTTAGAGTCACAGCCAGGATTAGAGTCTAGGATGCTTGTCTCCAAGTTCAGTATGCTTTCTGTGTGAGTTGATACCCAAAAAGATAGTCAAGAAAAATGATTTTGAGACAAAAATGGCCTAGGATAGCTAGACCGAAATTTTTCTAGCATACCTTATATTAATTTGCTTACTTGCTCTGCACCCGGCACTATGCTATTTGCTTTAAAGGATGTAGAAATATCTGTTTGTAGAAAATTATAATTCAGTTAGGGAAACAAAATCAATACATATTTCATAATATAAAGCAAAAGAAATTACAAATAATAATAAATGAAACCCAAGATAGATCCCTTCCTTAACTAGATATTTCCATGTTTCTTTACGTTGTTTTAGTGCTCTTAGCAGTCACATTCTAGCCCCCTGGGTTGGGGTGGAGGAGTTGTTCCTTGCTAAGAGGCATCTCCTACAAGGCTCTAACTCCTGACCTGAGGCCCATATTAGACCCTTATATTAGAGGTGATTAAAAGAATTTTACATCTAAATGAATAGCTTTCCTGTGTAGCCATCCTCCCCTAACCCCAGGCCAGGTAACCAAAATGAATAATAATGTGCTATAAAATCGAAACCAAATAGTGCCTCTTCTTTGGCAATTAAAATTTCAGTGTGTTTTCTATGTAGCTACAGCTATCCTCATTGTGGCAACCACCATTTTAGGTGCTTTTGAATGATCAGAAACTGGAAATCAGGTGCCGAAATTAGCAAAATAGGAATTCTAGGTCCTTTTGTGATATAATTACACTGTGTTCCCAATTTCCAGTGAAAGAAAACAGATATAATTTATATCGTACTCAAGAAACTATGGCAGTCATCAAAACCAGAAGAAGAACCTTCTTTCCCCACTGAGGCTGTCCAATAGAACTTTCTTTGGTGATGGAAATGTCTTCTATATGCACTATTCAATTTAGTAGCCACCAGCCACATATGTACTTGATATATGGGTAGCGTGACTGAGGAACTTTATTTTGAGTTTTAATCTAATTTAAATCTAAGTCTCCATGTGTGGCTGGTACCTGCTGTATTTGGTAGCATGGGGACTCCACATGTTGTTTCTCCATTTTTTTTTTTTTTTTTAGTTGGCATCTTTAATGTGTTTTGAAATTTATTTCTCCTTTTCTTGGCCCCTTCTATCTTCTCTTTCCCACTTTCTCTTCCCTTTTTCCTTGCTTTTTCTTTCTTTTCACTTCTCTTCTCCCCTGGTCCTTTCTTGTCTTTTTATGCTGCTACTAGACTGACCATAACCCCACTAATTAGCATCATTTATTATGGTCTTTCACCAAGTTAGATTTGCCCGCTTATGTCTCCTTCCTTCCACAAAGATAGGGCATTTTAAGATACACAGTATTTATCAAAAGCTCCTAGTATACTGGTTACTTAATAAAAGCAAACCAAAAAATAAATGTGATTTTTCTGACAAGCTATTTTTGGTGAACCCATGCTGACTCCTGAGATCACCACTACTTTTTCTAATACACAAAAAGACTGCTTTGGTAAATTGCTCTAGAATCTTGCACAGAATGAATCAAAATCAGTGGTATTACAAAATCACAAGCCTAGGCTTCATAGTTTTGGTTTCTAGAACTATTGACTAGTTTTAATCAAATCACTGGAAAATTCACTGGAAGATTTCTCTGTCCTTACCTCTCAGCATGGGGCTTAAATAGCCTTTCCAACCTTTCTTCTAGGGCAACTTAGTAGTTATAATCTCACTGTTTTGGTTCTGCTCCTTTTCCTCCTCCTCCTCTTCTTCCCCTTCCCTTCCCCTTCTGCTTTTCCTCCTCCTCCTCCTCATATAATGTATTTCCTTTCATTGTAAGTGGGATTGCTGCGTGTCTCTAGCTTTTTAGCCACTTTTCTCTGCTTTTTTCCTTCTACTTTAATTCACTTTAAAAGTACCACCAAGATTATGTAAACACACCTACTTTTAAATGAAGTAGTTATAATCTCACTGTTTTGGTTCTGCTCCTTTTCCTCCTCCTCCTCTTCTTCCCCTTCCCTTCCCCTTCTGCTTTTCCTCCTCCTCCTCCTCATATAATGTATTTCCTTTCATTGTAAGTGGGATTGCTGCGTGTCTCTAGCTTTTTAGCCACTTTTCTCTGCTTCTTTCCTTCTACTTTAATTCACTTTAAAAGTACCACCAAGATTATGTAAACACACCTACTTTTAAATGAAATATTTCCCCTATTCAGAGTTATGATTTTTATCTTTTTTTTAATTCTGGATTTGATTTCAAGCCTCATATAACCTCAGTAATAATGAAGTCCTTGTTTTGCTATACCATTACACTGTTATCCTGGGAATACTCTAAGTCATGTTACCAACGTGCTGGAGACCTTTAGCTTTTTCCAGTTCCCAGGGAGAAGCTATGGTCAGTCATCTAACTGCATGAGACAGAAAAGCAATTTTTTGCCTCTAAAGGTTAAACAGGTGATTTACACCACTAGTCTTGGAGGTTTCTAAGGTGGGCATTGGTATTAAGATGGGTATTGTTAGCCTTTTCCCTCTAGGTTTCCCCAATGTCCAAAGAGTTAACAAAAGTCTGGCGTTATGATGACTGTCATGTATATGGTAACAGAATCTTAGTCAGATGTGCCAAGTTCCTTCCCATCTTAGAGTCTTTGCTGTTGTTTTTCTTATACCCCAAAATGGTGCTTTGCATGTGTAGATGCATTTTAACCTTTACACTTAAGTTTAAAAAATACCATTCTGAGGGGATTTCCATGGGTACCTGCTTCATCTCTTTCAACCTGTTTACTCCCTTCATAGCACTTGTCCCTCAATACTTGTTTCTTTCTCTGTTTCTCTCCACCACTGGGATGTAAGGATTTCCTATCACTTGTTCTGTGCTATATCCTCAGTGCCCAGGACCACAGCTTGAGAGGTGATAAGCGCTCAGTGAATTTATGTGTTTAGAAAAATGTTAGTTTGGTGTGTAGTTTTGGAAGTCTGGGGGACTAGGCTAATAACTATTGCTAGAACTAGACAGAGGATTCCCCTTTAGCCTGCGTTAATGCCCTGAGCATGAGGAGCAGAATGTTAAAAGGAACATTTTAATGGCAGAACTGGCGACTATGTGAGGTGAAGTTCTTAATGTATACCATAGCATCCATCCACCTCTTAGAGGCATGGTTTGGACAACTTTTAAAGCTAGGATACCAGATAAAGATCAGGGTGGATAGTGGAGTCCTTAGTTGAGAAAGTTTGAGATATTTGAGTTTGAGATGCCTGTAGGACACATTTTAGACATTTGGAAATAGGATGCTATTGCTGAGAATAGAGTTTAGGGCTGGATTTACAGACCTTCCTGTTCTTACATCCTAGGTTCTTATGATTCTAACTATGATTGTTAACATTTTCTCCTGACATTATTTCTTATATATTACACACGACTTAAAACTTGTTCTTGTTTCAAAAGTCTTTGCACACTCATGGCTTGGATTTTCTTCCAGTCAGTCCTCAGGGGCCGTGTTTTTAAAGTCTGCCGCTCATTGGTGCTGATATTGTGGCCTCCTGAATAGCATACAAAGCAGATTCCTTGAAATCTGCTCATCTACCATAGTTTACCAGTGATCTGTATCCTTGCAGCTCTGCTTAAACTTACGCTCAATCTTGTCCTTTGCAAATCCCAGCTATTTTTGCTTCTCATTTTATTTATGTGTCATTTACCAGGAAACATTTAAATAATGATTAATGATGCCAGAACTTTAAACATGGAAGTAGTTGAAGAGCAGCAGGAGCCTGCTCAGTTGTGGAGATTTTCAGAGATACTAATGCCAACTGACCTGACTGGTATTTGTATGTAGGATAATAGAGTGGCAGGTCTTGGAAAGATATACTTTCTAGGTGTCGATCAACTTCTCAGAGAAGTGTTAGATTCTGTCCTGGAAAAGTGACTAAAAATACCAGGGGGATGGTCCACCATGATATGTCACTGTTTTAGATACTCTACATTATTCCATTTATTCCTCAAAAAATAATTCATGTAAGATAAGTGTTTTTATTCCCTTGTTAATGATAGGAAGCTAAAGCACAAAATTCACTGTCTAAATGGTAGGCTCTGTTTGCTTCTTCTCTTTTCAAAGTTCTCCAGGGTCCCCAGACCCTTTGTTCTCCTGTACCATGTTATGAAATGTATCTGCCAGTATAATAGGGAAAGTGTCCTTGGGAGAGCATGCATGTTAAAGAGCTGATAGTGCTGGGTGCATGCTAAGTACTCAAAATGTTACCATTACTGTTGTTGTTAGCCTTTCCCCTCTAACTTTCTCTGATGTCCAAAGAGTTAACAAAACTTCAAGGGTTCTTGATGGTAAAGGAGTGATTTGTCTATCATGGTAAATAAAAGGACATTTGAAAGACATTTAGTCATGGGAATAAAGCTAAGAAAACACATTTCATTGGAATGGCTTCTATTAGTGACAGTACTTCCTATATTTTGGAATGTTTCCCAGATGAAAGATTTTGCTGAAACTAGGCACTAATGAAGCTAATGTAAGCCATTCAGTACAGTGTGATTTTCTTTTTTTTTTGACCTTGTGATTTGAGAGGCATATTCTAAAAACCCAGTAATGCAGCCAAGCTGGATGTTCACTTAAATATCAGATGGAAGCAGCTTTGTACAGGGACCAATCTGGCTTTGTCCTATAATTTCTGCCATGTCTGGAGTTTTGCAAAACCATCCATGGTCTCATTCTATCAGTTGAGAGAAGTATCAAGGCCTCATAAAAAAAATAACAAGTTGATTCTATGGTAAATTTCCCTGAAAAGTATTAAAAGAAAAGTAGATTTCTGTGTACCCCCCTAAAATAGCATTATTTGAACTCCAGGAGGCATTTGTAGTCAATTTTTATGATGATTAGAAAGGAGCTTTAAAAAATTCTTACAATTCTTGTGAAGACTTAAACAGAAAAAAGAAGGTGTAATTTGTCCTTCAGGAAGAAACATGCCTGTGTTTATCTACTGCTACATTTTGTTTTTTTCTTTTTAAACTAAATTGAATC
>NW_012139414.1:4351898-4375117 GCF_000956105.1 Propithecus coquereli
GTTTACCAGTTTAGACTAATTTTCCCTATGATTGCTATAATTTAATATGTTTTTCCTATAATGAGAAAGAGAAGCGTTCTAGGACAATATCTTCTGTTCTGATTTTTAAGGGCATTTCCTATATAAAAGTAAAATTCTACAGAACATAAAACCATCCTTTTGGACATTTAGGGTACACAGGTTAAAATAACTGAACTAGGGGTTAAATTTTAAAAAATATTTTTATACAATCTCCCTTTGCTGTGCTTCACCTCTTACATTTGAGCAAACAGTTTTAAATTTCACTTAGTCAAAGAAATAGTAGCTCCTTAGAAGGAAGAAACATTGTATAAGGGCAAGTGAACAGGAAGCTGTGCTTCTCAAAGTGGGGAGATTAAAGTAGAGAAGAAAACTATCAAAGCAAAAGTTCTCAACTTTACCTCAGAACTTGTTAGAAATGCAAATTCTTAGATACCGGAAACTCTCTGAATGGGGCTAGCAATCTGTGTTGTGAGAACCACTGATCTACAGGCATTAGGGATTGAGGAAGGGGGGATGTTAAAGCTTTTACTGCAAAAGAGAGGAGACAAGTTATACTAATAGTTACTGTTTATTGACCACTTACTTTGTAATGCACATTTTACAAATATAGCTCATGTAATCTTTATCTCAACCCTAAGAAGTATATTATAATATCTTACCTTATAGATGAGAAAAAAAGAGTGGTTTAAGAAGTAGCATAGCAAACCTTCAATGCAGACATCTCTAACTAAACTCTGACCTCCTTAAACCTCGCTAGCCCATGAGGGTATATATAGCTTGTCTCCCAGAGGCAGCGGTGGAACTCAGGCAGCACACCAGTTCCTTCCCTATCTCTCCTTTATGCTCTCTATGCTGCTTTTCCCACCTGACTGAGGCAGGTGTTCACTCTTGCCTGCATCTAGCTAGAGGCTGCATGGTCTCGTGAAGAAAGCAGAACAGAAATGGCAGGAAACCTTTTTACATTTCTTGATGCTCTCTTAAACTTTGTGACCCTAGGCCTGTCTCTTGGCATTTGCATGCCTCCCTTTTTTCTTCTGTAAAATGAGGAGTTTGATAGATCTCTGGATTCTGAATTTTATCTGGATCTAGCACTTAATTAGAGGCATATGGTCAAAGTAGGTGACCTCTTCAGGGTCCGTTCTGGTTCATGTTGAGAGGAGTTTGATATTAGAAATACTAGATCCTTGTTTATGTGTGAAATGGAAACAATGCTTTCTGGTAGTGATGTGATGTTAAGTGAAATCATATATAGTAAGTCTATAGCAGAGTGCCCGACATACATGGAAGGTGCTCAGTAAATGGTAGTTCCTCAATCCTCAAGAGCAAAATAACCTCATTCCTGATTCTGGGATTTTCTTTCCATGAATTTAAACAGGTTAGTATTTTAATATTCCTGTTGAGGAGGATATAAGAGGTGTTAGGCTTGTATTAAAATATTAAGTTAATTAAAGCCTCCTATTAAAATTTTAAGACAGAGGAAGAGACTGGGGCAACGTGACCACAATAAATAAAGCAAATAGGTTATTTGTGTCCAAATAGTGTTATCCCCTGACTATTGGTGGCTTTCCTAATAATAATAGGTTGAAAAGATATTACTGTAACATAAATAATAAAAGATACTTAGGGTATTACTCTGCTAAGTACTATATAGACATGGGATATTTAATAACTTTAATATCATGGTTTGGCAAAAGAAACTTCCTAATGGGTTAGCTATTTATTTTGTGAACTTGGAGCAGGCTTGTGGGTGGAATTCAGAAGTTTTTTCTTCCCTCCTTCCTCTCACAAACTTTCCTTTCATATAGAGAAAATGCTTTTACTTTTTATTTGAAATATTCTTTTTTTGTGTGTGTGGTAATATGACACTATATTACAAACAGGACCTAAGGCCATGTAAGGCAAAGGTTAAGTCAGGCCTTACAAACTCTAAAATCTCATTAAATGGGTTACTTTTAAATTTTAAAATATTACTTAAGGGGTACAAGTGTTTTTGTTAGAAGGATATCTTGTTTAATGCTTAAATCAGGGCTTTTGGTGTGCCCATCACCAGACTAGTGTTCATTGTACACAATAGGTCAGTTTTTGTCCCACACCTACCCTCCTACCCTCCCCTCTTCCTCGTTTCTCACATTCTTTATATCTCTTTGTGCCCATGTGTACCTGTCTATTACCTCCCACTTATTAGTGAGAACATATGATATTTGGTTTTCCATTCCTGAGATACTTCACTTAGAATGGCCTCCAGTTCCCTCCACATTGCTTCAAATGACATTATTTCATTCTTTGTTATGGCTGAGTAGTACTGCATTGTATGTATGTGTGTATGTGTATGTATGTATGTTTGTGTGTGTCTGTGTGTATGTGTATCTCACATTTTCATTATCCACTCATGAATTGAAGGGCACTTAGGTTGATTCCACATCTTTGCAACTGTGAATTGTGCTGCGGTAAACATTTGAGTGCAAGTGTCTTTTTGATAAAATGACTTCATTTTCTTTGGGTAGATACCCAGCAGTGGGATTGCTGGATTGAATAGTAGGTCTACATTTGTTTTTTGAGGAATCTCCATACTGTTTTCCATAAAGGTTGTACTAATTTGCAGTCTCACCAACAGTGTATAAGCATTCCTTTCTCTCTGTATCCATGCCAGCATTTATTGTTCTTTGACTTTTTAGTAATGGCCATTCTGATAGGGGTAAGGTGTTATTTCATTGTAGTTTTAATTTGCATTTCCCTCATGATTAGTGATGTTGAGATTTTCTTCATATGTTTGTTGGCTATTTGTCTATCTTCTTTTGAAAAACTTTTGTTCATGTCTTTTGCCCACTTTTTGATGGATGGTTTGTTTTTTTCTTGCCAATTTGTTTTGAGTTCTTTGTAGATTCTGGATATTAGTCCTTTGTCAGGTATATAGTTTGTGAATATTTTCTTCCATTCTGTAGGTTGTCTGTTCACTCTGTTGATTATTTCCTTTTCTGTGCAGCAGCTTTTTAATTTAATCAGGCCCCATTTATTTATTTTTGTTGTTGCTATATTTGCTTTTGGGGTCATAGTCATAAATTCTTTGCCTAGGCCAATGTCTAAAAGAGTTTTTCCTACATTTTCTTCTAGGACTTTTATAATGTCATGCCTTACATTTAAGTCTTTAATCTATCTTGAATTAATTTTTATATATGGTGAGAGATAGGAATCCTATTTCATTCTTTTGCATATGGCTATCCAACTGTCTCAGCACCATTTTTTGAATAGGGCTTCCTTTCCACAGTATATGTTGTTGTCTGCTTTGCCAAAGATCAGTTGGTTGTGGGTAGATGGTTTTATTTCTGGGTTCTCTGTTCTGTTCCATTGGTCTGTGTCTTTACTCTTATACCAGTACCATTCTGTTTCAGTTACTATAGCTTTGTTGTATTAATATAATTTGAAGTTAGGTGATGTGATGTCTCCAGATTTGTTCTTTTTACTTAACATTGCTTTGTCTATCCCGGCTCTATTTCAGTTTCAGATGAAGCTTAGGGTTATTTTTTCTAGATCTGTGAAATATGATGTTGGTATTTTGATGGGGATTATGTTGAATCTGTAAATCACTGTGGGCAGTATGGACATTTTAACAATGTTGATTCTATAATACCAGTCCATAATAAGCAGGGGATGTTTTCCCATTTGCTTGTGTCATCTGCAATTTCCTTTCACCTCCTTGGTTAAGTATATTTTTAGGTATTTTATTTTCTTTGTAGCTATTGTGAATGGTATTGAGTCCCTGATTTGACTCTCCACTTGACTGTTATTAGTATATAGAAATGCTACTGATTTTTGTACATTGATTTTGTAACCTGAGACTTTGCTGAATTTATTTATCAATTCCAGGAGTCTTTTGGTGGAGTTTTTAGGATTTTCTAGTTACAAGATCATATCGTTAGCAAATAGGAATAGTTTCAACTCGTCTTTCCCGATATGGATGCCCTTTACTTCTTTTTTTTGCTTCATTTCTCTGACTAGGACTCCCCATACTATGTTGAATAGAAGTGATGACAAGTTCCAATTTTGTTTCCTAAGCTGGTTTCATCATTCCAGTGACATTTATCCTCATTATGATATTTCTGAATTATAGCCCATCTTTCTGCTGTTAAGCATGTCCCTAAGCTCTTGGTTGGAATCTATAAAATAGCTGATTGTTGTAACATTTAATAAAATTTAGACTTGCCTCATCCTATTGTGTTAGTGAAGAGTTAGGTAAACTCAGTTGTTTTGGGTTAAGAGGTCAGTTATTGAAGTAAGCCTGGGTAGAATTTGGGAAGGAACTGGGTTGTGTACTAGATGTCAGAAGACACAGGCCTAGGCTCCCTTCCTGTTAGTACTACTTTCCAGTCCACCTTTTTCAGTCTTCCTTAGTAGGTCATTTGTCAAGTGGGTATAATACCTTCTTTCCCTGAGGGCAAGACACTTCTTTCTCTCTGTTAAGGAGATCTGTGATTCATTACTTGCAGTGTGAAGTCCAGGTACTTTTGCATGAATTGTAAACTGCTGAGTGAGCACTTTTGAGCCTTGTGTTGTATGTGGGAGTCTTCACAGTTACAGTTTTCTCTTCAGAGTGTAAGGCAGCCTACCCACCATCCCCTTTCCCACCATCCACCACAGTGTGATGGATGGTGGCAGTCATACCACAGTCAGCATGTGCAGGTAGGTCTTGTTTTGATTAGATACGGTCATCAAAAAAAATTGAATTTATAAGATAAACAAATCAAGGGGTAGTTATTCACATTGCTTGATGGTTTCTTCTTCTTGTTTTTTTTTTCTTCCCTTCAAAGTGGTTCACCCTAGGGGTCCTTTAAATAGCAAGTTACTCTGCTGGATTTAAATGGGATTGGATATATAGAAATCCGTTTACACACTTAACAGGATGTTATTTTGGTATACTAGCTGATGAAGAACAAAATTCTGCAGTCTTAAACCCCAAGCAAGGTTAGAATCTCAGTTTTTTCACATACTGGCTGTGTGATCATGGGCAAGTTATTTAACTCTCAACCTCGATTTCCTCATGGGTACATAGTACTTTGTAGTGTGTTTTGGATGGCCTAAACAGAAACTATCCTTTAAAGGCAATACACACATTGTGTATGGAAGGTCTTAGATTTGTAACAGCACACGAGTGGCAATGTTCATTTTAAGGGTCATTTTGTCTTGAGTTTTTTGTTCAGCTCTCCTCTTTATTTCTTTGAATGTGTTTGTAAAACTGGAAAAGAACGTCACCAAAAAGAGCCCACAATCCTGCTCCCTCACATTTGTCCTCCTTTCCAGCTTGGTGTGATTGATGGTCAGGAGGGCCTCAAACTACAAATTGCCCTACACTGAGTAATGACGGTGGTTTGGATGGCATCCTCCTAATTTTTGCTTTGACTTTTTTTTCTCTAGGCAGCAGAAAGTGGAGGGACAGGCAAGAGTATGTCTTTTAATTACTGAGTTCTAAATTCTTGGAATGAGCACAGCCTGTTTTCTCAGGATCAGACTAGAAGGCGTCATTTTGCTACAGAAGAGCCAAGACTTGTCCCAAATGGATGTAGGTTTCAGCAAAGCATTGTTAGCTTAAGGAATGAAAGATTTGGACTGCGTTCAGCATCTGTGCTTTACCAGGACACTCTTTATCCTTTTAGTGAGTCCCATTTGTCTGTCCTCTGTCAAGGGCTCGTGTATACCGTGCTGATTTAGTACTAACTGGGGAGATTAGAAATGCCTTGCCTGGCGTTGTCAGCTAAACCTGAATCAGTGTCTGTGTACTCTGACCCATCTACTCAGGGAGGTTTACCCTTTGCTCTACTGCTCACTCTAATAGGCAGAACAGCTCAGCTCACCCCACCTTTTATTTAGGGGTCAGCTCCAGAAATAGCTCCTTTAACTGGCAATAGAAGCAACACAAATCCAGCAAGCAGATAGTACACAATGGCTGCTTTTAGGCCTTGGAACAAAAGAAAGTAGTTTGTCTTCACTACACACTGCTACCAATACTACTCTGTGTCATTTGTTAGAAAATTTATCATTCCTGAAAGCCAAGGCCTAGATTTTCTTTACTCAGATGCCTTCCAAGTGGGAGCTGCTTGACATTGGTCATTGCTTCCACCCAGATTTATAATTTGGGTTAATTGGCCATACAGACTTATAGGTAAATATGGTACTTCATATGAACTCTGGAGAGATGAGACATTTCCCAAAATGGGTGGGGAAAATCTGTTTAAGAGTTATAGTATGGAGAAATTTCCCTTGTGAAATTTTGCCTTGGAGCCTAGATTTCTAATATATGGCACTATTAGACCTCCAAAACCATGTGACCTTTAGTTGGTGGTATCATGAGTTGCTTTATGCTCTGTTCCTGTCTCTCCAGTTAGTAGATATTACTTTGTCTGTAGATTACATGTCTTTCTCTTCTAGGATTTAACCTGGGCAGTATTATATGCATATTTAAAACCCCAGAGCCAGTAGTAGGTGCTCATCAATTGTTGAGTGAATGAATGATTGAATTGAATGACCAAACAGTTGAACAAATGAATGCTTGACTGAGCAAACAGAGATGTGAAGTAGTAGGGATATTTCTTTAGGTTTGTGTGTAGAGAGCACCCTCACTTAGCACCCGAACAAGTCACCCTTGGAAATTTATTCTGTCTCACCACCCTTACCAGCTATTCCTATAAACCCCAACCCTCCCCTAGATACATTTTGGTGATACATTACATTTCATTTTTTATTTCTCTGCCTCTCCCTCTCCCATGATAAAAAGGAAATTAAATGGTCAAATAATTGCATTAAATTAACATGAAAGGAAGGTCTAATTTATCTTTTGTCTACCAAAATTCAAGGAAAAAAATGAAAATTTTATCAACTAGATCCTTTTCTCAATTGTATTTTGACTAAGAAGAAACTAAACCTTATGGGATGAGTTGTTGAGTGTTAGCAGTGATGTTGCTGACAGATCTTTGCATTCTGTAGGACTGGTTGGTGCTACATTAAGAAATAAATCAGTGTAGTAGATAATTTTGCCATAATTTTTTAACAACCATTCAAATTCATTGTGCAATATCTTACAATTTCTTATTTCAAAAGCACATAACTGTAAGGTAGTTGAAGTACAGTTTGAACTTTGGACTAGTTCCTTAATAATGATCATAAATGATACAATTTTTACTTACAAAATTATGTTTAAAAAGAGCTAATTTTAAACATTTTGTGTTTTATTTTGGAGATGAATGGTCTTTTATTCCTGTCTAAAAGGGTTTTTAATTTCATCTTTCTCAACGGAAGACAAATATTTAAGCTCGAGGTCATCTTTGATGGAGAAAATGAAAGAAAAGTAGACATCTCTTGTCTGTAACAATCATCTTTACAACCTATTTCTAAAGTTCCATTTTAAAATCTTACTTTACATATCTATAACGCAGTAAATAATTTTAAGAATCTTAAAGTTACTCATTTTTACTTAAAATTTCAGATTAAGCTATTTCAAACTCACTTCTATCCCCCCTCCCTCCCAAGGATATTTACAAATTTGTATAGTACTCTAGAGCTGTAGCCCCCAACACCCAGGCTGTGGACTGGTGCCATTCATGGCCTGTTAGGAACCAGGCCGCACAACAGGAGGTGAGCAGCAGGCAAGTGAGCTAAGCTTCATCAGTATTTACAGCTGCTCACCATTGCTTGCATCACTGCCTGAGCTCTGCCTCCTGTCAGATTACCATTAGATTCTCATAGGAGTGCGAATCCTAGTATAAACTGTGTATGTGAGGGATCTAGGCTGCGCGTTCCTTAGAGAATCTAATGCCGGATGATCTGAGGTGGAGCTGAGGCGGTGATACTAGCACTGGGGGGTGGCTGCAAATACAGATTATCATTAGCAGAGAGGTTTGGCTGCACAATAAATGTAACGTGCTTGAATCATCTGGAAACAATGTCCCCCCCTCTGCCACCTCCCTAGTCCATGGAAAAATTGTCCTCCATGAAACTGGACCCTGGTGCCCAAAAGGTTGGGGACTACTGCCTAGAGCATGATAATTTTCAAGTCAATACACAATCAGGAGGCTTGTTAACTTAAGTGATGGTGTCAGATTTGATACATATCTTGCCCATTTAGGCATTTAATGATAATTATTTCTTTAAGAAAAAGTACTTAGTGGGGAAAAAGAGGTGAAAAGTACAGTTTGATTAGCTTATGATACATTTCTGATTACATCCTTTTAACCAAAAGAGAATCATCATCAAAACAATGTATTCCTCAAAAGGCTTGAGGCATTTAACTTCTCTCAATCAAATTAGCTCAGTTTACTGCCAGTCAATAAAGTCTGGTTTGGAATGAGGATGGAAATTAAATATCTAAGAATGCAGTGTACATAATAGTTAAAGAAATGCAATTACAAGTAATAAGGAGATACTATTTTCTACTTATGAAATTAACAAGGATTTGTGGAAATGAGACTACTGACTTCTGGGGAAAATACAGTGAGACAGTCACATTTGTATACTACTGGAAAGACTTTATAATGTTTGTCAGGATTCTTAAAAATATTAATGCCTTTTGATCTGTTAATTCTTGGTCTAGGATATTATTCTGAGATAGTAATCAGATGAAAAGAAATAGTTTATACAGTCTAAATACCCTACGTCATGCCATTGCATGGTTAATTTATGTGATTTTTATATTTTGGCATATTATGCACAGGTTAAGTAAAAGTTACAAATAATATTTACTACAAGGGAAAATATTTGCTGTATGTTAATTTTATTAAAAAGTGTGTACACACGCAGTAGTATTTGAATTACGTGTAGAAAAAGAGAGTAAGAACAAGAATAAATTGAAAACTGAAAGAAAATGCACCCAGATGTTTATCTTTCAGTTGGCAGAACATAAGTAGATTTATTTTCTACAGTGAGTATGTGTTACTTTTTAGAATCATAAAGTATTTTAATTTCAAGGATGTCATATGGCTATTTTGTATTTCTTATGACATTACAATCATAGTGGCAGTGACTTGCAGGGACATTGTCTTGTATCTTCAGCATGGAAATGACAATATTTGTTTAATATTGAATGTAGCTTAACAAAAGAAAGGCAGTCATAATCAACTAGGTGATTGATGCAGCCATTTCAACTTCCTATCAGATCTTTGGCTGACATACTTTCTTAGCAAAGCTGAGGTACTTAACTAACCAAAGAGAAATGCTCACACATGTCAGAATGAAATCCAAGCGATCACTTGTTTTGCCTTGGGCATCTGCACTTTTTGTAGAAGTAGGATTCTCAGTCTGAGACCTTTTGATAAGCAGTGATAATCCAGAAGGATTGATGCAGTCATCCTGGACTAGAGATTTCTTTTCACCACTAAGACATTTGAATGTCACTTGCATCTTAATGCTTCTACATGGTTTTCTAAAGTGTTGGGGGACTGACTAGGTAAAGTCACTGTGCCCTTTTAAGTATGTGGCCAACTGATCCCAAGGCCTGTCAAGGCTTTCAAGTAATTGGGGGGAATTGCCAAGAATTGACCTCTGTGGAGGTTGGGAAAGCAGAAATTACTTTGCTAAGGGGGTTCAGGGAGAGACATACATGGAGCAAAGCTCTCTATGACTTTTAGGTGGACAAAGCTGGGCCTCTGCTCTTCCTCATGGTGTGTATGAGCTAGACAACCCTTACCTTAGAATCACTATCTATGAGAGATACTGAGTCCAGGATGTGCCAAGCAAGATTCTAGACGCTCCCACAGATGAATTCACACCTTCATTTATTGATCACTTGGTCTTTTAGGACCATAACTTCACCATTAATTTCTAGCTGTGTAATATAGGGTCAATTAGATCAGATTCTTTCTCTGTAATTAATCCTAATTGCCCAGGCTTTCATGTTACCAATAAACGTCTATCCCAGTAATCTTATCATTCATTAGGCTTCTTCATTCCATGTTGTTCTGTGAGATTTATCAAGTGATATTGCTTATTATGGATTATCATATAATCTATATTAGACCTATTATTCCTATCAATGGAGGATAATCTTGAATCAAAATCAGTTTTTTTTTTCCTTAGAGAGTACTCTGTCAATTTCTATTAAAGGCCCTTTTTTTTTTCAGCTGTCCAGAGATGCCTTATTAATGACTTTAATTTACTCTTTCTTCAAATTCTAATGCATAAATATCAGGGCATAAAAATATTAAATACACTGGTTCAGCTACCACCTTTTCAAGCATTGTTGGGGACCATCCTGTTACAACAGGAAAATGTTTGGTGTGGCTTTTAGAATGTAGATCATTTTTGTAATTATTATAGGGAGTAAAAAATGTAAAATAAAGAATAATTTAAGTACAATTAGAAATTAAGTGAAAATGAGGTATGACCAAGAATATGATCTGTAAACCTCTCCATTTTCTATTTCTTTACTCCATGAAGAGTAAATAACAAATTATTATTTCTAAAGTAACACTTAGTGATGGAAGCTGGAAGCTTTGGTTCTCAGCAGCAATTTTATTAAGGTTTTGTGTTTTCTGGTGTACTGGGCCTTCCAATAGCCATATATGTCTAAAGGGAGGGGATAAGGAAATTTGGATCACCTATACTTTCAGCCTAGTGGCACTCAGGGGATATTAAATGTGTGTTGAGGGTGTATGGATTTATTTAAATTTAAAGAGTATTTATTTATTATTATTTTAATTTCAGAATATTATCAGGGTACAAACGTTTTGGTTACATGAATTGCTTTTGCACAGTTTGAGTCAAAGTTATAAGTGTGCCCATCACCCAGATAGTGTGCACAAATTTACCGATCTCCTCCCCACCTCCCACCTGCTTGATTTCCGTTAAGTTGTACTACCGTATGTTTACATGTGTGTTGATCGATTAGTTCTAGTTTAATAGTGAGTACATGTGGTGTTTGTTTTTCCATTCTTGCAATACTTAAAAGAATGGCCTCCAGTTCCATCCAGGTTGTTGCAAAAGGTATTATTGGTTCACCATTTTTTTTTTTTTTGGCTGAGTAGTACTCCATGGTGTACATATACCACATTTTATTAATTTAGTAATGTACTGATGGGCACTTGGGTTGATTCCACCTCTTTGCAATTGTGGATTTTGCTGCAATAAACATTCTAGCGCAGGTGTCTTTTTGATAAAATGACTTTTTTTCTTTGTGCAAATTACCCAGTAGTGGGATTTTCCTGGATCAAATGGTAGGTCTACTTTTAGTTCTTTGAGATATGTTCATACTACTTTCCATTCAGGGTGTATCGGTTTGCAGTCCCACCAACAGTGTGTAAGTGTTCCTCTCTCACTGCATCCACACGAGCATCTATCATTTGGGGACTTTTTGATAAAAGCCATTCTCACTGGAGTTAGGTGATATCTCATTGTGGTTTTGATTTGCATTTCTATGATGATCAGAGATGAGCTTTTTTCATACGTTTATTGGCCATTCATCTGTCTTCTTTTGAAAAGCTTCTTCTGTTCATGTCTCTTGCCCTCTTTTTAATGGGATTGTTTGATTTTTCTTTCTTGGTGATTTGCTTGAATTATTTCCAGATTCCAGTTACTAGCCCTTTATCAGATGTATAGCATGCACATATTTTCTCCCATTCTGTAGATTGTTCAATCTATTGATTGTTTCCTTGGTTGTGCAGAAGCTTTTTAATTTAATTAGGTCCTGATTATTTATTTTTGTTTTTGCTATGACTACCTTTGGGGTCTTCTTCATAAATTCTTTGCCTAGGCTGATATCTATAACAGTTTTTCCAACATTTTCTTCTAGAATTCTTATAGTTTCATGCCTTAAATTTTAGTCTGTTATCCATCGTGAATTAATTTCTGTGAGTGGTAAGAGGTGCAGATCCTGTTTCAGTCTTCTGTTAATACATACAGCTATCCAGTTTTCTCAGCACCATTTATTGAATAAGGATTCTTTTCCCCAGTGTATGTTTTTGTCTGTTTTGTCAAAGACCAGATGGCAATATGAATATGGTTTTATATCTGGGTTCTCTGTTCTGATCCATTGGTCTATTTCTCTGTTCTTGTGCCAGTGTCATGGTATTTTGGTTACTACAGCCTTGTAGCATAGCTCAAAGTCTGGTAAAGTCGTGCCTCCTGATTTGTTCTATTTGCTTAAGGTTGCTTTGGCTATTCGGGGTCTTTTCTGGTTCTATATGAAGCGTAGAATTATTTTTTCTAGATCTGTGAAAAATGACTTAAGTATTTTAATGGGGATTGAATTGAATCTGTAAATCACTTTGGGTAGTGTAGACATTTTAACAGTGTTGATTCTCCTGATCCATGAGCATAATATGTTTTTCCATTTGTTTACATCCTCTACACATTCCTTCCTCAGTGTTTCAGGGTACTCCCTGTAGAAGTCTTTCACTTCCTTGGTTCAGTATATTTCTGGGTATTTTATTTTCTTTGTTGCTATTGTGAAAGGTATTGAGTCTTGATTTGCTTCCCAGTTTGCCTGTTGGTATATAGGAATGCTTCTGATTTGTGTATATTGATTTTGTAACCCAAGACTTTGCTGAATTTATTTATCAATTCCAGGAGTCTCTTGGCAGAATCTTTGGGGTTTTCTAGATATGAGATCATATCATCAGCAAAGAGCGATAGTTTGGCCTCTTATTTCCCCATTTGGATACCCTTGATTACCTTCTCTGCGTGATTGCTCTGGCTAGGACTTCCAACACTGTGTTAAATAGAAGTGGTGACAGTGGGCAAACTTGTCTGGTTGAAGTTCTAAGCGGGGATGCTTCCGATTTTTCCCTGTTCAGTATGATGTTGGCTGTGGGTTTGTCACATATGGCTTTTATCATATTCAGGTGTGTTCCATCTGTGTCTGTTTTTTTAAGAGTTCCTATAAAAGGGTGCTGAATTTTGTCAAATGCTTTTCTCTGAGTCTTTCAAGAGGATCAAATGGTCATTGTTTTTGCTTCTGTTTATGTGGTGAATCACATATAGATTTGCATATGTTTAACTATTCTTACATCTCTGGAATGAAGCCCACTTTCTCATGGTGTATTTTTTTTTTATGTACAGCTGAATTTAGTTTGCTAGGATTTTATCGAGACCTTTTTATATCTATATTCATAAGCAATATTGGTCTGTAGTTTTCTTTTTTTGTTGTGTCCTTTCCTGGCTTTATAATCAGGGTGATACTGGCTTCGTAGAACAAGTTGGGGAGGATTGCTTTCTTCTCAATATGATGAAATATTTTCTGCAGTGTAGGTACCAGTTCTTTTTTGTAGGTCTGGTAGAATTCAGCTGTGACACCATCTGGTCCAGGACTTTTTTGTATTTGGAGATTTTTTTATTCCTGCTTCAATTTCATTACTTGGTATTGATCTGTTCAGGAATTCTCTTTCTTCTTGATTGAACCTAGAGAGGTTGTGTGTTTTCTAAGAATTTATCCATTTCCTCAGTGTTTTCAAGTTTATGTGCATAGAGATTTTTATAATATTCAGAGATGATATTTTGTATTTCCATGGTATCAGTTTTTCATTTCTCCTTTTTCATTTCTGACTGAGCTCATTAGGGTCCTTTCTTTTTTGTTTTTAGTTAATATAGCAGGAGGCCTGCTGATTTTATCTTTTCAAAAAACCAACTTTTTGTTTTCATTAATCTTGTTTAATTCTTTTGTTATCAATTTTGTTTAGTTTCACTCTAACTTTAGTTATTTCTTTTGTTCTGCTGGGTTTGGGATTGGTTTGCTCTTCCTTTCCCAGTTCCTTGAGTTGATTCATTTAGATTGTTGATTTGTGATCTGTCTTTTGGATATAGACATTTTAAGGCTATGAATTTTCCTCTTAAGGCTGCTTTTGCTGAATCCCACAGATTTTGATAAGTTGTTTCCCCTTTGTCATTTAGTTTGAAGAATTTTGATTTCCATCTTAATTTCCTCTTTGAACCAGTCATCGTTGTATAGTAGATTGTTGAATTTGCATGACTTGGTGTAGAGTTGAGTGTTTCTGTTGGAATTGATTTTTAATTTTATACCACTGCAGTCTGAGAAGAAACATGGATTAATTTCTTTCTTTTACAATTTGTTGAGACATGTTTTGTGGCCTACGATGTGATTGGTCTTAGATAATGTTCCGTGAGGTGATGAGAAGAATGTATATTCAGTAGTTTTTTGGTAGAGTATTCTGTAAATGTCTGTTAGGCCCACTTGTTCTAGAGTCCTGTGTAAGTCCATTGTGTCTTTGCTTATTTTCTGCTTCGATGATCTGTCCCATTCTGTGAGTGGAGTATTGAATTCCCAGCTATTACATTGCTGCTTTATCATTTTGGTTAGGTCAAGTGAGTGGGGTGTTGAATTCCCAGCTATTACATTGCTGCTTTATCATTTTGTTTAGGTCAAGTAGGATTTGCTTTGTGAATCTGGGAACACCTTTGTTCAGTGCATAAATATTTAGGATTGTTATGTATTTTTGTTGAATTGTTCCCTTCACCATTATATAGTAACCATCTTTGTCTTTCTTTACTTTTGCTGATTTGAAGTATATGTTATCTGATATGAGTATGGCTACACCAGTTTTTTTTTGTTTGTTTCCATATGCATGGAATATTGTTTTCCATCCCTTCATCTTGAGTCTGAATGAGTCCTCATGGGTTAGATGTGCTTCCTGGAGACAGGAGATACTTGTGTTGTATTTTTTTTTTATCCTTTCAGCCAGCCTATGTCTCTTGGGTGAGGTGTTAAAGCCATTCACATTTATTGAAAGAATTCTTAACTGGGGTGGATTTCTGTTCATCCTGTTGAGTAGAACTTTATTGCTTTATTTTACCTCTTGAGCCATTGTGGTATCTGGGCTTTGACCTTTAGCTTTTGTGTGATTTAACACTGGTGGGTGTCTGTTGTGCTGATCCCTGTGTAATACAGTTCTTAGTACTTCCTGAAGGGCAGGTCTGGTGTTGACAAATTCCCTTACTGCTTGTCTGAGAAAGTCTTATTTCTCTCTCATGTAAGAAACTTAGTTTTGCAGGATACACAATTCTTGGCTGGCTGTTATTCTATTTGAGAAGACTGAGAATGGGGCCCTAGTCTCTTCTGGCTCGCAAGGTCTCAGTTGAGAAATCTGCAGTCAGTCTGATGGGTTTACCTTTGTGTGTTACCTGATGCGTTCACCTTATGGCTTGTAGCAGCACCTGTTTCATGTTTACTTTGGCCACTCTGTATGAGTATGTGTCATGGTGATTGCCTCTTCGCGGTGAATCTCCTAGGAGTCCTTTGAACTTCTTATACCTTGTTATCTAGATTTCTAGCAAGGTCAGGGAAAATTTCCTCAGTTATTCCCTCAAATAGATTTTTCTAGCCCTTGGGTATTTTCTTCTTTGCCCCAGGCATGCCTATGATTCTTATGTTAGTCCTCTTTACATAATCCCATATTTCTTGTAGGCTTTGTGCGTTCCTCTTATTTCTCTGTTCTTTCTCTTTGACTGACATGTTTAACTCAAAGGTATTGTCTTCAGGCCCCCCTCTGAGAGTCTTTCTTCTACCTGATCTAGCCTATTGTTAAGTTTTTCCGCTGTGTTTTATATTTCCTTGAATAAATTTTTCATTTTCAGAAGTTCTGATTTTTTTTAATAATTTGTTTTCTTTAGTAAAGTTTTCATTCATTTCTTGCATTGTTTTATGGTTTCTTTGTGTTGTGTTTCTATTTTCTGTTGTATTTCATTGAGCTTCCTTACAATCCATATTCAGGATTCTTCATCTGTCATTTCAGTCTTTTTGTTCTGGTTGGTATCCATTGGTAAGGAGTTATTGTTTTCTTTTGGGGGTGTTCTTTCTCTCTGATTTTTCATGTATGTGGAGTTCTTTCGCTGATTCCTTCTCATCTAGCCTCTTGGTTGAAACCTGGGGGTTCTAAGCCTGGCTTATGGGCCTGTCTCTGGGTCCCCAAAGATTGAGCCCTGAGAGTTCCAGGGAGAGGCGTGCTGGCCCTGAGTTGCCTACGGGTTGGGGTGTTCAAGCAGGTTTTATGAATCTCTTGGGTTACTTCTGACTTGGTGTTGTTCCCTCTATCCGACACTGTGTAGTGAGTTAGGTCCCCTAGCATAATGTCCGATATGGTGGTTGGTACTTGCGAATATGAATCCCTGTTTGCTTGAGTTGGAAGCAGCTGTGCTTAGTTATGGAGTTATGGAGTTGTTCCCCCGTCATTGATTGAAGTTTGTATGGAGGAGTTAATTGCTATCATGGTCTTCTGTGCCTGTGGTAAGCTCTGGTTCCCCCACTGGGGCCCATAAATGCCCTAAGCTTCAAGGGGGACTCTGTAGCTCCCAGGGGGTTGCTTGATCTCTGTTCCCCCTGAGGTGGGGGGAAGAGCAAGACAAATCGTGGATGGATTGGGAGAGCCTTAGAGGCTTCGCATGCCTTGGCAGGGCTCAGAGGTTGCTTATCCGTCCACTAGGGGGAGCCACTGGTATGAAGTAGAGGGCAATCTCTCCAAGCCAGGAAGGCTGTTCCTGAAGGAGGGGCCTAATCGCTTGAGTGCTAATGCCCCAGGCCAGACTTTTTCTGCCCTAGTTCATTAGGGCAGTTTCTCTGTGGGGAAGGCTGAATGCCTTCCGTATTCACTCCTTGGAACTCACAGCACTCTCCCATCAGATCAGTCCACATGAGTTCCCTCACTGCCTGAGACCGTGTGTCTTACCCACTATCGTGCATCTCTGTGGGATGCTGGGTAGGGTGATCCCCAATTGTGCACACCTGTTCCACCACAAGACCCCAAGGGGAGAGAGGTAGGCCTCTCTGTCCAGAGGGGCCTCTGCCAGGGAAGAAGCAGATGCTTACAGGTTTCTTGGCTCAAGCTGCAATTCCTATTATAATGTGGGGGGGAGGGGCTGCTGCTCCCTTTCAGCCTGTGCACTGGAGGCATTCAGTTGTTATGGGATCTGGGGGCTAGGCTAATTCACTCTGAGTGCTGCACCCCTATCCAATATGGTGGTTCTCCAGCAAGGGTGGGGGATGGGCACACTCGCAGATCCCTGTTCCTCCACACCCTTCCACACTTTCTCCTTGGATATGTCCATGAGGGCTTCCTCTCTACCCTAGTCTGGCAATAAGACCTCTCCCCTGCATCTCCCTGCACTGCTCTTGTGTCTGGATTTCACTGGGTCCAGCCCGGCTATCTAAGCCACCAGTGTGTGATCCCACAAAACACCAGCCAGCAGGAAGCTCACAAATTGCGGCCACCCTGCTCTCAGTGGCCAGCTCGGCCAGTAATGTGCACCCTGTAGAAAAGCAGCCGTTCGTGTGCTTCTCGGTTCAGAGTAGTCTCGCGGTTGCAACAGGGGTGATGAGGGCTCGATTACCAGTCAGCCTGAACTAAAATTACTTTCTTAAATGCTATGATTGGAGGAGGTGCAGAGGAGGATGCGTACAGGTATAAGAAAGCCAGAACTCTGATCTCTTGTGGCACTCTTCCAAAGAGTGTCCCTTTTGAATATCCAAAGTTCTGGGGTTTGCTGGTTTACCCCACTATTCCTGTTTAGCTGTCATGCCTGGGTTCGTGGAGGGTGGAAGCGCCTCCAATATGTTTTGTGTCCCACTGTTTACCAAAAGTACCTAGGTGGGGGAGGGGAAGGCCCCTTTACCCTTTCACTGGGCTCCAAGCATCTCTGGGTTTGTTCCATGCCACTGTCATTTCCTCTCTATTTTCTTCTTTCTCAGCTTTGCAGTTTTTCTTGGTTGGTTCCCAAGACATCTTTGTTGTTTCTCCCTGTGATCGACAATTGCTCTCTCCTCCACTAAATCCAGTATTCTACTTTCCAGCCGGAATGATCTGGCAAGCAATGTCTCTAGTTGGCTATCTTGGCTTATCTCCAGAACAGGGAGTATTTAAATGAGACAGAAAGTCACCACATACAGTAGAAATCCTTAAGACTTGAGAATGTGAACTCTTTCAAAAAAATTTTTTGGAAGTGTAGATTACTTTAAATTAAATACTTCCCTGATACAGATAGAAGGACTCTTAAGTCCTTTCTAGGTTTCTTCTGGACGCAATGATCTATAATAAATGCACTGTTTTGGTTAAATGATCAATTAACTTGAGCTTTCTTTCATCTGCTCAGAAACCACTGTGTGAGGAATGTAATTCCATTTGGGAATTCTGCCCAGAAGCTCTCACAGGGTCTTCATACAAATGAGTGCCTCACTTCACAGCTCTTCTGTTTCTCTGTAGCTGTTTCTCTGGAGGGCTGGAGGGAAGGAGAGAGAATTATGTGCAGTCTGGTCAACCAAGAGGAAGGAGATGCTGGTACCTGGTCTGGGGTCCTAGGCGACAGCACACCCTCATGCCTTCACTTTGAATACACCTTTGTGGCTCTCCTTCATTTCTGGGGAACAGTGGTGATGGTTCTTGATTATATACAATGTTAACTATTCTTTATGATGGTGAGGAACTCCTGCCCTTTCCCTCTCCCTCTCCCTCTCCCACCACCAGAGATGTCACAGAGAAAGTGCTTATCATCAACACAGTGGTGGGGGAAAAAATGGGTTCTCATTTTAGCAGGTGACTTGGTGGTGGTTGGTTTTTAGCAAGCTTTTTTTTCATATTGGCTTGTTGCTATAGGGTCTGATGCTGGCAGATTACAACTCTGTAGCTAGTCATTTTCGATTTATTTGAACCTATTTCTCCAGTCTACTGAGCTTTCACTGGCTAACATCAATTCAGACACATTGCAATTCCTCAGAATCTCTATCCCCATCAGATGGTTCGATCTATGAGAAATTTAGCTAGAGGCGTTTAGACAAAAAAGAAATATTGTGGCTAGGGAAGCATTTAAGTTAGAGGAGGCAGCCAGGGCTGTTTTATTACTTAGGCCTGTGTCACCTGTGATGACCCATGAGAGTAGAGAATATTGATCGCTTGTCACTCAAGGCATTCAGCAGATTGCATTGACAATGCTTGGCAGGTCTCTAATAGCAGGGTTACTGGCCTTGGCTGTGGCCCAAGGGAAAACTCTGCAGGCCCTATTACTTGGCGGCCTTTAACTCTTATAGAAATGGGAGAGAACACTGACAAAAGTGAGGACATGATTTTATGGTTACAAATGATTTTTCCTGCTTCCTTTCTTCTCTCCCTTTTTAATTTCTTTTTTCTTCTCTTCCTTTCTCTCTTACCTTCCCTTTCTGATCCCTGCCAGCCCCTCCTTTCTTATTATAGACAATCATGGTAGTCTTGTTTTTCTAGAATAAAAATCAGAGTGTGGAATAGAGAAAGCTTAGCAGGCCTAGCATAGGTCTGAGTTACTCTCTTCTTTTAGGACAGCTTGTACTGGACCACGTAGTTTAAGCTGGTAGAATGCATGTGTGTGTATATACAGTACTTGAACTTCCTTGATGTTTAGTTCATTCACAGCTGTTGTCCTCTACTAGAATAAGAACTGCTACTTCATGACAGATGTGTTTCTCCCCACCTGCATTCCCTAGTAGCCAGCCTCAGTTCAAGCCTTGACCTTACATAGTCCCAAAGTCCAGATGAAAGTAATGAGCTGACATCAGAGAGATAATCACACTGATTGAAAACAGTAATGATTTTAAAGAATGTCTTTCCCAAACACTACCTGATTTATCCAAGGATTCAAATCATCACTATTAATGCCATTTTTATTCCTAAGATAGGTTGACCTTCACTGAGACACTGTTTTGTAATGAGTGTTTCTGCATTGCCACCCTTTGCTTTTTGAAGCATTCTTTGGATTTTCTGTGTTCCTTTCCCCAAACAAATCGTGTTAGTTATCTCCTTTGTCTCTCTGAGGGTAAGAAAGACAAATATAATTACCCCCATTTCAAAGAAAAGTAAATTGATATATAAATGTTCTAATCACAGGTGATTTCAGTGTTATAATAGTTTTAATTTAATATTCTCATTAAAATTTCTAGTCTTCTAGAAAACCAGGTATGAACAGATAAAGATCATGCTTGCTTTCTCTTTCTTTCCTTTTCTTTTGGCTGGCCGGTATTATTCCCTGTTTAATTACATGCATAATCCTTGGTAGAAAAGAGGTTTCTGATCTTTGCATAGGTGGTTCTTCTCTAAATATCTGCATTTGTGTCTAGAATTGACTACTTGGCTCTTACTTTCTAGATTCTCAAGAAGGATAGGCCAAGGCATGAATATTGGGCATTTAATTGACTTTGCATTGATTTTCCAACATTTTGCCACAGATGAGTTATGTGTTATTGGCAGGGTCATCTCAGGTAATCTCTCTGAGCTTCAGTTTCTTCATTTTTCAAATGGAAACTAATATAGCCTGTCAAAAATAAATGAATTAGTATGGTACATGAATTATATATCAGTAAAATATATGAATTGTGTTACGATTCTAGCATAGGGACTCCCTCCTTTCCTTCCTTTCTCCTTGTGCAAATAAAGGTCCACAAAGGCAGAATGAGAACTGCCATCTAGACCCATGTTTGAAGAATAGGTGGCACTATTGGAGACAGAAATGTGGAAGTGTTGCAAGTGGCTGTGGACCTATTAATATTCTGTAGCACTCTGGGCCACTTTGAATTAAAGTATTTACCTGTGAAAGGTTTTATAATTCATATGACCTGAAATAATTTATACCTAATTAGATTTTGTCAACTGAATAATTCCATCTCATGTTGTTTCCACAGAATAATTTAAGCAACTGCATTTTATTCTCAAAATAGCTGTAAATGTCAAATTAATTTTGTTGACATGATCAACATGTGGAAGAGCTACTTGGCAGAATTGTTTGTCAACTGAATATATTATGGATCCCTACAAAATGTGTAGATTGATTATGGTTTCGTTGACTTTTGCAGTTTATTGCTTTACTGGAAAGGAGTCACTGGTAATGGTTACAGACTATTATGGCAATTCTGCCCATCTGGTTGAAAACTCTTTGATATCTGGAAGTTTCCGCTTCCATTTTTATTATATATACAGTGTCTCTCCCTTTGGGAGGTATTTTTTTATCTATGTGAAACTGGATCCCATGTAACTGCTTTGTTGTTTGTTATATTCCTCATTAATATCATGGGGTTCTTAGTTGACACTGGCCATATATAAATTGTTGCTAAGTTTCACCCTATTTATTTTGGACTGTTCCTTTCACTTGGAGAGCCTCTCCGTCCCCCTCCTTTGAAACCCTGTGCAAGACTAGTATCCTTGCAGTTTATTTCTCACTCACTCAAGTTATCCCATTTGCTCTAAAATTCCTTCTCTACTCTGTCACCCACTGTTTTGTCCAGCATTCCAGCTACTAATGTTGAAGTCCTGTCATCTGCATGTTTAGCTTAACCCTTGTCTCATCATGGCACATACAGAAAATGATACTGTAATAGTATCACTATTACATTAGTATCACACTGAAATAAACAGGCAAGACTTCTTGTCGCTGGAGGCACCTGGCTCAGAGGCCTTGACCTGCCTTAAATAGGAGGGGATAATATGTTGGCATGCACACTGTCCTGGATGTTTTGGCTTAACCAATCTCCAAATCATTATTATTATTTTTATAGACAGAGCCTTGTTCTGTCACCTGAAATGCAAACAATCATAGCTCACTGTAACCTCAAATTCCTAGGGTCAAGAAATCCTCCTGCCTTGGCCTCCCAAAGTGCTGGGATTATAGAGGTGAGCCACCACACTCCACTAATCTCCAAATTAGATACAGTCTTGGCAGGTATTAGAAATTCACTCATTTGGTGTTGTCTGGAATAAATCTCCTGTTTTGAGCTTAGCATTTCATGTAGTGTAAATTATTTCCACTGTGTCTAGTCATTAGTGTCTAGATAGTTCAGACTTACACCTTTCATGTCTTGGGGTGATGACCCCTTACCTTTGCCAATCTTTCTCCAAAGGGAATAAACCTGCATTTTGCCTTCAGCTTCTACTTAGGAGCTGGCTTCATCCAAAACAATTCCCCTCTTGCTGGACATCAAAGAACTGCTTTTCCATTGGCAACAAGTACCAACACATCTCAGAAACTACCATTGACTACTTGTGCCCCTAAAAAATATTGAATTCTTAAGAGAGTGAACCAGTGTCACCCTTGATTTAGACTTTGCATTTTAGACTACTTGGGAAGGATATTCCAGTGCAGAGTTAGCCTCTCTACCCTGATCACATCTCCTTTTAGTTTTCTCCAATTTCTTTGCTGACTTGCCATTCATTGATGCCTTGCAGTGAAAGGCACTCAATATTGGGTGTGCTCTATGAATATGTGAACTACATGTATTCTGTGAAAATATGAACTGCAGATACAAATATGATAATATATGCCATAGAATTCATCGCTAAAAGGCAATATATATTCAGTATCCTCAATATACAAGTTCAAAAAAGGTCTGAATACTTTTGATATTCATAAGGAAGAAGAAAGTGAATTTTAGAAACTATAGACTGATTAGTTTGATGTCAACTCAGAAAAGATTCTGGAAGATATTACTAATGAATGCTTTCTGAGGGCTTAGTAAAAGAAGTAGTCATCACTGGGAACCAGTGTCAGTTCACTTAAAATATTATGCCATAGTATGTATTCTTTCCTTCACAAAAGGGATTTACAATCTTCTCCTATGTATAGCCAAATAATAAATATTTTAGGCTCTTTGGGCCATACAGCCTCTGTTACAGTTACTCAACTCTGCCATTGTAGCATGAAAGCAGCCATAAGCAGTATATGAATGGAGGGATATGTCTGTGTTCCAATAAAATTTTATTTATAAACACAGGTAGTAAGCTGATTTGGTTCATGGGCCACTGTTTGCGAACCACTGCTTTAGAAGAATATCTAAGATAATGTGTACCTAAAAGCCTGCAATTAATTTTATAAAGCCTTGCACAAAATCTCTGTGAAAGACACAGAAAAGTCTGAGGTTAATAATAGCATACAGTAAGTCCTCACTTAACATTGTCAATAGGTTCTTGCAAATTGCGACTTTAAGCAAAATAACACAATGAAATTGATTTTTTTCTCATCAACATTATAACACAAAGGTGTTGAATGAAATGATGTTATTCCAGGACTTGCTATATGACACTACACTTAAAGTCACAGTTTCCAAGTACTTAGTGATGATGTTAAATGAGGACTTACTGTAGTTAGGTAGAATTATAACAAGTTGATTAATTAGGTGAACATGAGTAATGGTCTGTGGTTGCCCACCACAGGCTGTGATCTTTTTTTTTTTTTTGGAGACAGAGTCTCACTCTGTTGCCCTG
>NW_012139414.1:4386132-4388681 GCF_000956105.1 Propithecus coquereli
ACTCAAGAGAGTGTGAATGTGCAATCTGAAACCCTTTATACTCACATTAGTCCATTCATTAGGGTGTAGCCCTCATGTCCTAAACAATTGCCATTAGGCCCCACTTCCCAACACTAGCACTGGGGATTAAGTTTCCAACACATGCTTTGTGGGGGATACATTTAATCCATAGCACAGTATGAATCCAAATTTGATCTTTTGTTTTGTTGGTTGTCTAGGCTTTAAAAAAGTAATAGAGAAAATGTTATTAATACCGATTAAATTTAAAAGCATGCTTATCTGTATCCATTACATTGTGGATAGTGAATAGATATAAATAGATAATAGATAAAAAAGATAGAAATATCTTCTTGTATTTTAAAACTATTTCCAGCTCAAAGAAGTTATTTATGTCTTTGACGAATGAAGTTATTCCTGTCATTTGTGTTGTAGTTGTTCCACTTTCATTTTCCTGGTTCGGAAATATCAACCAAGTTTTACATTAGAATTTTATTAATACTCATTCTTCAAATGCACCAGAGGTTGCCTGTGGATATAAGAGTTTCATGTATTTCAACAGAAGCCTTCTGTGAGCATCAATTGCCTATTTGTTTGGAATTTACAATAAAGTTTATTGCATGCTTTGTTATTGTTTATAAATTATTTGCTACACATAATTTGTATCAGTAAAATTCATAATAAATATATGTGCATATATACATGTATACATCTTTTCCCAGGGACTTGGTTGTTAGGTACTATCAAAATACCACTGGTTAAAATCCAAATGGGAATCAAGCTCTTTGCCTTAGGTTAGTGATAATCTTGTGTGAATAGTGAGGTTTTTACCTTCAACATAGCAAGAGGGTCAAATAATATAGGAAACCTTCCTGATCACAGGATATGAAGACAGGATTTTAAATGCCACCAGCCATAGACCACTTGAAGTCAACAAAGTGTTTTGAGATTTTGAATCATGCACATTGTGTTTAGAACAACATTAGAGGGTGTTGAGAAGAGGTGTTAAATATCATTAGAACCTCAGCAAGGCTTTGGAATCCAACACATTGAAAGATAATTGAATAAGGAGGAGCTTTAGACACAAAGCAGGTGATTTAGTCATCCAAAGCATTTATGTCAAGGAGCAAATGTTTGAGGATTTATCTATTTGTGGTTTTCTCTCAGAGTCTAATCCATGTGGAGTACAGAGTGGTCGTAGGGTGGAAGGCTAGCCTCTGTTTTGCATTGCTCTGAGAAGTAATGCAATAATGGGAGAAATTTGGTGTCCTAGAAACATTATTATTAATATACATGAAAAATCTTGAAATATGATGAAAGTGATTTGTTAAAAATCAAATTAGAAATTCGAAGCAGAATGGTCTTTTGTCACTTTCTATTTAACCAGCTAAGACAGCTCAAGGAAAAATACAGTTTTGTGAGAAATTTTTGGTTTTAAAAAAAGAGATATTTTTGTTCATTCTTTAGATTCAGTGTTAAGGAATATTTTATTTAACCTAGTGTTTAACTAGAAACAAAATGTGCTTGCCGAAGTTTATAGGTAGAATTGTTAGGTGATCTAATAACTTTGAAAGTCAGTTTTAGTAAGTGGAAATCAGAATTTTGTTAATGGAATGGGAAATGTGAAGAATGAAAATCCAGTTGATGCAAGTTAATGTTAACATCCAGGAAAGAAAAAAAAAGTTGGTAAGTTTTGTGAAATTTATGTCTGTGTGTTTAAAAATTTCAGCTCATTTGGTTTTGTGTTGTGTGTTTGCTTTGTGTGTCTGTGTGTGAAAGGGAGAAGTATTACCGACATTATAGTTCCCTATGTCCAAGATCCACTCCAAAAATAATTTTATGAATCCTAAGAATGACTAAGAATGTAAGTATGGAAATAAAATGACTTTCCAATCCTGTGTTGACTACATGCCTAAAATGTTGATTTGCTAATACCTGGTACTTCCAAATTAAATTTTATGGTATATGATGATTTATTGTAATCTCCTACAAGGAAATTCATTTCAAAAACTTTTTCAAAATCATCCTAAGAGTTCAGGAGAGGGGAGCATTTCTAATTCAAAACAGGAGTCAGGCTAAGATCACATGTCTCCCGAGAGGAAAGAGGGAGGTTTTACTTGTTGCCTATGTTTTTAAAATATTTATAGATACAGCTGGACTGTTAGTACTTTACTTCTGGTTTTAATGATGGCATTCCCAAAGGGCTAAAATTGTTCCAAACAGTCTGAACTGTGTCTGAAGTTCAAGAACAGTATATGGTTAGTCTAAAGACTTTAATCCTAGTTGGAAACTTTGAATGGGAAAGCTGGCCTTTTTAGTCTTTTGTTTCTTGAACTTTCTGTTAACAAAATGCCTCCTTACTTCCTATTTAGCCCTTAACCAACTACAGACTGACTTTGGTCTTTTCTACTAAAGCATTTTTTTAATATAAAATCATCAATAAATTCCTAAGTCATAAAATAGAGTGATTGTATTTATGTCCCATCCATCCAGTCACCAGTCATTTTATTCAGTGCCTACTATGTGACTTGATGCTAGGGATATATTAGTAA
>NW_012139414.1:4388731-4393478 GCF_000956105.1 Propithecus coquereli
AATTTCTTTCTATTTTTAGTAGAGACGGGGTCTTGCTCTTGCTCAGGCTGGTCTCGAACTCCTGAGCTCAAACAATCCGCCGCCTCGGCCTCCCAGAGTGCTAGGATTACAGGCGTGAGCCACTGCGCCCGGCCTCACAGGCTGTGATCTTGATTCATTTTTGTCAACATTATTATTTATAACTTGACTGAGGTTGGGATTGACTTATGAAACAAATATGTGGGTAGCCTGATGCAGAGAGAGATCACTTTACACTTTGGGTCATAGGAATAAGATCGCAAAAGGTCTTAGGTTGGAACAGTAGCTCAAATCTAGCAGGCTAAAATATTGAAAAGAGATAGATGTGAAATCCTGTGTTTGAAGCTAAAAATGTATTTTGACAGTACAAATATGGATCATGAAAACATAGTAGAATAGCAGCCTGTTTGAACAAAGCTAAGGGAGTATTCCAATTAGAGTGCATGCAGAGAAAATTATCCAGATGGTTGAAGGGATTCAGAGTCATGTCCTATTAGAAATGGTTGACAGAACTGTAGATATTTAGCCTGGAGGAATATATGATAACTGTCTTCAATTATTTAAAGAGCTGTCATGTAGAAGAGGAATTGGACTTATTCTAGGGGGTCCCAGAGGACACAGGGAAGAGTAGTGGGTAGAAGATACAGGTAGATCCAGTATGTACTCTAACAATTTGAGCTGTCCAAAAGAGGGACAGGCTTTATTTGGAGGGCTTAAGTCACTAGGAATATCATAGACACCAGTTGCTGACCTTACAGGAATGTCGTGAGAGAATATTAAACTTTGACTCATGATTGGATGAGATGATTCTTTATGGGCACTTCCAATTCTGAGAGTTTGTAAGACGTAGGTCCAGGGAGAATGTGCTGTGTCCTCTCTCCTAGAAGTTGGCAAAACTCAAACCCATATGTTTTGAGTCCCCTGCCCTGTTTATGTGGTTGAAATGCTGAATGCACACAATACTCCATATGTGTATCTGTGCCTGTCATCTTTATGTGATTGGTCGGAGACCCTGGCACATTCACCTTCGTAATCTCACAAAGCCTAACAAATGTTTTCTATATATTAGGAACAAAGTAAGTGTTTATTAAGCTAAAGTGTGTTGAATAACAACTGAGACACATCCAAATGTCTTTCCTTTACCGATCCTGGTTTCATAATGAAAGCCCTTGGAAGGTGATCAGAAATCATACCTGTGAATCCCTAATAGATTGGTGATGTGTACGCAACAGCTCTGTGCCCCTGTTTTTCTCCGTGGCACACACACAAATGCCAAAACTTCACCAGCAGTGGGAGGGATCAGGCTGCTCTGTCTGACCAGGATTGTTTTTTCCTCTCCTGGTTGGTTATGCATTGTCCCTTTTCTGCTTTCCTGCTTGCTTTGCAGGCATCCCTGCTAAATTAAACTCCAGACCCGTGGATGTCTGGAATATATTTTCCAGTCTTCTGAATACTAGAACTCTAAAGTAATCATCTGTTGTCATCATAATTCTGGAAGATTGAATGCTGAGATTGACAGTGGCTCTGCCAGGTCTCATTCTTTGATGTTTTGTACTTGGGCCATTGGGCAGGTATCATGGCCCATTTATGACTACATTCCCTGTTGCTGGTCCTGAGGGTCAGGCATGTGGTAGGTGGTCAGTAAATATTTTTTTGCTTTAGTAGCACTCTGGTTAGTCCCTACAGTAGTTCCCCTTATCCAAGGGGAATATGTTCCATGAACTCTAGTAGATGCCTAAAACTGTAGATAGTACTGAACCCTCTCTATACTATGTTTTTTTTTCCCAGTCCAGTGACTAAGATAGCTACTAAGTGACTAATGGGCATATACACATATAGACAGCATGGATATGCTATACAAGGGAAGATTTACATCCTGAGCAGGACAGAGTGAGACGGCACGATATTCCATTATGCTACTCAGAACAATGTGCAATTTAAAACTTATGAATTGTTTATTTCTGGAATTTTCCATTTACTATTCTTGGACTGTGGTTGACCAAGGGTAACTAAAACCATAGATAAATGGGGACAACTTTACTCCTGATTTAACCTAATGAAGTAAAGTTTCATTGTTCCTCAAGGCAGTATTTTTTCCTCTTCTGTGCCTACCATGCTCCACCTGCCACGTGTTTTCATTTTCTGTGCCATTTTCTGGCTATGTGAATAATATGTTTTAATAAGGTGGAAGAATGATCAACACATAGTAATTGAATCTATTCCACTATCAAATCCCATCCTCCCACTTGAGGAAGAAAGGAAAAAAGAAAGAGGGAGGTAGTGGAGGAGAGAAAGAAGAAAGGAAGTGGTAGGGAAAGTAGAGAATGAGAGAAGCATCTTGTTATGTACTGAGAAGACTTTGGTATTGAAGGATTTTGACTTCGTTAGTGCTATATAACTTGTATGTCCCTTTGTGTAAATTCTGGTCTGTTTTCATTGCATTTTGTGGGTAGGAGTTAAGAGAGCTTTCAGATATACCTGTATTAGAAAATAAAATAACTGTTAACATCAGGACTATTCTTTGGTTTTTTTCCCCCTTCAATCTCTTGGCTCAATTGGTAGAAAACATGGAGTACTGGTGCCAGCATTAGCTTTGCCTGAAGGAAGGTTCTCTTTGCCAGTCCTTCTGCAAATTCATAACCATCAAGGAGGACGGACTGGTTGTGAATGACCTTGTGGGTTGTATAGCTCTAAACACACCTTATACACAATAGGAAAAACCCAGATACCATTTATGAATGATAGTGAGGCAGGTACCTCATTTTCGTAACAAAAGAATTACACTTCGGTGTGCTGGAACTGGCTTGTTAATAGCTTACAAGAACCAATTGTTAAATTTTTAGGAATTGTGTGAGCTAGTTGTTAAACACAGCCTTTATTAAAAATTAAGTTACCTAAACTTATCTGTGCTTTTAATATAATTTACTTAATTGTACTCAATCTTCAGAACTCATCACTTCTTCATTAGTTACTACCTTTTACTATTATCTATGACCTGGAGGTTAATTTATGTCTCTTATATGGTAGAAATACTACGTAATGGTATACTGTTGAGCCTCTGTTCCTAACTCTGCATTCAGTAACATCACTTTAGTAGCTTGAAATCAACCATGGTGGGAGTATTTACACCACAGAAATTGGTAGAAAATATGCCTTAGTCTGTTTTGTGCTGCTGTAACAGAATACCACAAACTGGGTGATTTATGAACAATAGAAGTTTATTTGGCTCACACTTCTGGAGGTTGGAAAGTCCAGGATCAAGGGACTGCATCTGGTGAATGCCTTTTTGCTGTGTCACAACATGGCAGAAGACATCACACGGCTAGAGAGTGCACTCAAGAGAGTGTGAATGTGCAATCTGAAACCCTTTATACTCACATTAGTCCATTCATTAGGGTGTAGCCCTCATGTCCTAAACAATTGCCATTAGGCCCCACTTCCCAACACTAGCACTGGGGATTAAGTTTCCAACACATGCTTTGTGGGGGATACATTTAATCCATAGCACAGTATGAATCCAAATTTGATCTTTTGTTTTGTTGGTTGTCTAGGCTTTAAAAAAGTAATAGAGAAAATGTTATTAATACCGATTAAATTTAAAAGCATGCTTATCTGTATCCATTACATTGTGGATAGTAAATAGATATAAATAGATAATAGATAAAAAAGATAGAAATATCTTCTTGTATTTTAAAACTATTTCCAGCTCAAAGAAGTTATTTATGTCTTTGACGAATGAAGTTATTCCTGTCATTTGTGTTGTAGTTGTTCCACTTTCATTTTCCTGGTTCGGAAATATCAACCAAGTTTTACATTAGAATTTTATTAATACTCATTCTTCAAATGCACCAGAGGTTGCCTGTGGATATAAGAGTTTCATGTATTTCAACAGAAGCCTTCTGTGAGCATCAATTGCCTATTTGTTTGGAATTTACAATAAAGTTTATTGCATGCTTTGTTATTGTTTATAAATTATTTGCTACACATAATTTGTATCAGTAAAATTCATAATAAATATATGTGCATATATACATGTATACATCTTTTCCCAGGGACTTGGTTGTTAGGTACTATCAAAATACCACTGGTTAAAATCCAAATGGGAATCAAGCTCTTTGCCTTAGGTTAGTGATAATCTTGTGTGAATAGTGAGGTTTTTACCTTCAACATAGCAAGAGGGTCAAATAATATAGGAAACCTTCCTGATCACAGGATATGAAGACAGGATTTTAAATGCCACCAGCCATAGACCACTTGAAGTCAACAAAGTGTTTTGAGATTTTGAATCATGCACATTGTGTTTAGAACAACATTAGAGGGTGTTGAGAAGAGGTGTTAAATATCATTAGAACCTCAGCAAGGCTTTGGAATCCAACACATTGAAAGATAATTGAATAAGGAGGAGCTTTAGACACAAAGCAGGTGATTTAGTCATCCAAAGCATTTATGTCAAGGAGCAAATGTTTGAGGATTTATCTATTTGTGGTTTTCTCTCAGAGTCTAATCCATGTGGAGTACAGAGTGGTCGTAGGGTGGAAGGCTAGCCTCTGTTTTGCATTGCTCTGAGAAGTAATGCAATAATGGGAGAAATTTGGTGTCCTAGAAACATTATTATTAATATACATGAAAAATCTTGAAATATGATGAAAGTGATTTGTTAAAAATCAAATTAGAAATTCGAAGCAGAATGGTCTTTTGTCACTTTCTATTTAACCAGCTAAGACAGCTC
>NW_012139414.1:4395103-4397429 GCF_000956105.1 Propithecus coquereli
AGAAAATTAAATTTTCAAATTCGTATCTTTAAAAATTACACCTATGTGTCCAGGAGTTTGAGACCAGCCTAAGAAACATAGTGAGACCCCATCTCAAAAAAAAAAAAAAAAAAAAAACACAATAATAAATAACAGTACAGTGTGCATTCTTTTTTCTTGGGTAAATACCTAGGAGTGGACTGGCTAGATTATGTACTCGCCTTATATGAAGCATTTTAAGAAACTGCCGAACAATAATCAAATGTGGTTGTACCATTTTATATTCTCCCCCAGCAGTGTGTGAGAGCTCCATTGTTTCCCTATCCTCTTAATACTTGATATGGTTGGTCTTTTTCATTTTAGCCATTCCAGTAGGTGTGTAATGGTATCTCATTGTGGTTTTGAGTTGCATTTCACTAATGAATAATGATGTTGAACATCTTTTCATGTATTTATCATCTATATATCATCTTTGGTGAGCTGTATCTGTTCAGAACTACTACCCATTTTTAAAAATTGCATTCTTTATCTTCTTACCGAGTATCAAGAGTTCTTTATTCTGAATAGAAGGACTTTAAAATGCAAATATTTGCTCTCAGTTTGTGGCTTGTCTTTTTGTTTTCTTAGCAGTATCTTTCAAGAGCAAAAGGTTGAAATTTTGATGAATACGATCTGTCAATTTATTTTTATGGATCATCCTTTTGGTGTTATATCTAAGATATAGTTTATAATCCAAGGCTACAAGATTCTCCCCGTGCTTTTTTTCTGGAAGAGTTACAGTTTTAGCTTTTAAATTTAAGTCTGTGATCCATTTTGATTCAATTTTTGTATATGAAGTGAGATACCTATTGAATTCATTTATTTTTGCATGTCTCTGTACAATTTTTCCAGCACCATTTGTTAAAAAAAGACTCCCCCCCGCCTCCACCTCCAAATTACCTTTTCATATTTGCCAAAATTCAGTTGTCAATTTATTGTAGGTCCAATTCTGGAGCCTCAAGTCTGTTTTACTAACAATTTGTCTGTCATAGGGTCACCAAACCAAGGCCCCATTGATCTATCTATACAACAGGTAAAGCTCACAGCCTGTTTTGTATTGCCTGTGAGTTAAGGGTGGTTTTTATATTTCTAAAGGAATGTAAAACCAAAAAGAGAATAAAAAGAATGAAATGTGACAAAGAACTTATATGTCCTGAAAAGCTTAAAATATTTACTATCTGGACCATCCCAGAAAAAAAAAATTTTTTCTCTGATCTATCTTGACACCAATACCAGATGTCTTGGTTACTATAGCTTTATAATATATTGAAATCAGGTAATGTTAGTCTTCCAACTTTGTTCTTCTTCTCAAAGTTATTTTGGTTATTCTTGGTCCTTTGGATTTCCATATGAATTCTAGAATCACTTTGTAAATTTCTTCCAAAAAAAAACCTGCTATGATTTTTATTTAGATTGTATTGAGTCTGTATATCAATTTTGGAAAAATTGATATCTTAAGAATTTTGAGTCTTTTAACTAATGTACACATTGTGCTTTTTTATTTCTTTAGGTTTTCTTTAATTTCTCTCAGAAATGTTTTGTAATTTTCAGTGTACAACTCTTTCACATCCTTTGTCAGACTTATCCCCATGCATTTTCGATGATATTGTAAATGACATTGTTTTATAAATTTGAATTTCTAATTGTTCCTTGCTAGTATATAAATATATAACTAATTATTTATATTTATCATGTATCTTGTAATGTTGGAAAACTCACTTATTAGTGTTAGTAGCTCTTTTGTGAATTCATTTATTTGTGTACATAGTTGATAATGTCAGTGATGTATAAATACAATTTTACTTCTTCCATAATATTTCATTCCTTTACTTGGATTATTGCACTGGCTAGAATCTCCAGTACAATGTCGAATAGAAGTGGTGAGAGTGGATATTCTTTTTTTTTTTTTTTAAACTGATCTTAGGGGAAAGCATTTGGTTATCCACCATTATTTATGATGTTAGCTGGAGGTTTTCTGTAGATGCCCTTTATCAGATTGAAGCAGTTCCTTTCTATTTCTTACTTGCTGCGAGTTTTTATCAACAGTGGATGTTGGATTTTTGTTAAATGCTATTTCTCAATCTGTTGAAATGATCATATTTTTTTTCTTTTTAATTTGTTAATATGGTGAACTTCAGTGATTGATTTTCAAATGTTAAACTAACCCTTTATTCTTGGGATAAGCACTACTCCATCTGATGTATTATTTCTTTTTTTTCAGCATATTATTGGGGTACAGATGTTTAGGTTATTTATGTTGCCCTTGCCTCCCCCCCCCCAAAGTCCAAGCTTCAAGCATGTCCATCCC
>NW_012139414.1:4398509-4399798 GCF_000956105.1 Propithecus coquereli
TTCCCAGCACCATTTATTGAATAAGGATTCTTTTCCCCAGTGTGTTATTATTTCTTAATATACTGTTGAGTACAATTCTTCTGTAGTTTTCTTTTCTTTCAATCTCTTTAGTTTTGATATCAGGGCAATTCTGGCACTGTAGAATAAGCTGAGAAGTATTCTTTTCTCTTTAGTTTTCTGAAAGACTTTGTGTTTGGTAGGATTTATCAGTGAAGCCCTTGGGTACAGAGTTTTCTTTGTGGGACATTTTTAACTTCAAATTCAATTTCTTTAATTGATAAAGGGCTATTCAGGTTTTCTGTTCCTTCTTACATGATATTTAGTAGATTGTATCTTTTGAGGGATTTATGCATTTCATCTGAGCTATCAAATTTATTGACATTATTTATTGGTAGGATTTTCACAATATTTCTTTATTTGTTTAATATTTCTAAATCTGTACTTTGTGAACTTTCTCATTCTTCATAGTGATAATTCATGTCTCTTGTTTTTTTCCTGATCAGCCTGGCTATAGAGGTCTATCAATTTCATTGATCTTCTCAAAGGACTAACTTTTGGTTTCATTCATATTCTTTATTTTGCCTTTTAGTTTTCTATTTTATTGTTTTCTGCTCCTACATTTACTATTTCCTTTATTCTATAATACTTACTTTTGTTTTTATTTGTTCTTTGTTTTTTAGTTTCTTACGGTGGAAGCTGATGCCTTTTTTGTTTTCTAATACAGTTTAATATTATATCCCCCTTAAGTCCTATTTTCGGTTCATCCCACACATTTTGATATGCTGCGTTATCATTTTCATCCAGTTCAAAATGCTTTCTAATTTTCGTTTTAATACCATTATGGTCAGAGAATATACTTTATGTCACTCGAATACTTTTAAATTCATCAAGACTTGATTATGACCCAGACTATGGTCTACCTTGTAAATATTCCATGTGTGCTTAAAAACGATGTGTATGTGCTGTTACTGGATAACATGCTCTGTAAATGTCAGTTATGGTTGATGGTGTTCTTTAAATCTTTTGTATCATTTTTGATTATTCTATCAATTATTAAGGAATGAGTATTGAAATCTCGGACTATAATTGTGGATTTGTCTGTTTCTCCTTTTAGTTCTATCAGTTTTTGCTTTATTTATTTTAAGTCTTTGTTATTAGGTATATAAGCATTTAAGATTGTTATGTTCTCTTGATGAATTGACTACTCTGTTATTATGAAATATTCTTTGCCTTGAAATATGTTTTATCTGATATTGATATCACTTCTCCAGCCTACTCTATTTTTAATA
>NW_012139414.1:4400883-4411274 GCF_000956105.1 Propithecus coquereli
TTGCCTATTTTTAAATGATATTATTATTATTATTTCTGTTGAGTTGTTTGTGCTTCCTATATATTCTGGTTATTAATTCCTTGTCAGATGGATAGTTTCATATATTTTCTCCCATTCTGTCAGTTGTCGCTTTACTTTGTTACCTTTGCTATGCAGATGCTTTTTGGTGTGATGTAATACCAGTTGTCTATTTTTGCTTTGGTTGCCTATGCTTTTAAGGTTTTAACAGAAAAAAATCTTTGCCCAGACCGATGTCCTGGAGCATTTCCCAAGTACTTTCTTCTAGTAGTTTCATTGTTTCAAGTCTTATATTTAAGTCTTTAATCCATTTTTATTTGATTTTTGTGTGTGGTTAGAGAAAGGGGTTCCAGTTTCTTTCATCTGCATACAATTATCCAGTTTTCCGAGTACAATTTATTTAAAAGACTATCCTTTTCCTTTTCTATAATCTTGGTGACTTTGTTGAAGATGAGTTGCTCATAAATGTGTCGATTTATATCTGGATTCTCTATTCTATTTCATTGGTCTGTGTGTCTGTTTTAATGCCAGTACCATGTTGTTTTGGTTACTATAGTTTTGTAGTAAATTCTGAAGTCAGATGGTGTGATGCCTTTAGCTTTGCTCTTTTTGCTCAGGATTGCTTTTGTTATCTGGGGTTTTTTGTGGTTCCTTAGAAATTTTAGGATTTTTTTTCTTTTTCTGTGAATAATGTCATTGGTATTTTGATAGGGTTTGCATTCAATCTGTAAATTGCTTTAGGTAGTATTGTCATTTTAACAGTACTAATTCTTTCAATCCATGTGCATGAAATATCTTTCCATTTTGTTCATGTCCTCTTCTATTTCTTTCAGAAAAGTTTTATAGTTTTTCTTGTATAGATCTGTTACTACTTTGGTTGAATGATTCCTAGGTATTTTATATATTTTGTAGCTATTGTAAATGTGGTTGCTTTCTTGATTTCTGTTTCAGATAGTTCATACTCTAGCTTACTTTTGATTAATATCTTTTTCCATCCTTTTGCATTTAACCTATTTGTGTCTTTACACTTAGAGTGTTTTTCTTAGAGCGTATACTTGGGTATTTGCATCTTTTAAAAAAAATTTTTTTTATTGAATCCAGCAATCTTTGCCTTTTAAATTGTGTACATTTAAACTGTTTACATACTTTGTGATTGTTGATATGGTTAGATGCAAATATTTTATCCTCTCTTTTTCTACTCTGTTTATTCTTTATTCACTTTACCCATTTTTGTGCCTTTTAAAAATCAATAGAATACGTTTAATGATTCTGTTTTATCTTTCTTGGATTGTTAAATGTAACTCTTTGTGATTTTAATTGTTACGTTAGGGGTTGTAGTGTATCTTTAACTTTGCACAATCTATTTTGAAGTGATGCTATACCAATTCATATATAGTATAAGAATCTTACAATTGTATACTTCTATTTCTCCCATCTTTGTGCTCTTGTCACACAAACTTACTTTTATGTGTGTTATAAATTCCATACTACATTGTTACTGATTTTAATTATCTTTTGAAGAGACTTAATATATAAATGTTTTATATGCTAAGTGTGTTACAATTTATGGTGCTCTTCATTCTTCTGTACATATCTATTTTCCATGTATTATCATTTGCCTTCTACCTAAGGGACAGCATTTCTTGAAGTGCACGTCTGCTGGTGATTAATTTTTCAAGCTTTCACCTGTCTGAAAACATGTTTATTTTACCTTAATTTTTGAAAAACATTTTAATTGTGTATAGAATTCTAGGTTGATAGTTTTTTTCCTCAGTACTTTAAAAATGTTCCACTGTCTTCATAATTCCATTTATTTAAATGAGAAAATTAGCTATCATCCTAATCTTTTTCATCTGCACATAACCTTTTTTTTTCCTCCCCCTCTGGATGCTTTTAAAAATTTCTCTGTCACCAGTTTTGGACAATTTGATTATGGTTCTGTGTTGGTGTAGTTTTCTTTATGTTTCCTGTGCTTAGAGTTCTTTGAACTTCTTAGATTTGTGGTTTTATAGTTTTTATCAAATTAGAAAATTTTTTAGCCTTGGACTATTTTGATGCTCCTCAGCTAATCATTTCATTATTTAATTGGATCTGTTTAAAAAACACACTCCAGATACTAATAAAAATTTTCTTTTGAATAGGTCATATAGAAGAATCTAGTGTTTTTAATGACAGAATCGAGTCTCAACACTTGGAACAGAACATCATCTGTTTTCACTTTTAAACTCTGGGTTTCTGTGAGTTTTAAGAATGCTAAGGTACTGGGACCTCTGCCATAATAATCATATATTTTCCTGTTTGGCTTTTTTACCTCCTCAGATTCTTGGTTGATAAATAATGGATAAATGGTCCTCAAGCCTGAGATGGTGGCTTCTCTGTGTCCTGTGATAATCATCTGAGCAACTACTTTTCAGTTCTGAGTTAGCACTGAGACTTCTGAAGTTCTGTCTGCATCTTCCCAATGTTGTGTTTATATGAAGGCTGCAAACTTGTTGGAATATGAAATGTAGTGCTAAGATATATAGATGTTCACCTTGTCAAATCCTATAATTTGCTGTGGTGATATATAAGGGAAAGAGAAGAGCCTTAAGTATTTGCTGCCTATCATATAGAGAAGATTATTAATCTCATTTACATTTTGTTATAGTTGTAGAAAAGTTCCACAGGCAACAGTCATCCCTCAAATTATATGAATGTGTCAATTACATGTGTGCGACTAAGAAGATGGCTGTTTTTTAAAAGCATAATCTCACCAGTACATTTTAATACTTTTTGTTTTTTATAAAGTAGCTCTGACATATGAAAAGAAATCTGTGCTTCAGCTCAGATTTCTCATGTTAGGCATATTTCAACCATAAACTTAATTATTACAAGAATTTTAAAATGGCTCCAAATTTTTGTGCACTTGGTATCAGAGAATACTGAGTTCTACTTTTGAGCTGATAAAATCCTCCTGAAAGCATTTGTTTATTATATTACAGCTTCACATGAGCTGAGCTCCATCCTGACCCCGTGTTAAGTGTCTGTGGTAGATTTCATTACATCCATATACTGGAAGTCCTGCCAATATACTGGCAACAAAATCCTAGTGGAAAATAAATGGCAATAAAAAAGAGAAATGATAGCCTGTGTGAGTAGTGAGGAGCACAGCTTTATTGAGACTGGACAACCCCAGAGTAGTGACTTGGCATGCAGACATGAGCTTAAGAGAGTGTGAGTGAAAGCTGATATTGGAATAACGACTCTGTGGCACAGACATGGGAATAATTTAATTAATTGCACTGAAATTTCTTTGATGAATAGTTATGTGGTGATAAGCATGAGGTCGAACAGCAGAATGAGTCTCAGCTTTTTAATGGGCCAGCACAGCTGCAGTTTTGGATGCCTTCCCACTTTATTTTTGCCTGCAGCTCTCTACTGCTTTACTCATCCACAGCTCTCCAGCTAAGAGCACCACTTGTGGGGCTCCCTCTCCATGTCTGCAGAGCTGAGGGGCAAGTACATTTGGCCATGGGAAGCAGGCTGGTGACTGCTTTGAAATGAAAACCAGATCAAACGAAAATTGTGGGATGGTTTCCTTATGATGGCTGCACCTCCTCTCCTCCCCAAATCTCTAGGATGCTTTTACAGAGTCTCTGCTGCTAAGTTGTATAAAGATTTTAATAAAAATTTCTTGTCCCTGGAGAAAGAGGCATGTCTTTGTTGTCAGAGAGCTAGAGGGAAGTGAGCAACGCAGCCCAGCTGGAGCACCAGCATTAATCCCATGATTCGTAGCCCGTATTTTCAGACAGATCAATTACTTATGGCTGTAACCAATCTCTCATCGTTTTTTTGATGTGCGGGACTCCATTTCCAGACTTGGCAGCTGACATAACCTTCCAACTTGAGACGACTTCAGCTGCAAATCTCTTCAGGTCTGCTGCTTCCATTCATTGAGGTTATACAAATGAGTTATTAAATAAAAATCAAAAGTTAAAAATTACGGGTGGTAATCTCCGCTTGGCTCACTAACACCCATGGATCTAGGCAACATTTTTAGTTGGATTTTAAAAAAACAAGATGGATGATTCAGTTGTCTGACTTCCTTCACTTTTATGGACAGGCTTTGCATGAGAGAAAAGCTCTCTCTAGAGGGAAGAAATTATCCACAGTAGATGAATTCGTTATCAATTTATAAGTTGAAAGATTAACTCAGAAATGGAGAGAAAGGAGATTATGAGGAGACACGAAGGGCATGTACAGGTGAACTGTGTCTAATGCATTTCACACTGAGTGGGTCACCCCTTTTCAACTGCTACACTGTCTGGGCTTAAGGCCAGAAGATTCTGTATCAAAAAGAAGTGACCCTTGCTAACACACAGGTGGCATGGAACGTGTAAGCTGTTTATAGAGTACGTCATTGTGTGAATGTAGGACTTCCATGAAGGATTTTTACTCAGTAGCCTGTAAAGACTTTACCCAGAATTTATTTAGTGTTTGCAAGTCATAACTACACCTTGTGTGTGTTGAACCCTTCACAACTATGTCAAACCAGCTCAGCTTTCCTGGAAGAGGTACTTAGGGCCCAGATAAAGCAAATCAAAGGCTTTTTTTGGTGGTATGACTCTCTTCTGGCACACAGATGTGCATATGTTGGTAAAAGGTGTGTTGCCTCTCTTTGTGCTCTCTTCTCTCATTGTCCATCCATCATTTCTGTCTCCCAGTGTGTAGTCCTTTGAGGACTTTCCCATTTTCTCTATAATAACTAACTGTGAAAACTGCTAGGAAGGAAAAAGGAAAATGTAGACATCTAGAGAAGATAAATGGTTTTATGCTTAACCTTGGGGGGATTATGTATTTATTTATATATATTTGTTGTGAGCTCTGAGTGCCTGCTGCATATTGCTGTATGCTTTGGAAACCTGCTCCTATGTGGGACCCATTTGTGGTGTCCTTTTGGAACAGATATTCATAAACACTGTTAACAATTAAGGAAGTGAGTCCTTGCTGGTACAAGCTGATAGCCACAGTTTCCCCTTGGGTTTGTTCTATGGATTGACTCTAAAGAAGCAAAGAAAACATGGAGACAATATGTGTTTGATTTGAATGTTAAAAACCTGTCTGTGTCTGTTTTCCTCTTCCTTCGCCCTTCCTAGGCATCCCAACAGGAGTAGTAAAACGTAAGTCATGTGGTATCATAAGGCACTGCCACAACTCTTGCCCTGCTTGGACTTGGTTTTTTGTGGATCTGCATTTTATTATGATTCATTAAGCAGTATGGAAATGACTCATTGGTAGCCATGCATGACAGTACCGCATTCCCAGAGCCTGCCGACAATTAAAAGTTTGAGAGGGAGTAAGAAATAAAAGGGAGGTGAGATTTATAGCTAGTGACTTCAAGTTGCTTTTTTCCTCCTTGGAGTATTTCCAGTCTTATTAGGAGTTCTTTAGTGAAACAAAATGCAGTGGTAGCTTGGAGAAATTATGGGTACTTTCCAGGGGGTGGGGGAAGCTTACAAGTCTGTAAGCCTTCTCCCCTGGTTGCAGTTAGGAAGCCAGTTGACAGTATAATAGGCTTTTGGAAGTGGGTGCAGTGGTTTGTGTGTTCTGTTTGATGTTGCAAATACCAAGCCCTCAGGGAGATCTGCAAAGAGGATATTCTGTTCTTAAAGAAAGGAAAAGATTAACCTGAAACGTGAACTGAAAAACTCCTGAATTCTAAAGGACTTAGGTGCAACCAAGGAATGATCTCATTTACTTACATGGAAACATCATTTGGCAAACTGCCTGCTGCAGACAAGCAGAGGGCTGGACAAATATTTTTTTAATGATTTCGATTAATGAAAAGCAATCACCAGTAAACTTGGAAGGATTAGATCACATACTGAGGGTGTGTGTGCGTTAACATGGTTAAGGCTTTCTTTGGAGACATGTGTACTCATACACACATAAAAGTCTTATAACTATGTGTATTTCTTGGAGCCTGCCTATTAATCCTTTTCTTCATATTCAGATTCATGCTTTTGACCCGTTAGGTGAGGATATAACGCTTACTATTTTGGAGACATTTTTAGGAGTGGTAATGAATGGGCATTAAGCCAGTTCTGTCATTCATGAATATATGCATTCATTTACAAACATTTGTTGAGTACCTACTGCATGACAGATACTATGCTAGGCACTGAAGTTATAGCAGTAAAAAAGAGGTACACAGTCTCTGTTCTAGTCTAGTTTATAGGCCGCTAGAGAGATAGACAAAAACAAATAATAATACAATTATACACCTACAGTTTTTGTATTGGCTTTGTATTCAATAAAAATTTATTGAGCCCCTCCAGATGCTCTAGACTCTATGATAGGCTCTTAAAAGAGAAAGTGCCTTTCCTAATTTCTGTTGAAGTCTGTTGTTTGTCATTTACAAGGAATAAACTGGCTGTGTTTATAGTATTGAACAAATGCCCTGATCCATATAGGAACTGTACATCAGCTCTAGATATTAATTTAGTACACAGTTCTCAGGATGGCAGGTAGCATTCTAGAAGAACATTCTGTTATAATATAGTTATCTATGAAGAAAGATAGTATTATAGCTTCCTCTTCTCTGCTATCTCCACGACTCTGAGTTCAAGACCTAGCCTGCTTCTCTCTAGCTTTATGAACTGGGATTTCTTAACCTCTCGCAGACAAACTTTCATCATCTGTAAAATGGGAATAGTTGTACTAGTTCATTGGGTTGTGAAGATTGAATGGGATTATGCATATGAAAATAGTTTGTTAAGGAGATAGATATTGAGTACACTGATTTGATCTTTACAAGTTATATGAATGTATTAAATTATCACATGTACCCTGAAACTATGTATATTGATGTGCATCAGTAAAAAAACTTGTTTAAAAAGAAGAAAAAAAAGATACTTTGTAAAGGACTATATTCATTTGAGTTTGTATCATTTTCACTATTATCTCAGATTTTCTAGAGGGAATAACATTTATTGAAGCCAACTATGTTCCATTGTCTTGAACCCCCCCCCTTCAGAATCAGCTGGAAGATAATGCTGAGTTCAAGTAGAATATGGAAATCATCATATCTTTCCTCTAGAGAGTGTTCCAGAAAAATTACAACATAATGCCAAAATTAGAGTAGAAATGACATTTTTTAAAAGATGCAATAACTGGTGTCAGTATGTATGCACCATCCTTGAAATGTGACGTTGGTCAGTATTGATGCCAAACTTTGCTATCTTACATCTTCTTTTGATTCTTCTCCCTTGTGTTATTTGTTACCCTCTAAAATGGATGAAATTGAAAAGAATCATTATGAATTCATTCTCAGTGACGGGTTCTCACACCTCGGCCAAGAGGTTCATGCTCTATGGCATTGAACAAGGTGCTGTAATTCAAATAAGAATCATAAATATGAAGCCACATAAGAACAGTCATTATTTAAACGATGAACCTTCATGTGAGATCACACTGGGTGATGCCAATCTGCAAACTTGTATTTTCTGGGGAAGAAATCAATATAGATGAATTGAGATCTCAGTGTGCATGCCACAGTGCATGCTGTATCTGTACGAACTGTGATGTGATCTCTTCACCTTTTGAATCATTTTGGTTAAAGGCCTTTATATAGATCATGCTGTCCTTGGTGGTGGGTGACTTTTTCTTAATATTTCCTCCCTAGATAGACTAAGTTGAAAAAGTACATGCCTTTTGATCTCTACTCTGTGTGTGTGTGTGTGTGTGTGTGTGTGTGTATGCATATATATGAAATATGAAGGTTATCACAAAGCAGACTGGCAACTTCACTCACACTTTCACTAATTCTACACTTATCAGTGATTGATTGGAGAGCATATTTCATTCTCCTTACTTTGTCACTGGTTTCTAATATTGAGTGTATCTGTGCAATTAGTAAATGGTATATCTTATAATCAATATTTATCAATATTTATTCCTTTCTATATTCTGTACATTGTCAGCCCCATTCCCAGCTGATAATAGGTAGTCAATAGTGTGTAAAAAATTCGAATGGGATTTGTTCGTTGCTCCTTTTCCTTCCTACCAACCTATTTTCAAGGTAAGTCAGTTGTGAATGACTTGCTGTTAACTAGGAACTCACTTTAATGTTAATTCAGGGCCAAGCTCTAGTCTATACACTTGAGGCTCAGCTTCTCCTACCATGCATGCTTCACGTAGTCATAGTCATCGGACTACTCTCTTGTAAAATAAAATACAGCAGTCTAGAAATCACGGTACTCAAGTGGGCAGAGCTATTGGTGAGTCTGAACAGAACAGATCAGGTTGCAGATAAAGTATTTGCTAATGGAAACTCTGGCTAATGCAGTGTGTTAAATAATATGTAGAATCAGCATGCTGCCTCCAAAACATGTTGCAGCATTTATTAGCTGGGCGTGAGCTAAAGGTACGCTCCCATTTTTAAAAAAAAATGTAATGATTAGCAAGGGCCCAGTATAATTTAAGGTATTCTTTGGAGTTTATAAATATGGCCTCATAAAAAGCCTGAATATAAGGGAACTGTGACTTTAAGTCATTAGAAGCCCAGTGGTTTGATAAAATAACAGGAAACAGACAATTTATTATGAGCAGTCTCAGTAGCTCTGGATTATCTATAAAACTTTTACAGCCTTCCCCAAGTGGCAAGAAACCATAAAACTTGCATGAATGAGGGACTTGTTAATTTACTTGTTAAAGCAAATTAAAAATTTATAAGTGCTTTTAGGTAAATGAGATCTTCTCTCATTGCTGCCCTTGCAGGGCCCTGGAGTCCTAGGAGGGGAGAGTGGCTATGCTCAGACACCACTGCAGAACAATAAAAGCTATTAAATTGTTCCAGTTTATTACAACAGAGCCATGCAGCTGTTGCCATGGCTAGCTGTAGGGTATCAGTGGTTGACAGCCTGGAGTTTCACTGGGTTTTCTGTCTCACTCAAAGGAGGAAAAAAAAAAAAAAAAGCCAAGGGAAGGGATGATTTTTTACCTTTGTAATTCTCTAATAGTTGGTGTTATAGACCATGTCTTTTTATTTTTTCCTTGACCTTATGAATCCAGAGGTTTTACGTATTTTTTCCTATCCTCAGAAGTGTTTCTCTTTGTTTCATAAGTGGTTGTTGGTACTTGTAAATTCTTGATCACCATGATGCCTTTTAGCTATTTAGTGCATGGACAAACTCCAGGTCTTAGGCTATTTTTTTAACCTCAACCATCAGCATTTCTTGAAAAAAATCTCTCTCTCTTTTCCTTTCCTGATTCCAGCCTCAAAATTAGGAGGAAGTTAAGAAAAGGAATCTTGTACATATTCTTGTATATTTGACTCTAAAAACAGCGTAAAATCAATATTTTTGTGGAAGCAAAGTTTATAGTTAAAGGCAGATTTTCTTGCACTCTCCCTTGGATGAAATGTCAGTTTAGGTTAAAATTCTTGAATCTAAACATCTTCATTAACTTTTGACTATTTTCTACTTGTCAGATTTCTTCTTGAGGTAACTCTGTAGTAATAGGTTTCTGAATGGTGACTTTGACGGGCGGGGGTCATTTTTTAGCTTAAAGTCCTGTAACTCTGGGGATCTTTTCCTTGTCCCCCTTGGGCAGTCTTCCCCCTACCCTAGTGATAGCAAGGATTCTGGGAAATGGGAAATAGCTTATTCTTCCACACAGATCAGAAGCCTTGATTTAGCCCTTTTGCACTTGTAGGGCAGAAAAATATATGTTATACCTCAATTACTGACCCTATTTAATGTTAAATAAAAATCATTGTTTTGTAAGTATGTTTAAATGTGAAGATCTCTCTAGAAAAGCCAGATTCTGCAACCATATTCTGGCAATATTTCTAATCACTGAGCAGGAAAGGTGCATTTTATGAGTTTTGAGATCAGAAATGATAAAAAGGCATAATTGGTGCAAGTGTTTGTTCTTCTACAGTATTTGCCCTTTAGTTACTTACGTATATATCCATAACTTTTGTTTGTATTCCATTTGGAATTATGTTTTGAAAAGCATATTGTTCACAGGTGAAGCATCACAGAAAATTTAGGGTTAGAGGTATAGCAATAAAAATGGCAAATAAATATATATATTTTAGATAGTATTCCAGGATGTTAGAAGGCAGCAAGCAGTTTTCAAACAAAGTGGTTCCTTAATGTTAAAATTTGTTTCAGTCAGTAACCCTTTTCCTGATCACTGTCTTCAGTATTTCAATATTCAACTTCATGAACCTCTTAATGGCTTCAATCTTAATGTCCTTTATGTTTGGAGTGTCTCATCTTCATTTAGAGTCTCAGCAAAAATGCTTGGTTATAACCATCTTTGCACAAATTATTGCCATGATTTAGGGGATTTTCTGGGCTTGGTATTGCATCCTTTATGTATGTTAC
>NW_012139414.1:4412319-4416171 GCF_000956105.1 Propithecus coquereli
ACACACACACACACACACACACACACACACACACACGTATTGTAGGTTTAATCACTAGAATTTAGCAGAGTTTTGAAATAGTCTAGTCTACATGCTGTTCTATCCTTTTCCCCCTAATAATCTTATTCTAATACGCAGAGCTAAGTTATAAATCAGACAAGAATTGCTTGGCACATGTAGATTTTGACTAAGAAATTAACTTCAGTTAGTTATATTTTTTAATTATCATTAATTTAACCCAATTTTTAAATTTAAGATGGCTAAAGTAAATGAAATTGTATTCTGAATTGCTTGTCTGGGTCTAATATGACAAAAAAAATCTGTGTTAGTGCTTTAATTATTAGTGTTTGAAGACATTTCAAATAGTACTATAGAATTTAGTTCTTAATACAACTAATTGAAATTCAACCCCAACATATCAGTCATTCAAAATTGAGAAACATGGTTGTAAAAATATCATCAAGATATGTCATGATATTTACTTAATTTCTTCCATTACAGAGATACCAGAATAATTATTTATATATAATTTGTTAATTGCTTACCTGAAATGTTTGGTTACTAAATCAGAAAATATTAGAACTCTTATTTACCCAGAGGAGCAGACACACTGCAACTGGTAGTAACATGTCTGCATTGCCCATGACTTACAGTGTTACTCTGGAGAGGGTAGCATACTGTTTTGGAAATAACGCACACTCTGAACTAAAAGGCCTGGCTATGAATTCTATGCCCACCTCTTCCTATCTGTTTAACCCTGGACATAAACCCCTACTTACTTAACGCTAAAGTGCTAATAATTATATCCGCCTTACAGGTTGTTTTGAGAGAAACATGTAGCTTAGTGCAGCAAATAGTAGGCACTGCCTCAAGGGAAGTAAACAATATTCAGCCAGGGATCAGGGATCCATATTCTAGGCTCAGCTCACCACCTTATCTGTGGGTATTTTGGTTGGGTAGTTTATCTCTCTGAATTGTAGTTGTTTTTGTTTTTGTTTTTTGTTTTTTTTTCTGTAAGGTAGACACATTAAAATTGTGCTTAAACTTCAGAAGATTTATATGAGGATTAAATTAGGTAAGTTATGTACAATTATCAGAAAACTGTTTAACAGTAGACAAATGTGTACACCATTATCATCATCACAAAAATGAAAGCAACTTAATGGTAACTGGTCATCCTCTTTTAAACTGCTAGATCTGAGAATGTGATATGGCTAGCTGTTCTTGTGATAGTTGCCTTTTTACATGTTGCCACAATGGTAGAAGCTATAGTCTAGGTTATTTTTGGCAATTTGAATCAAAAGAGAGCAGAGTCATTATTCAATGCATATACCTTTTTTTAGTGAAAGCTCAATGAGAGTTTCTGTTGTATATCAAGGGGCTAATACCGTATACTTTTTTGGGTAGAAATCCTAATTAGAAAATTGGATATGTTCTTAAATTGCAAATGTGGGTACATCAAAGCCATCGTAAGAATAAATTTAAGTCTGATAGTGTACATAGCTTCAGTACACATTGGCGAAATATCCTGCTGATTGCTGATTGAAAACAGTTGTTAATTCTCTACTTCACTAAATTCAGAGTGGAAAAACTTTCCTTAATAAAGAACAGATTGAGGAGATCCAAGACCTTACTATGTGGGAATTAATGGCAGATGCATATACTGGTAGTTAAAATGTTTCATTAGATGTTAATGTCTTGCTGTGTTTTTAATTGTTCAGGAATTAGCCTCTAGAATATTAAAACCATCTGTTTGTTATCATGATGAAACAGAATGCTTAAATAGTTATTAATTTGTGTTTCTTGTCTTTTTTTTTTGAGGGATAATCTGTAAAACTTTGATCTGTTTGGAGTTTAGGGAATTTGGAATATGAAAGTGAAAAGTAATTTTAAAGCACGCCAGTGCCCTGAACAGCTAAAGTATGTCTTTCTTTTTCCGTACCTGCTGCATATATTTTATGTTCCTTCTCTCTCTTTCCCTCTCTCTCTCTCTCTCTCTCTCTTTCTTTCTTTCTTTCTCTTCTCCTCTCCCTCTCTCCTCGTCTTTCTCTTTAAGGAGGATGAATTGACTCCTTTTTTCGTGGTGTGATGAGAATGATCACAGTTGATTTAAACTGTAAGACCACCTTTTCACGTGCTGATTATTTTACATTCAAGATCAAGACAGAATTTAAACATTTAGAGGAATGAAGGAGAGCTAAATTTTTTTAACTCTAAGAATATACTTTTCCTACTGTACTGCACTAGCTCTACATAACCACTGAGGGCTATAGACTTCTGCTTGCATGGGTTCCAGTCTTGACTGTGCTGTTTTCTGCCTTGTGCTCTGGCACAGATTAGTCTTTCCCAGCTTTGGTTTCTCCTTCAGTAAATTGGGAATTACAGTTTAATTTACAGAGTTTTGTGATGCTTAGAAATAATACATAATGATTGCGTATTTGTTTTATGTAGTAGTCATGTTAATTGCTTCCTTTCTTGATTACATGGCGCTTGTGAGATATTTTGGGTGCCACTGAGAATATATATTAGCACTATAGCTGCAAGATCCAGGAACAAACTCTTTATTTACTTGCCTTTCCCCTGTGTTGATAGCCAAACATTGGTGCATTTAAGTTCTTTCCCTCAAAATGAAGATCTCAGCTAGTGCCACCTTGCTCTAGTTAATTGGCAGATATTTAGATCTGTAGTGGAGAGAGCTCATCTACTTCTGCATGGGTTCACAATTTATGTCTCTAGTGGCCTAGTATTTGTCTTCTTATCTCTGAGTTTTGTTAGGAAAAATTGTTAAGTTTTCTTTTCATAAATTTATGCTGATCAGCTAAAATCATGCTAAAAATTGAAAATTTTATATATTTGTATCTTTCTACATCTCAAAGAAATGCCAAGAAATAATGATAGTTGGGAAATTTATGGTTCTGTATCTAAGCTTCTTTTACTTCACTTGTTCCTCATTCAAATTTGGATTGTCCCATTCCCTGAATCTGTTTTGCCCAGATTAAAAATGAGAGAGTATTCATAACTTAAAATCTGGAGCCCAGTGAAAATCACATGCTATATGAAAGTGAAGTATGTTGTGAACCCTGAGTCTCTAATTCAGGTTCCTCAGAGGCCAGGCTGGTAATGTAAATAAGTGATACAGGACAATGTAGGCTGTGGGGACTGCCTTGGCATGATGCAATGACCCTTTGTAACTATAGAGTTAATTCAGTTAACTTGTTTCCAGGAGCTCATCCCCTTGCTAAATGGAGGATACTGGTACCTGAGGTCATATAAACTTTTTAGTCAGTATAACAAGAATAATCTTATACCATCTCCATAGAAAGCACCTTCTCATTTAAAAATTTACCCAGGAAACTATATTTACTTCTATAACCAAATGGATTTCTTTTATACATATTGTTGTTGTTAACTATTAAGAAACCAGTGTTTGGAAGTACACATATTTAAAGATTTCTGCCATTGTAGGATATGTTAGAAGAAGGTTTTTACTGAATTTATTGGGGTTCTTAATGTTTAATTTTTTGTTTTCTTCTTTTTTTAAGAGACAGGGTCTTGCTCTGTTTCCCAGGCTAAAGTGCAGTGGCACAATCATAGCTCGGTGCAGCCTCGAACTCCTGGGCTCAAGCAATTCTCCTGCCTTAGCCTCCCAAGTAGCTGGGTCTACAGGTGTGCACAGCCACACCTGGCTAATTTTTCTTATTTTTTGTAAAGATCGGGTGTTGCTGTGTTGCCCAGGCGGGTCTCAAACTCCTAGCCTCAAGTGAGACTCCTGTCTCAGCTTCCCAAAGTGCTAGGTTTACAGGGTGAGCCACCATGCCTGGCCTTGCTGGATTGATTTTTAACAAAATTAAA
>NW_012139414.1:4419841-4421603 GCF_000956105.1 Propithecus coquereli
TGATTGGGGGGGTACTTTATTGGCAGTGTGATGTTTTTAAAGTTGGTGACATATATTATCTGGTTTTCTCTGTTTATGATGTTAGCAGATGTTAGTAGCCATTGATACTTGACTTGTATATATTTTTCATTTTCAAAAGATCCTCTAAAGGTAACCAGTGAAATATTTATTTATCTGTTGGGTTGTTTTTTGTTTGATTGATTTTGTTTTTAGGATCACTATGTGTTTGTGGTTTTAAACATATTTGATACATTACTATCCATTGTTACTATGGCTATTGATACTCAAATTGTCCCCTCTTCCCTCAATGGGAACCCCTTCAGTTTGGCTCCCAAGCCCTTTGACATGATTTTTCTACAAAGACAGGATGTTCCAGGTTCGTCTTACATATTTTCTTTCTTAGACCTTCTCTTGACCATTTTTTGCATAGCAGAATGGGAAAAACAAAAAATATAAAGCATTTTATGTTTGAGGGTGATAGTTACTTTAAAGAATGCCAGTCCATTTAAGAAATTTAAAACATGTTTTCTTATGGAAAATCACAAAAAGTAAGTTTTATGTGTGATTTTTATATATCATCCTTGAAAACAAAATAATATTGTCTCAATTAGTTTTTAATAATCAAAATCTCATTTTCAGAAAACTAGGAACTATACTAAGGCAGTCCAGCATTCCTTCATCAAGTTATTTTTGCCTTGCATTTGTGTATGAAGTGTGAATTTCTGAGCCTATTTGCAAACAGATTTATATTTTAGTCCACAGTTATACATAAGGAATGCCAAACACCATCTATTTATTCTGGTTTTTCTCTTTAATCCCATTCTTGTACATTTTTTTTTTCTTCTATAGTTTAAACTTCCTTTCTGGTCAAAAATGAAAAGTCAGGTATGTTATTATACCCATTATCAACATAATTCAACCCAGGAATGGTACCCATGTTGTAAATAAGAGATATGAGTTATATATCAAGCACTATTTTTATATATCCTTTCTCTTACCTTCACATTATTAAGTTATGAAGAAATAGTATCATAATAGCTTGTTGGCCTAAGCATAGAGAGTAGAGGTTATGATTCCGTTGATAAGTGGTAGAACATGATTAAGTTCTGCTTTGTAGGTTGAGTATGTCTATTGTAAGGCTATCAAAGTTGGTTAGATTGATTTTGATTGTCTTAATTGCTTTTTGTTTATGTTTGAGACTATATAGTTAGATTGATCTTGGCTTATTTTCCTCTCTTTATTTTATTAACTTACAGTTTTTTCTATTGCTGTGAAGTCCACTGAACCCCTTTAAATGTTGAATAATATATGTGTTTGGCAAGTGGAAGCACTTCAGTAGTTTTCATTTTCCAAGCTAATAGCACAGCCTTCAAGTCATTATCTGTGCAATAATATCTTAAGTGTTTATTTGGGCACATCACTAACACAGATCTTTCTAAAGTGCAAGCATATCTAAGAATCCTGTTTCCTCTTTTGCATAAATGAAACTTTTCTAATTCCAGTGGAGTGACTATGGATACATGGAGTTAGAGGCAATTTCTCCTTTTCTTGTCTTTTTAAACCCACTGTGGTAGGCAGAATTCCAAGATGGCTCTCAAGATACTTGCCCCCTATTTATTCCCATGATTAGATTTTCATAAGTAGTATAATTGACTTTAAGAAAGGTACCTCTTCTGTGAGCCTGACCTAATCAAGTGAACCCTTAACAGGGACCTGACTTTTCCTGGAATGATAGATTAAATTAATGGACTCTTTCTTTTTT
>NW_012139414.1:4421653-4424194 GCF_000956105.1 Propithecus coquereli
AAAAAAAAAAAATTATACATACTGATTAATTAAATAATTACTGAATAAATTCTAGGTACTGTATGGGCTTTGGAGATTTAATAATGAACAAAACAGATAAAAATCCTGGTTCTCATACAATTTATAATGTAGTTGCAGTGTGGTGGTGGGACTTTAGGAGAGACAAAGAACAAGCAAAATAAGTTAAATACGTACTACATTAAGAGGTGTTAAGTATAGGCAGGATTGTAGTTGTAAATAGGGTGAATAGGGAAGTCCTCAATGTGAAAATAATATTTAAATAAAGATCTGAAGAAGGGAGGTAGTGAGCCATGTGTCCTTATGGGGGTTGAACATTCCGCATAGAGAGGTCCAGTGAGTACAAAGGCCCTGAGGTGAGAATATGCCTGGCTTGTTTGAGAAATAGTAGGGAGGCCAATGAAACTGTTACAGAGTGAGCAAGGCAGAGAGTAGTACAAAATGACATCAGAGAAATAATGGGGGAGCCAGATAGAGTGGAGGCTGCCTTGTAGGCCATTGTAATGACCAGCAAAAGACCGGTAAGTAATGGCCAGAGAGGTAGGAGGAAAAGCAAGAGTGAAGCAAAGTGCTTCAAAGATGAGGGAGTGATTGAGTATGTCTAATGCTATGGTTACATCAAAAAGATGGGGACTGAGAATGACCACTAGGTTTAACAATGTGAAGATCATTAATGACTCGTACTGCCTTTAAAGCCATACAGGAGGGACCTTTGCCCTGGACCCTGCCCTGGCCCTTTGTAAGCCATGTTTCTTCCCAGAGAGAAAGGCTTCAAAGGGTCAAATACATGCCTGCTTAGAGTCCACCTCTCTCTTCCCTTTTACACCATGCTATTGGCTATCTGAGACTCTGGAATTTCCAGCCCAAATATCTTCAACCTGGCTTCCAGGGCCTGTTCTCTAAGCTCATCATTTGAGACCAAATTGTACCACAGATATGTCTGTGTCTAGACCCAAGTGGGGGTCCCTGCTAGTGGGAGTTGGATAAAGTTTGTGATGTGGATAGGGCCTGGAAATTGGCCTGGAATGTCACCATGTGTGTAGGTGAGGCCTCTTCAGATGTGGGGCAGAACTACAGGTGGAAAGAAAAGTGCACCAGGCTGATGGCTGGTTCTTCTACACTGCCACATTTCATCAAGAAACTTCAAGGAATACAGAATTCTAAACTAAAACATGGGCTTTGTTGACATTATAAATAAGCAAGGTAGAAGGATAGGACATATGTTATTTAACACTATATTAGCTTGATGTACACTTTTAACTACTTAGAGAGTGTTCAGGTTTCTTGCCTGGAGTTCTGCAAATGTTTTAAACAGCCTATTGTTGAGCTTGATAGTAGTAGTTTTATGACATGTGGAGACGAAAGCCTTCTTGGTGGGGGTTAAACAGAGAATGGGAGGAGAAGAAGTAGTCACACTGAATAAAATGTTTTCCAGAATTTCTTGAAGGCAATGAAAAAAATGGAAAAGTAGATGGGTTTCTTTGTTTTGTCCTGTTTCGTTGTTTTCTCTTCTAAGGTGGAAAAAATTACAGTCAGGCTGTTTGTACCCTAAAGAGATGGATTATATTAGTTTGCAAGGGCTACTATAACAAAATATCACAGAATGGGGGACTTAAAAAACAGAAATTTATTTCCTCACAGTTCTGGAGGCTAGAAGTTCCAAGATCAGGTGTGTTTTCACCTAGGGCCTCTCTGCTTGGCTTGTAGATGGCCACCTTCTTGCTTTGTCTCTATATGCACACATCCCTGGTGTCTCTCTGAATGCCTTAATTTCTTCTTACAAGGACACTAGTTAGATTGGATTATGGCCTACTCTAATAGCCTTCTTTTAACTTAATTCTTTAAATGCCCCACATCCAAATACAGTCACATTCTGAAGTAATTGGAGAGGGAGGCAGGTTTAGGACTTCAAATGTGAATTTTATGTGGGTACAATTAAGTCCATAACAGGGATCTCAATTATTCTAGAGCACGTATTTGTGGGACCCGTCCTACCTCTGAAACGTTTGTGGCTTTTCAAAAAACTCTAGTGCTCGCTAACCTATTCAGTTCTGTCCTTATGGAAGTAATGTAGCCTTTCATGGGATAGTCACTAATTGATGATAAGTTTAGTAACATATAGGTTCCTAAGATAGCTATGGACAGAGGAGGGGCCTTAGCCTTGGTGAGATTTTAATTTTTGACTGGATTTAATTTTGACTGAGATCAAAATAGTGGCTTGTTGGATAGAGGTTTGCTGTAAAAATTCAGATTGTAAAAATTTTGATAGATTACAACTAAAGTATTTTATATTACAATAAATCCTAGGTCCTCATAATTTTTTTTCTATTAAAGTGGATAGAAAATAAGTGTATGTGTTAGGGAAGAACAATGTCTTTTCCAGAAATGAGTTTTTAAAAACTTATGGCAGTTTTAAAACATTTATGAAAGTAGAGATTATAGTATAATGAACCCACATCATCCAACTTCAATAACTAAGACAGGGCTAATCTTGTTTCCTCTATACCCCTGTACACCCCTCCT
>NW_012139414.1:4434459-4437669 GCF_000956105.1 Propithecus coquereli
TGGGAAGGCTAGCAAGCTGCTGCTCCTCAGTCCTTCTTGGGTTTTGCCCTTAGCCTAGATCAACATTTAGTCAGATAATTTACGTCAGAGCCTCTTACGTCTGTTGTTCAGCCTTGTTAAAGTCATCATCTTCCTGTCATGAAGAAGCACGAAAAAGGCCCAGGTGCGATGCCCAGGGTTTGTTAAGCCGGTTGGATATTTGTAAAAGCCTTGATGCTCTTATATCCTCAATTCCCAGCTGGATGTGTTTTTCTCATCCAAATTGGGGAACTGAGTTTTATAAACATGTTGTGATCAAACATCACCTAATAAGATTTCTTTCTTTGTGAATGTATGATAGTTGAGTACCACAAATATATTAAAAAATATGGAGAACACAAATATATTACAGAGTCATGCCTTCTGTGTTAACTATAAACATCTAAATGGGCACTAAGAATTAAAGAGAGGAGTAGGCAATAGAGACTTAGTCCTAGATCTCTTGCCTAATTCTGTGCACATCATTTACTGTCTTCGTTTCTTCATCCTTACGTTGGAGGTAGTTCTACCTGCCCTTACGTAGAGAACCAGTAGGATAAGAGTTCTGACAGTGCTTATGAATTAGAGGGCGCACTGTACATACAGATTTTATCATTAGTATAACCATATTGTAACAATAGGCTTTTTTAAACTAGAAAAATATAACATGAAGAATTATCAAAAGCATGAAGAATTAAATGTTAGCTAAATTTTGAAAGCATTTTTTTTTTTTTTTTTTCAAAGACAGGGTCTTTCTCTATTGCCCAGGCTAGAGAGTAGTGGTATGGTCATAGTTCACTACAACCTCAAACTCCTGGGCTCAAGCCATATTCCTGCCTCAGACTCCCAGGTTTCTGGGACTACAGGCACTCACCACCACACCTGGCTAATTTTTCTATTTTTATAGAGATGGGCTGTCACTCTTGCCCAGGCCAGTCTTGAACTCCTGGTCTCAAGTGATCCTCCTGCCTCAGCTTCCTAAAGTGCTAGGATTACAGGCGTGAGCCACCATACTTGGATTAAAGGCATATTTTAAAAAATAAATACAGAAAGAAAGAGCTCTTCAGAGACCATAGTAGAAGAGATGCGATCTGAGTTTTTAAAAAATCTTGACCTCAGAAGCATAGAGAAGGTGAGGGTGAACATTCCAGACAGAGGGAATCTGGTGTGAAAAAGTACAGAGTAGGAATGGACAAGGAATGTTCAGGAAATGGAAAGAAGGTGATGTTCACTTTAGTTTAAATCTCCCCTTTGTAAATCATTATAAAAGTTAAAACTTGGAGACAATGACAACATTGTAAACTTTTATTCCATAGTAATAAGAAAAGGCTCATACAGCTTGCACCTATCTAAATTAACTTAGAACGAGTAGGTTTAGCATTAATTTAGGAGAAAATTAAGTACTTTAGGGCTCAGGAGGATAGAAAGTAAAATTAGCATCAGTTTTCTGGGGTCCATTACAAAAGACTTCCTGGAGAAAGGGCTTCTAGAAGAAAGTGATAAAAGTAGATTTGAAGAAAGGTTGAAAGCAAGAAAGAATGCCCTATTTTGGGGGGGTTGAGGGAAGCTGACTCTGTGAATGGAATGACCAAAAGTGGGGTCTGAACTGTAGTCTTTAAAGAGAGGCACTTTAAAGGTACAAGGAATGTTGATTCAGACTCACTGTCCATTCGTTTTGGTTCCATCTGCCCCATTGTCTCCAAGGCCACTTGAAAACCTGCAGGCAAAAGTTTGCTGCCTATTGCGTGTTCTGCTCTTTAAGTTCCCTCCTGCCTAGAAAAATGAAGCATATATTTTGTTTGACACTTTCCATGTTCTCATCCATGCACCACTCTCTAATGTTTCTTCCTATTTTCTCCCAAAAGGAACTCTGTTTCTCATATGAGACAACTTTTAATAATTTCCTGGCTTGTTTCTTTTTCTGCCTTTGCTTTCAGCCTTTCTTCCGTCAGGAGTATCTTGCACTGCCCTTTCAACTATATGAACCCAATCTACTTTTAAAATCCAAGCCTTCAAAAATCACTTCTCTGAACATCACTGGCTACTTTTTGGTTTCATTTAGCATGTATTTTTTTTGTGCGTAGTTATATTTATCTTGCTATACTGAGAACACTGTAAAGAGACTATATCTTATAACCTTCAGCATTACATTGCTTAGTATCTCTGAAAATGGGGTGTGAGTGTGTGTATATGTGTATGTGTCCATATATCTATATGGCTTATAGTCTAATATAGACTGATGGTTTTCAATTTTGTGTGTTCATTTCTTAATGGAAATTAGAGCTGGCTAAATGTGTAGAAACCACTAGAATGTAAACCTAATAAGATCAGAGACTTTTTGTTTTTTTTTGGTTTACCACTATATCTGTACCACTCAGTTCCAACCCAGATGTAGTACTTAATACATATTTGGTGAATGAATGCTGATTTAACTTACTTAATCTGTAGGTCTTAATCATTACTTTTAAATATCAAGAGACCTCCAGAATATTGTCTTAACAAGATCATTAAATGTCTTCTCAGTGTTTGAAGGATAACATCAGAGCATCTAATCAGTTTTCCCAGAGAAGAAAACCTTGGCTTTTTTGCTCTGTTTTGTTGTTTCTTTTTTTTTTCTTTTTCCCTTTCCCTTTTCCTCTTTCCCTTTTCCTTTTCCTTTCCTTTTCTTTTCAGAAGAGGACAGAAGAAATAGGTGAGAAATCACAGTTAATGTAATCTGGCTTTAGACTATTCAATGTTTTTGGTCTTTTCTTTATTGAAAAAAAAAATCACAGTGGAACAGAAGAAAAAACCTGAGGAAAGACTAATTTCCAATTCATGGTCCTTGGTTAGGCTTTTGAGGTATTTATTTAAGTCTTGCTCATTCTTTTCTCTACATTGACATTTCACAGTGAATATTTTGCTTATTCTATCCTCAGTGTTTTTTCTCTGGCCAGCTTACCTGGCAGTATTCAAAAACCAAGAAGAATGGACCTTAAATTGTTCACTCTTGACAAGGTTCAAAAAACAGGAACTGAGAAACAGACCATTGACTTTTTCCTTTTTGCTCTTTTCTTTTGCCTTTAGCTCAAGCCAGGGCAGAACAGCTGCAGGGACAGTGACAGTGAAAGCGCCAGTGGAGAATCCAAGGGGTTCCATCGGAGCAGCTCTCGGGAAAGGCTCAGTGATGTAAGTTAAAAAAAAAAAAAAAAA
>NW_012139414.1:4437719-4446469 GCF_000956105.1 Propithecus coquereli
GTACAACATGCTATTGTCCATTTCGAAGTACAATATAGTTTCCATTTTTAAAAAATAATTTTCTATCCAACTTTATAATTTTGTTTGTAGTAGTTAATTCATGTTAGCTTATTTTAATGTGTCAGGATTTTCATTATATTCTTTAGTTTGATTCATGTGTCTCTCATCTGACATACCTTTTAAAGCTTAAGGAATAAAGCAGTATAAATGCTATTCAATCCACAAAATTTTTATAATTTGAGGACAATTTTATTTTGAAAAATAAAAACAATATTTTTACAATATTAAGTACTTGCCACTTTAATGTTAGGTAAAATCTACCATCAAAGTAAAGTCTAAAATTTTTACTGCAAAAGACGAAAGTTTTGAACTTATTGACACACTTTCAAAACATTGTATAGAGTTCATTTAGATCCCTACACGAAAACTCAGCAGTCTGAAAGAGGATATATGCTGCTTTGAGGGACTAAAACTGTGGAAGATTACCTTTGAACGCTCTTCTGCATTTTGTTGCATAATTCACACCCTTCCTCTCAAGTTCCAGGCCTATATTCTCTACATAATTTATCCTTCTGTAAATTTTGTTTGACAGGTTAATGACACCTACTGGGCATCAAGCATCTTTGTGGAACCCTCCATACTCCAGCTGGAAAGAATAGTATAGTCCGGCTCACAAATGCTGAGCAAATGTACACAGAATTGCTCTACCTTCACATAGTCCAGGGCGGTGGAACTTTGTTACATGTTCATTAGCAGTGATAAAACCCTGGATTGTTATTTTCCTAATTAGTCATTAATAACAGTTAACACTATCATGAGATCACAATTTCAGAGTATGGAGGATATATTGTTGACAGTGAAATCTAATGAAAAACAAACTGGCTTCTTATATTTTATACAAGATGTTAATCTTACTGATAGAATTACTGCCACTCCTGCCAGATACTAGCTTCCATTCATTTTATCTGTTTTGTTCTATTACAATTCTGATGCATAAACTATACAATATTCTAATGGGAAGAAACTTCTTAAATTAGAGAGTGGGTTATAGAAATTATTAAATAAACGAAGTTCTGAAGTATCTAAAGGCTGATAGTAACAAATCTTATTTCATCAGTTATAGCAAACTGCTTTCCTATAATAGCAACCATGAATGCTCAGACAAATCAATGCAAGCAGATCAATTTTTCTTAGCTCTTTAAATGTTTAAGGCAGCACCTGGCCTTTACAATGTCTCTTGGTTGTAGGTAATAGCTGGGAATTTCAGGTGAAGGATTACAACTTCTGAGTTAGTTATGCTACCTGAAATGATCCATCCTATGTGACTGAAAATGCCAGTTTGAAAATATATTCATGGGATTAGGAACAAACACTTCTTTGCCTGAAATCTTGTGGTTTAGCTTTAGCATTTACTAGTCAGTCCATTTCTTTGAAATATTTAGCTGTCTGACAGCTTAAAATCCTAGGTTTCCTTTAAACTTGAGCCCGGCTTTGGAGGAGAAAGGGGTAGCGTGGGGGTGGATTTTATGTAAGGCTTTCTGAAAAGAGTTTACTGAAGTGCTTTTGCTGGCAGGGCACTTGGGAAGGCTAGCAAGCTGCTGCTCCTCAGTCCTTCTTGGGTTTTGCCCTTAGCCTAGATCAACATTTAGTCAGATAATTTACGTCAGAGCCTCTTACGTCTGTTGTTCAGCCTTGTTAAAGTCATCATCTTCCTGTCATGAAGAAGCACGAAAAAGGCCCAGGTGCGATGCCCAGGGTTTGTTAAGCCGGTTGGATATTTGTAAAAGCCTTGATGCTCTTATATCCTCAATTCCCAGCTGGATGTGTTTTTCTCATCCAAATTGGGGAACTGAGTTTTATAAACATGTTGTGATCAAACATCACCTAATAAGATTTCTTTCTTTGTGAATGTATGATAGTTGAGTACCACAAATATATTAAAAAATATGGAGAACACAAATATATTACAGAGTCATGCCTTCTGTGTTAACTATAAACATCTAAATGGGCACTAAGAATTAAAGAGAGGAGTAGGCAATAGAGACTTAGTCCTAGATCTCTTGCCTAATTCTGTGCACATCATTTACTGTCTTCGTTTCTTCATCCTTACGTTGGAGGTAGTTCTACCTGCCCTTACGTAGAGAACCAGTAGGATAAGAGTTCTGACAGTGCTTATGAATTAGAGGGCGCACTGTACATACAGATTTTATCATTAGTATAACCATATTGTAACAATAGGCTTTTTTAAACTAGAAAAATATAACATGAAGAATTATCAAAAGCATGAAGAATTAAATGTTAGCTAAATTTTGAAAGCATTTTTTTTTTTTTTTTTTCAAAGACAGGGTCTTTCTCTATTGCCCAGGCTAGAGAGTAGTGGTATGGTCATAGTTCACTACAACCTCAAACTCCTGGGCTCAAGCCATATTCCTGCCTCAGACTCCCAGGTTTCTGGGACTACAGGCACTCACCACCACACCTGGCTAATTTTTCTATTTTTATAGAGATGGGCTGTCACTCTTGCCCAGGCCAGTCTTGAACTCCTGGTCTCAAGTGATCCTCCTGCCTCAGCTTCCTAAAGTGCTAGGATTACAGGCGTGAGCCACCATACTTGGATTAAAGGCATATTTTAAAAAATAAATACAGAAAGAAAGAGCTCTTCAGAGACCATAGTAGAAGAGATGCGATCTGAGTTTTTAAAAAATCTTGACCTCAGAAGCATAGAGAAGGTGAGGGTGAACATTCCAGACAGAGGGAATCTGGTGTGAAAAAGTACAGAGTAGGAATGGACAAGGAATGTTCAGGAAATGGAAAGAAGGTGATGTTCACTTTAGTTTAAATCTCCCCTTTGTAAATCATTATAAAAGTTAAAACTTGGAGACAATGACAACATTGTAAACTTTTATTCCATAGTAATAAGAAAAGGCTCATACAGCTTGCACCTATCTAAATTAACTTAGAACGAGTAGGTTTAGCATTAATTTAGGAGAAAATTAAGTACTTTAGGGCTCAGGAGGATAGAAAGTAAAATTAGCATCAGTTTTCTGGGGTCCATTACAAAAGACTTCCTGGAGAAAGGGCTTCTAGAAGAAAGTGATAAAAGTAGATTTGAAGAAAGGTTGAAAGCAAGAAAGAATGCCCTATTTTGGGGGGGTTGAGGGAAGCTGACTCTGTGAATGGAATGACCAAAAGTGGGGTCTGAACTGTAGTCTTTAAAGAGAGGCACTTTAAAGGTACAAGGAATGTTGATTCAGACTCACTGTCCATTCGTTTTGGTTCCATCTGCCCCATTGTCTCCAAGGCCACTTGAAAACCTGCAGGCAAAAGTTTGCTGCCTATTGCGTGTTCTGCTCTTTAAGTTCCCTCCTGCCTAGAAAAATGAAGCATATATTTTGTTTGACACTTTCCATGTTCTCATCCATGCACCACTCTCTAATGTTTCTTCCTATTTTCTCCCAAAAGGAACTCTGTTTCTCATATGAGACAACTTTTAATAATTTCCTGGCTTGTTTCTTTTTCTGCCTTTGCTTTCAGCCTTTCTTCCGTCAGGAGTATCTTGCACTGTCCTTTCAACTATATGAACCCAATCTACTTTTAAAATCCAAGCCTTCAAAAATCACTTCTCTGAACATCACTGGCTACTTTTTGGTTTCATTTAGCATGTATTTTTTTTGTGTGTAGTTATATTTATCTTGCTATACTGAGAACACTGTAAAGAGACTATATCTTATAACCTTCAGCATTACATTGCTTAGTATCTCTGAAAATGGGGTGTGAGTGTGTGTATATGTGTATGTGTCCATATATCTATATGGCTTATAGTCTAATATAGACTGATGGTTTTCAATTTTGTGTGTTCATTTCTTAATGGAAATTAGAGCTGGCTAAATGTGTAGAAACCACTAGAATGTAAACCTAATAAGATCAGAGACTTTTTGTTTTTTTTTGGTTTACCACTATATCTGTACCACTCAGTTCCAACCCAGATGTAGTACTTAATACATATTTGGTGAATGAATGCTGATTTAACTTACTTAATCTGTAGGTCTTAATCATTACTTTTAAATATCAAGAGACCTCCAGAATATTGTCTTAACAAGATCATTAAATGTCTTCTCAGTGTTTGAAGGATAACATCAGAGCATCTAATCAGTTTTCCCAGAGAAGAAAACCTTGGCTTTTTTGCTCTGTTTTGTTGTTTCTTTTTTTTTTCTTTTTCCCTTTCCCTTTTCCTCTTTCCCTTTTCCTTTTCCTTTCCTTTTCTTTTCAGAAGAGGACAGAAGAAATAGGTGAGAAATCACAGTTAATGTAATCTGGCTTTAGACTATTCAATGTTTTTGGTCTTTTCTTTATTGAAAAAAAAAATCACAGTGGAACAGAAGAAAAAACCTGAGGAAAGACTAATTTCCAATTCATGGTCCTTGGTTAGGCTTTTGAGGTATTTATTTAAGTCTTGCTCATTCTTTTCTCTACATTGACATTTCACAGTGAATATTTTGCTTATTCTATCCTCAGTGTTTTCTCTCTGGCCAGCTTACCTGGCAGTATTCAAAAACCAAGAAGAATGGACCTTAAATTGTTCACTCTTGACAAGGTTCAAAAAACAGGAACTGAGAAACAGACCATTGACTTTTTCCTCTTTTCTTTTGCCTTTAGCTCAAGCCAGGGCAGAACAGCTGCAGGGACAGTGACAGTGAAAGCGCCAGTGGAGAATCCAAGGGGTTCCATCGGAGCAGCTCTCGGGAAAGGCTCAGTGATGTAAGTTAAAAAAAAAAAAAAAAAATCAACCCAAACCACACAGGATTGATTCAGGTCTCTATTACATAACTCTCCCCTCCCTTTAGATCACTTTGCATACCCAGTCATTGCAGTTCACACTTTCTTTGTGTACACGTTTGAACCTTGCAGTTATGATGTCATTCTAAATGTAGTATGACCAAAAATGTATTTTAACAAATTTTAAGGTAGATGGGAGTATTTGTCGTCTTGGAAACAATCGATTGCAAAGAGAGAGGATTATACTTTTATCATCAATGTTAAAAATGAAAGAAGTAGACAGTACTATAACTGGGAAATGATTTCATTTAGCTATGGGGGTTTTGTAATTTCTTCACCTGGGAAATTGGTAACAGTCCTTTTCCGTCTGTCATTTTATTCCTGTTAGAAGTGATGACTAACTAGCCACTTATTTGGCAAGAGAAGGAATTGAATTTCCTGGTGAATTTCTAGGAGGAAAAACCTTGCGAGAACATACCATACGTCTTAAGGTGTCTGTCAGCCTTCTTACAGCCCCCTACCCACCAACAGGGCAGGTTCCCCTCTGCTATTTCTGAGAACCACCTACCCCCTTTGGAGCCTCTTGTCTTTTCCTGTCACATATCCTATATCAACATTTTTGACCCATCTTTGCCCCAAGAGAAACACTTGGAAACTCTCTTATAAAATGGATCAAATAGAGAAAAAAATTATTATTGATACCAACAAAGCAACATTAACAGATTAAGTGAGAGAATACCATGAAAGAAAGAGACAGCAGTTTAGAATCTCTGAGTATTAAGAAGCAGCAGCAGAGTTAGGATATATAATGAGGAGCAAAATCCTTCACCTCTTTTCTTCTTTTTTTTGTATAGTACTCTAAAGCAGTGGTCTTCATTTTAATGTGCAAGATGATCTACTGACTTACAGAAAGACAATATTATTACTTAATTTTCTTCTAAAAAAAGAAATTAAGCTTTACTAGTATTCAATTTAATGAGCAGAGAGTAGTTGATGTCTATAATTTTTAAACACATGAATCTTAGCGGTGTGTACTCAAAACTTTTTTTACTGAGAGGTGTCCACTAGCATAAAACATTGGAGACACTGCAGCACACTCAGCCATTCTCAGTAATAATATCAAATACACTTCTTCATTAGCTGAGGAAGACAACCCCAAGATACAACCACCTTCCTACTTAGCTGAGGAAAGTTTGTGAGGTTTTGGATGAGAGTTGATATATGGGATATTGAATAAGTGGAATAAACAAAGTATCATTATTTCTATGGTATTCTTAATATCTTAGTTATAGATAATTTCCTCCCCTTCTTTGAATATGGTATGATATCTATCAGTTATATAAATAAAGAGTACTAGCTAAGTCTTTTTCTGTGGGTATGAGTGTTTCTGTGTGTAAGAATATGTTTCATTATGTATTCGTATGTTTCATTATTTTTGTGATAGAGCTGTATAATCATAAAACCATAACAACTGTTCTTACCTGAGTTGTTAACAATATTTCAAGCTTAAATAGCTGTTTTCCTGAATGTTTTTATGCTCTTAAAATGAGATCTCATTGACCCTGGAAATTATTCCAGGGTTAGTCAGTCATATTTGCTTCATAGAGTGGAGAAATGAAAGCCACATAGCTTCAGGGGACAAGAGTGCAGTGATTATATCTTTTGACTGGTTGTTCTAAACTCACTTTCCATTAGATCAAAAGAAATTGGCCAGCATGAGCAACATAGTCCAAAAAATACAAAAATTAACCAGGTGTGGTGGCACATGCCTGTGGTCCAGCTACTCAGGAGGCTGATGCAGAAGATTGCTTGAGCCCAGGAATTTGAGGCTACTGTGATGATGCCACTGTACTCTAGCCTGGGCAACAGAGCAAGACCCTGTCTCCAAAAAAAAAAAGAAGAAGAAGAATTGACAAAAGACATTCCATATTTATGAATAGGAAGACTGAATATTGTTAAAATATTGATACTACCCTATGCTACTTGTAGATTCAATGCAATCCCTATCAAAATTCCAACATTTTTTGCAAAAATGGAAAAGCAGATCTTCAGATACATATGAAATGGCAATGAGGGCCATAATAACCAACACAATCTTGAAAAATAACAAAGTTGGAGGACTTACACTTTACCAATTTCAAAATTACTGCAAAGCTACAGTAATAAAAACAGTATGAGACTGGCATAACATTGTAGATATAGATCAATGTAATAGAATCAAGAGTCTAGAGACAAACTCATATACCCAAATGATTTTTGACAAGAGTGCCAAGTCTTTGAAATGTGGAAAGAATTTTTTCTTCAATAAATAGTGCTGGGGCAACTGGATTGATTGGTACGTGAAAAAGAATGAAGTTGGGCCCTAGATTACACCATGTATAAAAATAAACCCAAAATGGATCAGTGACCCAAGTAAATATAAGTGCTAAAACTGTAAAACTCTTACAAAAAAAACATACAGGTAAATCTTTATGACCTCGGATTCGGCAGTGGATTCTTAGATATGACACCAAAAATATGTACAACAGAAGAGAAAATATTAATAGGTAAATTGCACTTCATCAAAATTAAAAACTTTTGTGCATAAAGGGGTGTCATGAAGAAAGTCAATAGACAACCTACAAAATGGGAGAAAATGTGTGCAAATCATGTAAGTGATAAGTGTTTAATATCCAGAATATGTAAAAAAAATTCCTGAAACTCAACAACAAAAAAGAACCTAATTCAAAAATTGGCAAAGAACTGGAATAGACATTTCTGCAAAGAGATAAAAGAGCCAATAAAATGAAAAGATGCTGAAAGTCATTACCCTTTATAGAAATGCACATCAAAACTGTATCTAGATACTACTTTACACCTGGTGGGATAGCTATAATTTTTTAAAAAAGAAAGAAAAATAACAAGTGTTGGGTAGGATGTGGAAGTTGGAACATTCATACAGTGCTGGTGGGAATGTAAAATGATGCAGTCACTGTAGAAAACAGCTTGGCAATCTTCAAAAGCTATACATGTAATTATCATATGACAAAGCAATTCCACTTTTAGGTATATACCCAAAAGGATGAAAAATAGAAACTCAGATACTTATAAAACAGTTGTTCATTACAATATTATTTACAGTAGCCAAAAGGTAGAAACAATCCATGTGTTCATCTACAGATGAATGGATAAACAAAATTTGACACATACATACATACAGTGGAATATATTCGATCATAAAAAGGATTGGCATTCTGATACATACTTTAATATGGAGGAAGCTTAAAAACATGCTAAAAAAGAAGCAAGACATAAAAGGACAAATATTGTATGATTCCATTTAGGAGGTTATCTAGAATAGGCAAATTCATAGAGAAAAGTAGAATAGAAATTATCAGGGATTGGCATGAGGGGAGTGGGAGGGATGGGGAGTTATTGCTTAATGGTTATAGTTTCTTTTTGGAATGGTAAAATCATTTTGGAAATAGATAAGTTATAGCAGTTGCTCAACATTGTGATTGTAATGAATGCCACTGAATTGGCACACTTAAAATAATTGTTAAAATGGAAAGCTTTGTGTCTTACATATTTTACCACAATAAAAAAAATGTAAAAAACAACTTTAGGGCTATAAAAATTGTGTCAGTCTTATGTCAAGCCAGTCAGTGAAATACTTTGATTTCATGTTGTTCATTAACTATTAAAATTCACACATTTTGCAGCAACATTATTAAAAAGGAAAGAAAGAGAAATGACCAAAGGAAAATTGGCATTTAGTGAGATGTTCCAGACTTCCAGTCACTTTTTTCCTGCATATGTGTAGGTCTGAGGTTTCAGAGTCTTACATCAGGTCCTAATGGCAATCTAAAATCTGCTGAGAAGAAAATATTTGATTAGTCAACCCACAAAACAATTATTTTTTATACCAGGGCAACACCTACTCACACAATATTTTAAAAAATAAAGATACCTCCATTTTTGCTTGAAAGAGAATT
>NW_012139414.1:4448374-4449536 GCF_000956105.1 Propithecus coquereli
ATCAACCCAAACCACACAGGATTGATTCAGGTCTCTATTACATAACTCTCCCCTCCCTTTAGATCACTTTGCATACCCAGTCATTGCAGTTCACACTTTCTTTGTGTACACGTTTGAACCTTGCAGTTATGATGTCATTCTAAATGTAGTATGACCAAAAATGTATTTTAACAAATTTTAAGGTAGATGGGAGTATTTGTCGTCTTGGAAACAATCGATTGCAAAGAGAGAGGATTATACTTTTATCATCAATGTTAAAAATGAAAGAAGTAGACAGTACTATAACTGGGAAATGATTTCATTTAGCTATGGGGGTTTTGTAATTTCTTCACCTGGGAAATTGGTAACAGTCCTTTTCCGTCTGTCATTTTATTCCTGTTAGAAGTGATGACTAACTAGCCACTTATTTGGCAAGAGAAGGAATTGAATTTCCTGGTGAATTTCTAGGAGGAAAAACCTTGCGAGAACATACCATACGTCTTAAGGTGTCTGTCAGCCTTCTTACAGCCCCCTACCCACCAACAGGGCAGGTTCCCCTCTGCTATTTCTGAGAACCACCTACCCCCTTTGGAGCCTCTTGTCTTTTCCTGTCACATATCCTATATCAACATTTTTGACCCATCTTTGCCCCAAGAGAAACACTTGGAAACTCTCTTATAAAATGGATCAAATAGAGAAAAAAATTATTATTGATACCAACAAAGCAACATTAACAGATTAAGTGAGAGAATACCATGAAAGAAAGAGACAGCAGTTTAGAATCTCTGAGTATTAAGAAGCAGCAGCAGAGTTAGGATATATAATGAGGAGCAAAATCCTTCACCTCTTTTCTTCTTTTTTTTGTATAGTACTCTAAAGCAGTGGTCTTCATTTTAATGTGCAAGATGATCTACTGACTTACAGAAAGACAGTATTATTACTTAATTTTCTTCTAAAAAAAGAAATTAAGCTTTACTAGTATTCAATTTAATGAGCAGAGAGTAGTTGATGTTATAATTTTTAAACACATGAATCTTAGCGGTGTGTACTCAAAACTTTTTTTACTGAGAGGTGTCCACTAGCATAAAACATTGGAGACACTGCAGCACACTCAGCCATTCTCAGTAATAATATCAAATACACTTCTTCATTAGCTGAGGAAGACAACCCCAAGATACAACCA
>NW_012139414.1:4452961-4475058 GCF_000956105.1 Propithecus coquereli
CCGTGTCACTACTTACCATGATTATGCTTTCACTTACTTTCTTGAACATATGGAAAACAGTTATAACTTTTAGTGTCCTTATCACTAATTGTGTTACCTGAGTCATTTCTGGGTCTGTTTCCATTAGTTGCTTTTCCTCCTCAACATGGGTCATATTTTTCTGCTTCTTTGAATGTCTGGCAATTTCTTATTAGATGCCAGAGATTATAAATTTTTTTGTTGAGTGCTAGATATTTCTGATTTCTATAAATATTCTTTATTCTGAAATGGAATTTTGTTCCTTTGAAATAGTTTCTTTTTCGAGGTTTGCTTTTGTACTTTCTTGAGCAGGACCAGAACAACTATTAGTTTAAAGGTAATTTTTCCCCAGTACTGAGTACTCTGCCTAATGCCTGATGTATTACCAGGGCTTTCCACTGTGTTTGTTGGAATACAAACTATTCCCTGCCCTGTGTGACCTCTGGGGATTGTTCTCCCTCCTCCTTTCCAGTGATTGTTTTCCTTGCCTTAGGTATTTTTTGCCCACAGATGTGCTGATGAGCACTCAGGTGAGGACCAGAGGGGAACCTTCTGCAGCTTTCATGATTCCCTTCTTTCTGTGAAACTCTCTCCTCTTCATGCTCTGCTATGCAATTCCAGCTGCCTTGACCTCCTGTGATTCTCAACTTTGTCTTCACAACTCAGGGATGCTACTAGGTTCCACCTGGGTCACCTCCTACCCCACACAGCATGTGGCATGACAACTCTCCGGCCATAAGCTGAGAAAATTGTAAGGGTCATCTCATTTGTTTCTCTTCTCTCAAATATAATCGTATTGCACTATTACCCAATTTCTAAAAACTCTTGTTTCACACATTCTGTCCAGTTTGTAAGTTGCTTGAGGTAGGAGAGTATATTCAGTCCCTGTTAGTCCATCATGTCCACTACTGGTTTTTCAGCTGAGATAAAAATTTCTATCAGTCTTCCACCCACCTTAATTATATTTTTAGAAGTTTTGGCCGTTGAGATTTATTCCCAAGTGAGGCTAATGGAGACACTATATATTATCCCAGCTTTGTTTTTATGAATTGGATAGGCAGAAAGAATAAGAATAAAGAATTCCAGTGTAGCTGGAGGATTTGGTTCATGAGTAAAGCTTAAAAAACCAAATATGCTGGGCTTTTCTAAATTCGGTATTCCCAAACCATATTGCCTGGAGGGGATAATTGACCATAAGAACTTTCAGATTGTCCTCATCAAAGGGAGATAGCAAACCTGTTGAGATTAGTCACTAAGGAAAAAGTTAAGCAGAATAATTGAATATATAAATATTCATGATGACTTATTCAAGGGGGGAAATATTGCTTCTAACATTACAGAATTTTGTAATTGAAGAAGTTGTCAAAACTTAGGGGCAAAACTTACTTTAAAACTTTAGGAAATCAAACAAAGCCTCAAATTATGAAATGATGATGAGCATTCATTACAAATAAACCAAGTTTAATAGCAGCTTTGCTGCCTATTATTTATGACCTTGGACAAAGAACTTGATCTTTCTAAGCTTTGTTCTTAAATCAGGATAATTTTCCATATGTTTTAAAGATTACCTGATACTATGCATTTTAATCACTTAGCACAGTTCTTGGCACTTCCTGTGTGCTCAAAAATATTTATGCTCTTCTCTTTTGAATTAGCCTTTTAGAGTTTCCCTTAGGAGCCTTCTCCATCCTTTTTAATTTGAATTCCTTTGTCACTAATTGTCAACCTGACAAAACCTGTCTCAATCATGGTAAACTCAACTCTCCCTCCCAAATAAAATCTTCCTCATTCTATGCCTCCTAACTATTTTTCTCAAACCTCAACTCTCCTTATTTCCTTATCCCAGTATTGGATCCCAGAGCTAGTATCCTCAAAGTCAAGCTCTGTTCTTTCCTTTGTCTTACTTACTTTGTGTAACTTAGTCACTCTCATTTTTCTACTGATTGTATTTCTGAAGGGATGTTTGAGTAGTTTACCCTCTCGACACTACAGCTGTCTCAAATGTCCTTACACTTTCTTATACAAATGATTCCTGTTTGCTCTCAATGATTGCATCTACACTGTCTCTATTTCCTTTGCCGTGTGCTCTACAATGCTTCTAGAGTTGTTTTTCCAAGAGTCAGAGCTAATATTTAATCTTTCTTATTTAAAGTGTTTTTTGGTATGCATTGAGGATGAAGTTCACACTTCTGAGGATGATCTGCAGAGCCCTCCACGAAGAAGTAGGAAGCTAACTCTCCATCCTTCATCTCTTCTGTGCTTTCCTGTCTTTGTACCTTATACTCAATCCCTCTGAACCACTGTTTTTTTCCTTAAATAATATGCACTTTCAAATCGTCCTACTTTTGATTATTCTTGTCTATCATTTTCTTTTTTCTTTCTTTTTCTTTTCCTTCTGCCACCTTCAGTGCCCCTTCTTGCTAGCAAATTCTTCCCAATACTGTATGGAAGTAAATTCTTTTAATGCTTTATTTAAATGAGTATGTGAGTATAGTTAAATGAGTATGGTTTCTCTCTGAGAGAATTTTGGGTCAAATTTTTAGTTAAGAGATGACTGAAAAATATTTATCACCTTTTAAGTGTTCAAGGCTTTTAAGGAATTGAAACATCTCAGAATACAGTAAAAGGATTGAATTCTAATAAGTCTTATGCTAAACAGTTCTCTAATCTTACTGTTTTGTAGCTATTTAGTTCATTCAGTATGATCACAGTTGAGACATTTCTTCTTCTGCTTTTTGAGATACCCCTTCTCCTATTCTAAATCTTTCCAGGTTTGTGGGTTTTTATTGATTTATCCATCCCACAATGCCACTATTCATCCATCCATACCAACATCTGTTCTAACCTTCCTACTTCCTTCCCTCCTTCCAAACTTTTATTGAGATTTTAGTTGATGCCAGGTTTCACTAGCTACTATTAAGAAAGAAATAGTCATGAGCCACAACCGTGAATGAGCTTCTCACATCATTGTAATTAGATTAGAAAATATAATTCAGACCTGAGAATGTTTCATGATGTTTTATTTCTCCTTTTCTCTTTTTCTCTCTCTTTTTTTATCTGTGGCAGATTTTCCTTTTCCGTAATGTTTTTTTTATGCCTTTTTCTGTTCCTGTCCCATATATTTATGGGTTCTCCTGGATATGTTAGTGTTTTAGTTGTCCAGAGATATTTATCAAATTCTTTTTATGCACCAGGTATGGTTCTGGGCACTTGCTGTTGGGCAGTGAACAAGATGAGGTCTCTGCCCTCATGAACTTTCCATTCTAGTGGGGGAGACAAACAATAAACCTATGAAGAAACAGCTATTTCTTACACAATAAATTTTATGAAGTAAACAAAACAGTATTAGGGTGCAAAGGTGTATGTTGCTACTTTAACTAAGGTGATTGGATAAGCTTTTCTGTATAGGTGACATATAACGGAGGCCTAAATAAAGAAAAGGAGGTAGCCCAGTAAAGAACTGTGGGAAGAACATTGTGGGCAACAAGAACAAGAAGCTCAGAGACCCTGATTCAGGGGCAAGCATGTCATGTTTAAAGGAAAGAAAAAAGGCTGGTGTGTCTAGAGTATAATGTGAGCAAGCACAGTGGCTGAACATGTAATTTCTAGCTCTTGCTACGGAGGCTGGTATTGTATTAGTTTCCTAGGTTGCCGTAACAAATGACCACAAACTGGATGGCTTGTAACAACAGAAATTTATTTCATAGTTCTGGAGGCTAGAAGTCCAACATCAAGGTGTCTGTAGGGCTGTACTCTCTCTGAAGACTTTAGGGAAGAATCCTTCCTTTTCTAGCTTCTGGTGGGTCCTTGTAATCCTCAGTGTTCTTGGCTTATAGATGCATCCTTCCAATCTCTGCTTCAGTTTTGACATGGCCTTATACTCTATCTGTAGTTCTGTGTGTCCCTTCCTTGTCTTATACGAACAACAGTCATTGGATTTAGGGCCCACCCTAATCCCATATGACTTCAACTTAATTATGCCTGCAAAGACCCTATATCCAAATAAGGTCACTATATTAGGGTTCTCCAGAGACACAACCAAACAACAGAACAGAACCAATAGAAAGAGACTTATTGTAAATAATTGGCTCACACAGTTATGGAGGCTGACAAATCCCAAGGTCTACACTTGGCAAGCCAGAGGAGACCCAAGAGAACCGATAGTGTAGTTCCATTCTGAAGACTGGCAGGTTTGACACCCAGGAAGAACCTTTGTTTCCATCGAGTCTGAAGGCAGGAAAAAAATTGATGTCCTGGCTCAAAGGCAGGCAGGAGACATTTCCTCTTATCTGAGAATCTGCCTTTTGTTCTATTCATGCCTTCAACCAATTAGCTGAGATCTACTCACATTAGGGAGGGAAATCTGCTTTATTCAGTCCATTGATTTAAATGTTAAACTCATCTAAAAACACCCTTACAGAAATACCCAGAATAATGTTCGACAAATACATGGGCACTTCATGGCCCAGTCAAGTTGACATACAAAATTAACCATTGCAGTCACATTCTGAGGTTCCAGGTGAACATGAATATTGGGAGGACATTGTTCAACCCACTGTAAATTATTATTAAAAAGCCACTGGAAGGTATTAAAAGAATTGGAGTTATAATTTTTACTTTATTTTATTTTATTTTATTTTATTTTATTTTATTTTTGAGACAGAGTCTCACTCTGTTGCCTGGGCTAGAGTGCTGTGGCATCAGCCTAGCTCACAGCAACCTCAAACTCCTGGGTTCAAGCAATCCTTCTGCCTCAGCCTCCCGAGTAGCTGGGACTACAGGTATGCGCCACCATGCCCGGCTAATTTTTTCTATGCTGGGACTACAGGTATGCGCCACCATGCCCGGCTAATTTTTTTTTCTACGTATTTTTAGTTGTCCAGCTAATTTCTTTGTATTTTTAGTAGAGACGGGATCTCGCTCTTGCTCAGGCTGGTCTCAAACTTCTGAGCTCAAACGATCCACCCACATTGGCCTCCTGGTGGCGTTAGCCACCAGGCCCGGCCATAATTTTTACTTTAAAATATTTAGTTTGCCTTTTACATGAAGAACCTCAGATGAAGGCGAGAGCAAGAGTAAAATCAGGAGAAGCCAGGAGGCTGTTGGGTATAGATGAGTGCTGGTGACAACTTGAGCATAACAGAGGGTTGGCTGATGTTGGAAGTGACTGAGCATTTCCACACCTGATGTTTTTATCAAGTTGTTGCTCCATTTTTCTTGATCTTTTTCCATTAACTACAAACTTGTTTCCCCATTCAAATATATTTTGTGTCTCTTTGTCAGCTATAACTAATCTTATCTCCAAGGTATGTTTTTTTGGTTTAAGATTTCAGATTCTTTTCATTGTTATTGTTTTTTTAAAACACTACAGGGAAATCTGTGGATGAGCTTGTTTTGCTACCTTTGCAAGAACCTTATTTCTTCATATGATTCCCCCTTCCCTTTTACTCCCAAGAGAGAAAATCATAACATGGAGGTGGGTAGTCAAGAATGTCATCCACAATTGGTGATTTGGAAAAATTTTAATATACTTAATTTAAATTAACCCTGAAGTCAGAACACACATCCTCACCAAGGGGCAGAGTATACATTCGTATTCAGAAAGCTGTAATGTAGCCATGGCCTCCCTGTGTGGATCTGTAATGAATGGAGCATATCTATTTTAGATGGATAATCAATTTTGAAATCCCTCGTAGGTAAGCGGTTAAAACAGAAATGTTAGCTTCATGTGTTTAATGAGTAGCTTCAATGATAGCTTAGTGACAGAGATGGCAAGAAAGGCAGGTGGAAGGCAGTGAGAAAGAGGAGAATGAGTGTTTAATGAATATGTACTTGTAGACTTGAATGTCAGCAGCAACATTCTCCCTCCTGGAAAATGTCTTTCAACCATGCATCCCATTACTGTTCCTGTAGCCCATGGTAGCATAGAGATTGAAGCAGAGTGTGTTTCTAAGAAAGCTCTTCTTTACAACATAATGAGATCAAAGTGGGTGATTTGCAGAGATTGCTGGAGCAGTGGTCAAATCTGGCGGCGGAGGGGGGCGTCCTGCAGAATGAAAAGACCATGTTAAATAGGAGATGACTTATAATGAGCCCAGAAATTGCATCTTAGATAGCCAGCTGGCTGGCATTTCCTCATATTCCTGTCTTCTCATGCAAACCACTAAAAATGTTCTCCTACCCTAATTTCTCAACCTCTTAATACTTCTCATTTCTATCTAATGCATTGAAAATATGAATGAATTAGCAACTCTACCACTTGAAGAAAAAAGAATTAAGCCCTTTTCATGATTCCATGGAAGTATTTGCCTATTTTGACACCAAGGGAACTTTTTATTCTTCCTTTTAAAAAAATCTGAATTTTTCAAGTCCCAGTTTGACTCACAGCTGTTTCTAGCTCTATATAGTTTGGACAGAGTTTAACCGAGGTCTCCAAGCAAGAAAAACTGAGCGCTTCTTTTCATTAGAGATTGAGGAAATACAAAAAGTTAAGATCAACTTGATCACTGAAGAAGAGTTCCGTTAAGCTGTTTGACATTTTAGGGCATCGTCACCTGTCTACTTTCCTAGGCCTTTACCTCTTGGTGACTGTGTCTTTTATAAAATGAGAAAGCAATCCTTAAATACACACCTATGAATGAATAACTTACTTAAACAATATAAAAGCTGTTTCTAATCATTTGTTCTATTTTCTTAGCATAATCTGGTTCGAAGGTGTTCATGTAATTTCTGACTTGGAAAATTATTCAAGTTATCAGATATTTGCATCTATATTTAAATATGGACTTAGATTAGACACATATGAGAGAGACTCTTTCCTGGGCCTTTTGGGTAGCAATATCTCAGGGATACTTTTCAGGAGCAGCAACCAAATTCTGATTGCTGCTAGTAACATCTGTTACCTTTATGATGGTGGGTGTCCTGTTGGTGACCAGAGGTTGTATCCCACTGAAACAAGGCCATAGTCAAAATCTTGGATTATAGGACCAGACAAGGAGAAACCTCTTTATATATTTGAACCTCTTCTGTTCAAATTCTCCAGCTTTGATTGAAGGGAGCTGGCAAGTAGTCAAGAAAAATGTGGTAGAGATGGAGTAAGAGGGAAGCAAACGTTAATGCCATGGGCATTTGGCAAAGTAGATTAGAAGAGGGTTTTTCTGTACAGTTTTTTGCCAGGTCTAGAAATTATAACTTAATGCTACACATCTTTTTCTCTTGAAAGAAAAAAAACAAAACGGTGAATACTGTGGGTTGGCAAATGTGAATAGTTTCTGACCTGAGATTCTGTCTGCTTTCTAGCAAATGCTGAAACAAATTCCAGTAGACCTTTAACGTATATGAGGATCCAGTGTCTGTGTTCCCTCATGTGTCTGTGTTTGTGTGTGCTCGTGTGTGTGTTTGGGGGGGGTGGTTATAAGGCAGGGTGCTTAAATGCTTTGTTGCATTATGTTAATTCCTCGGCAGTACAATCAAATTCATGTCGTAATTAAAGCTGTCAGTTGGAAGGCAAGCCAATCGCCACAAAAACACAGCATAACAAATGAAGTGAGATGATTCTGCGTGTAGCTATACAATGCTTCGCCAGGCATGAAATTAAATAAGTAATTTGATGTTGACATCAGAAATTGAAATGATACCCACTGTTCCCTCATTCAGTCAGACCTGCATAAACAATAGCCAGAACAAAAATGCACAACAAAGCCCTCTTCTCCACCCAGCTCCCTGAGTAATGTACAATATATATGCAAAATGAGCATAACAGAGCTTTCTGAGACCTGAAGGATGTAATTTCGTTTGGTATACAATAAGATGATATGTATGTGGGGGATGAGGAAGTAGGTTTGGAAGTGTACTTCTCCTTCTGGGATAAAATACATTTGTAGAAAGGGGGAGGGGAATGAAATAAACAAATCCCTTGGTCTCTCTGAGTAATTCATCCTAAAATGAGTTTACTTCCCAGGGACATGAGTCCAGGCTGATAGAGACTAACATGGCTTTTGCCTTGTGCTCCATGGAGGGCTGTGATGCTATCAGATGGCCAATCACTGGTATGAGAAGCTATCTCCGTAACTACTGTGGATCTCCCTCTGTACCATTTATGGGATTAAGAGTGCAGCAGGATTTTTAAAAACCGAGTCCAGTGTGTTCACACATCTATGGTGCCTTAGACCTCTGAGCTTATCTGAAACACTAAGATGAAGAAGTTCTGCTTGGGGAACTTGTTTGATATAGCTATGTAACAGTTACAGCACCATATTTCCTTCTCAAAGAGTTTAGAGTCAAGAAGAATCACATCTACTGTATATTTGGAAATGTCAAATTATCCTGAGCCTTTTTCTCCTTATATAATTCATTTACTCATTTATTTATACATTAATTCAACAGAGACTTATTAAATGCACCCTGTGCACAAGGCATTGTGCTAAACTCCAAGGAATCAATGATGCATAAACCAGATTATCCATACTACCTGTAGTTTCCAGAGTGTGGAGCAGACATATGGACGGAAGAGCTAGAAGTGAATAGAGTAACTATTTGCATCAGGACAGTGGTCAGTGTGCTCCAGGGAAGGAGTAACAACCAACCCAAGCTCATCAGGGAAAAGGCTTGGCTGGTGCCAGGATGCTGAGCTGAGACTTGCATACTGACTCAACATTAGCTTTATCTTCATTTCAAGCTTATTTGGATCCTCTCTTAATCGCAAAGAGGATGCTAAAAATTAAAGAATTCATAAGGAGAGGTTTTAGGGGGAAAAAGGAAACAAACAAACAAAAAGAATCTCAGGCAATTGTAAAACACATGTTCTCTTTTTGGCTTCTCTTCCCAAATAAGTGATGTCCTACATTCCTTTCAGAAATACTGTTTTTAAGTTCCCTGTGTGTCAGAACTATGGCAGCCTAAATTAATAACTCTTGTGACTAAACCCTTCAGAAAAATGGTGCTTTTCATTGCTTCCCTTTGCTCACATATTCTTTGCATTTTAGTCTACTAATTACGTTTACAAAATGTCTCATTTTTTAAAAACTCTGTGTGTGTATTAACTGGTGCCTTTGGGGAATAAACTGGCAAGTAGGTCATACACTGGAAAAGTCATCCAAACCCACTGGGCTTTTTATTTTCAAGTTAGTCTGGGCTTTTTCCTCTTGCCTGCCCCTTTGTGGCCACAAAACGGAGTAGCTTGAGACCAGGGCATTGAATGTCAGCAAGTCAGGGAGGCAAGCTGATGTGTGTCTGTTTAGTCTCAGCACGGGGCGAAATGCCATCATTAATTCATTACCCAGCTGCCTGTCAAATAAATTGGCAATTACGTCCACCGCAGAAGCTTGGAATTCAGTAAATAGCACGTTAGCATCTCTGAGTTGTTGAGAGATGTAAAGGGGTAAATTAAGCAACACAATGTTTGTATCAGTAGCAGATGACAAGGGGCAGTATACATTGGTGATGTGATGTAGTGATGAAAAGCCTGCAAAGGGCTGGTAATGAGCTCTGCGGATTGGAACGTGTTAAAAACCATTGCTGATTTTCCACTTTGTCTTTATGCTTTATTGCAGAGTTCAGCTCCTTCCAGCTTGGGAACAGGCTACTTCGTAAGTCTCTCAATTTCCACATACGTGCCTTGCACTGGCATTGATTTACTTCTATAATGAATGCTCATTGGGTGTGAAAAAAATCTAAGAAATTCCCTCTCAGTCCTAAAGAGCGGATTGATTTCCATCCTTTATTAAGAATTGTTTTATTTTTAAAAGTTGTAAACTGCGGAGCCCTAGGTATCATAGGCCAGTCGGAGATGTTTACCTGTTTCCCAGCACCCATGACATTTGCTCCTTACCTGGCAGTATAAGGAAATAGGGAAACCTGGTTGGTTTCTGCCACTTTCTCTACATACTGCTTTTCTAGTGAGAAGTATCATGGTGGAGGATGGAATTCAGATTATGCATTGATATTTATTAACTTTCAAGATTTCTTGAAGAACTTCCCTACGTATACAATGAATTGCCTTTTTTTTTTTTTTTTGAATGAGAGATAGTCTTATAATGGATGTTTTCCCTCACAGTCTGGGTAGGTGGCCTTTAGGTTTTTTTTTTTTTTTTTTTTTTTTGAGACAAAGTCTTACTATGTTGCCTGGGCTAGAGTGCCGTGGCGTCATCTTAGCTCACAGCAACCTCAACTTCCTGGGCTCAAGCGATCCTCCTGCCTCAGCCTCCCGAGTAGCTGGGACTACAGGCATGCCTCACCATGCCCGGCTAGTTTTTTCTATATATTTTTAGTTGTCCAATTAATTTCTTTCTATTTTTAGTGGAGATGGGGTCTCGCTCTTACTCAGGCTGGTTTCGAACTCCTGAGCTCAAACAATCCGCCCACCTCGGCCTCCCAGAGAGCTAGGATTACAGGTCTGAGCCACCGCGCCTGGCCTAGGTTTTCTTTTAACAACAATTGAACTCTTCATTTTAAAAGCAAATATCAGTGTATTATTTTATTTCTGGACCTTATTCTCTGTTCTTTGGGAGAGGTAGGGCTGGGGGTGACACACTTTGGGGATTATCATAATATTGTGATAATCATGAATTTCAAATTCATTTATAGACAGATCGTCACTGCATTATATTCATAGCAAATTACCCTTTTTGGATTTAATAATCCTTTTCAGATAAAAATGAAAAAGAATTACATATAAGCATTATTTACACAATAGGATAACATGCCAATGTAGAAGTTTATTGTGATATTTAAAGGAACTTGATTTGTGTTTTGAGTGATGAATACTGATACTGTAATGCTTGCCTCCTTAGCATTTTCTGAGAAAATATTGAAATCATGAAAATAAAGTAGAAAATAATTACTGATTGTTTAATTGCTTCTAAACTTTTTCCCCTCAATATGCTAATTCCTCTGATTTTCACCTGCCCTCATATTTCTCTCCATACATTGATATTAAATGTATGAAAACCAGCATCAGTTCATTTCCAAGCTTGGCAGAAGTGGCATTTTCTAGATGTTGATTTTTTTTTTTTGTCTTAAATCTATAGTATTAGGAGAAAAAGAATAAAGGTTATTTGGTACCTGCTTAGTACAGTTAGCACACTTATCCTTGCTTCTACTTATTGTGGGTGAATATTCATGCTGATAGAAACAAACAGGATACATTCAATATCCTGCTTTAGCAGTCGAAATAACAGACGTAGTCCCATCTGCCATCTTTTCACACCAGGCTGGATGTGGGTTGAAATGCTGGAAGTAAAATCTGGAGACTACCGATGTCTATTCCCTATCCAAAAGCTAAATTCTCCCTCTTTGCTTTCTTCAGCAAAAACAAAGCTAAAGCCACTACCTTGGCCTTTGATCACTTTTAGACTTAACATTTTACTATTTTTTTATTGTCAGTATGATCACTCTGAAAGTAGAAAGTCATTTCTAGAAACACTGAGATTTTCATTGTTTTTGTCACTTTTTTTCCTCTCTAGTTCCAAGAATTTTTTTTATTCTCTAGTAATACATTCTTATAAGTAAAAAGTCTTGAATCTAAAATACTTTTACACAACACTGGATGAGCACAAAAGTTTTTCCTTATTTTCGTAAAATTGCTCATAGACTGACTTTGTTTATATAAAAATCTGTCATGTTATTAGCTTACACGGAAAAGATATGTACCAGATGTATGTTCAGCTCTCAACTATGACAAAAATTTCCTACTTAGAATGTGTTTCCAATAATGTGATTGTTACGTTATCAAAGTACAAAATCCATTGATATTGTTGCCAAGTCTTCATCAAAAGTATCTTCTATTTCAACTTTCATTCCAACAATATCACATGTAATACTTAATTTCAGGTACTAACTTCAACATTGGTGAGTTTCACACTTTTCAGTGGAAATAATATGTTCACAACTTATATTAGTTCTTTGCCAACATATTGTTTGTGCTCTGCTTTGTGATCTGTGATGTCATAACAGATTTTACTTATGTCTGTAAAGAAGGCTAAGTGTCAGGTAAGTGGAAGGGTGACTTTTTGACTCTATCCTTAATCCTCTTCAGCATCTCTTCGGAATGTGGACAGAGGCAAATCACCTGCAAAGTCAACGACCTATTAATGCAATTGAACTGTAATGTCAATTCTGGTATAAGAAAACTGAAGGCACTCACCTGTTAGGTTTAACAACCTGGAACTGTTTTCCTGAACACTTTCCCTTGCCCCAACATTACTTTAACTTCAAAATCTTCCTTAATTTAGATTTATACTCCTAAAGCTTTTAGTGAACTAAGGTAAAATGCTGTTCATTTTGTATGCTAATAAAATAGACACAGCCCGAGTATATGCATGTGCATGTGCACGTGCATGTATATGTGCATACACACACACACACGCACAAATATACATACTTAGCCACAGCCAGTATTTTTACTTTCTTTCATGTCTTTTAATTCATCAGTAGTGATATGTTAAAGGGTGTAAAGAAGAAGCCTTTGTTTTTGATCTGATTGTATTTGTTTGTATCTCCTTGGTTTTGTGTTCCAAAGATATCTGCCCAAGTCTGTCACTTTTCCAGTCCGTTTAAAAGCAAAAGATTTGAAAAATGAGAACAGCAGCTAAAATCAGTATTTACATAAGCATATTGCAAAGAATTCTTAAAGTAGACAAAATAAAGAAGGATTGGAACAAACTCTCCACATTTTTGGGAGGTTTTGAGTGATGTGGGTGTTATACACACAGAAAGACACATATATATATTCATTACATACTCATGCCCAGCTCATATTCTAAATATAAATGAAAGTATAGACTAGTTGGAATTGATTTGCTTTTTTTTTTTTTGGCAAGAGAAGTAAAACTTGTTGGAGTGTATGTAGGATTTTCTTTCTTTCTTTTTTTTTTTAACATCAATTCAGTGAACACATTTTTTCAATTTAAATGTTTTAGGTTATATTCTCTTCTTAAACATGCCTTTGAAGTTTCATTATGCATAGCGTATAATTAAAAACTCAGAAGCAGAATCATCTTAAAGACTAGTTATGTGAACTTGGGCAAGTTATTTGCTATCTCTGAGTCTGTCTCCTCATCAGTACCTATTACAGTTGTGAATTTTAAGTGAGGTAAGATATTTAATGCACATAGAACAGTACTCTATAATATCAAATAATAACTTTTTCCTTCTATTGTTCACATTATAGTGTGTAATGGAATATGCTTGGTCTCATTAAGTGGCTATGCAATGTTGTACTAATAAAAATTAATGATACAAAATTAGATTTTGTAATTTGTACCTGTAAAATAGGAGTATATTATTCTTACTATATTCTTCTTGTAGCTTTCTCAGGAGCCTAGGATTTTGTTTTTGTTAAGCTATATACTAATTCACTTTGTGAACATAAAACAAATACGGTATTCATCCTCTGTGATCCTATATGAATGTGATGATGTTGGAATGAACTATTCTATAGGTTGTTCACATATTATAGTTGTTCCCTTTAATTTTTCTGTTAAAGTTACTTGTGTATTTTCTCCCTCAGAGGAATGTGTAGCACTTGAGGCTTTTAAAGACTGCTTAACAGTTCTTAGGATTGGGTTGGGAGGTTAAAGAAGACCTGTTTAATATATTCAAGTTTTATGAGCTTGTATCACGTTTGTTCCCCTCTGACACCAGAAGGAAAAGTGGATGCCCTAGCATACATGAATGAAATAACTGAAGGAAGTAGAATGAAAAGACCAGTGAAAACATCTCATGGTGGCCCGTGGTCTGATGTGTCATTACAGGAAGGATCTGAACTCACTCTTTACAAGCGCTTGACTCCATATGGAATTGGGAGCTACCATTGGGGTGACTTACCAGCCAGGCTGAACTTGATCCCAGTCTGAGGGAAGTAAAGCCTTGCTTTATCTAGGTGACATGTCCTGCTGCCTTCTCTAGATAATTTTCAGCCGCCTTCGAGGTTTAAATCTAAGTGTCTTAGGACCGTAGCCTCAAATAGCTTGGATCCTGCTTTTTGTAAACTCTAGTAATTTCTCTTAAGGGTTCTCAGCTAATAATTTTCATCCTCCTCAACTGGATTGCATGTAGTAACTGACACTTTAAATTATCAAGGAAACCAGACCACTTATACCTAGTGATTAAAACTAACACATTATGTAATAAAGGAGAATTGTGTAGTGGTACACAACTTAAAATAGGATTTGTGTAATTTGTTTTCTTGTGCATTTGAGTTACTTAAGTTGTGTTGATAGTGCTGGTAATGGACAGTAGGTGCAAAATTGTGACCTATGGCTTTCCCTCCAGAACTATAAAGAACATAAAGGGAATATTCTTTTCCCCTTTCTAAGTTTTTAACCATAAACCCTTGAAATATCTCCTGTTTTCTTTTGCTATAATTTGTATAACTTCCAAAACTGATTTGTGGTATTTTATTTAATCACGGTTGCTTCTTGTTATTAGGTACATTTTGTTAGTGAGAGAAAAATGAGTGTCTTTAAAAAGATTTTTTTTTTTTAAGACAGTTGTTTTAAAAAACTGGGCTTTTCTTTAAACAGACCCTTCTGACTTTTTGTCTTTTAATAAATATTAGGCACCTTCTGTGTCAGGCACTTTGAAGGTGATGGGTTATAGAAGTAAAAAGCCATGACCTTCCTCCTCTCTCAAGGAATTTACACTAAACTGAACTTCTTCCCTTTCTTTCTGATGCCTTTAAATTTTTCTAATACATGTTATGTATGTGTATATTCATGGAGAGTGAATGCTGTTATTTAAATATTCAAATTAATAATTTCGATCGGTTTGTAAGAAAACTGATACTGTCAGAGAAGATGAAAAGTTAGTTGCCAAATTTCAATAAAAATTTGTATAATTTCGTAATGAGGTTGGAAAGTGAGTTTTTTAATTTAATAATCCCAGTCTCTGATGCCCTTCTACCACTTTAACTTGTGTATCTTTATGATAGATTTCTCTTTCAAGATTTTCTGATTGTATTATAAGTATATATAATAGCTTGTTTGTTTAAATAGGGATCCTGTAAGCTGATTTTTACATCTAGCAGTGGCTGGATTGGATTGGATTGGATTCAGGTTTGTTTTTTGGCAAGAATGCTTCATAGACAATATTGTGTGCTTCAATTAGGAGTCACATGATATTTAGGTCTTTGTTTTTACTGATTGATTAGACCCTGGGTTCATTTGGGAGCTGCAAAATTCCATCCTTCTATAAAGAGAAACATCTATGTCACAGGTATTTGGTTACCTTGAGGTATAGTTGACACAGTGAATTTAAATAAGAGGGTTTCAGCTCTCCAGAGAACCTAACATTATTTATAAGATTTCTATGGGTTTTAGTTTCAGAAGTGCAAATACATCAACCCGGCCTTGATTGTACCCCATTCAAAGCAGAAGAAATACTCTTCTTCCCTGTAGGCCAGTACTTATTGGTGATGCTATGAGAGGATTTTGTAATTCAGGTGTTCATTTATCACCTGTTAAAAGTACTTATATTTAAGATAAATAACACTAAGAATTTTTAATACTTCCCCTCAAATAAGACTGTAACATTTGTATTTGTTAGTAACTAACTCTAGGTAAATGAATTATTGGCCATTATTTATTTATTGATAAGTGTCTGCATTGTGATAGACTCCTTCACATGGCACAGATAAATTCTCTAATTTCAAGGACCTTATGCTGAAAAATCATTGTATTTTCCATTTCCAGTTTTTACTCTTTTTGTCATGTTTTTGATCTGTTAACGTTCTTATTTGGGGCATAGGATCAGTGAGCCAGGAACAGACATACCCTGATTAAATGAACATTGTAAGTTAAATTCTGATGAGCATTTTAATCATTCGTAGAATCTCTGCAATGGGATGACTTTTCTAGTTAAGTTAAATTCTGGTGAGCATTTTAATCATTCGTAGAATCTCTGCAATGAGATGACTTTTCTAGCCCACCCTGTAGGTACTGTCTTCTGCCTCCATACCATCTTCAGCTTCGATGTTCTCATTCAGTACAAGAAACTGTGAGAAATTCGATGAAGGATAAGCAAACCAGAAAGGATCATTTGGTGTTTCCAATTGGAACCAATAATCTTAATATTTTTTATCTCAACATAAGGTGAAGGAAGAGGATATTTTTGAACATTTGTTGTCTACAGAAATCTTTGTTGTTGCTGTTACAAACTCAAGTTAAGAAGAGATGAAAACTTAGGTGCTTATGATTGATGTGGGGAAATAGCCCCCAGCCTGGGCCTCTCTGTCCTCCCCTCTGCCATCTCTAGCCCCTCAGATTTGGAGGAAAAAAAACCATTTTAGTGAAAAAAGATGTAATGAGCCACTGGACAAAAGAATTGCTAAAGGACCTTCAGTTCTAATATTTCAGAATCCATGATCCTAGCTACTATACCAGTGAAAGAAGTCTAAATTACAATTGAGTGTCTTTCTTTGAATTAATGTATTTTAAAAATAATTAGTAATAATGCAATTATTAATAATGTTTTAAATTTGCGGCATTCAATTAGGGTTAGTACATAGAGATATTGAAGCGGTTGGCTTATCCTGTTCTATAGCTAGTCTATCCTCTGGGTCATAGAGATGATGCACTATAGGCTTTACAGTATAGTGTCTTGACAATCCCAGAGCGAGTAGACAGGCAACTGCCATGGAATCCTGAAAATAATTTTATTTTAATTTTCATGTTTTTTCTGACACTGGCTTTAAGGAAGATTGTCTTATCCTTGTTGGAGATTTCCAAATTACAGAAATGTTGCTTTACTTGATATGAGCTATGTAAAATGAGCCCATGGGCAATGTCAAACCTGGAGATTGACTCTGACTACCCACACAGCCTTTATTTTGATGGATTTAACTGGCCTAGAGTTTTATTGACTATCAATCAGAATCTTTCAGATCACAGGACTCATTCCTTTGCTTAACTACTTTAAAAAATATATTTTTCCTGAAATTGTAAATTAGGTGCCTCCTAATCCATTGCATAAGAAACTTATAGCTTGATGAAACACCAAGAGTATAATTTGAAAAGAGGTTAAAAAACACAACTGGGGCTTGTTAAAGAGGAAAAGTGCTATTTTAACTCCAAGTGTCACATTTTCCTATAGTCAGCTCTAGCAGTAAACAAGAGTTATTGGAGGCTTAGATAGTTTGAGACACTTCACTTATCTCCTAGTACTTGACTTCAGAAGCCAAACATTTAAAATGCATTTTGCTTGTGTAAAAATGTTTATCCATTTAAAATACAATGTCGTTTTAACAAAAGCACCCTGGTGACAAGTTGTTTAGATATAGCACAGTTAATAAACTGTCAGGTCCTATACACATATACTTGAAAAGACCAGCACAGTTACCCAAGGATTGGCATTATAAATCACTGTTAATGAACCTTAATTTGCTTAGCAGGCTAATGAATGACCTCCAATTTTCCTTTAGTAATTAGCTTCACTAATAGTCAGGTTGAAGGGATTTTCCTTGTATTATACTTAATATTTGATCTGAAATTTCTGGCGTCTAGTTTGCAGGATGAAGAAAACAAACAAAAAACATTTCGGGCTCCATTGACAACTCCCTGGTAATAAATTCAGATGCAGGGATGGTGGCTGTTTTCAAGTAGAAGCATCACCAAAGGTGATGACTTTCTATTAGAGCCTATAAACTGTAATATAATAGCAGATTTGGAAAGGAGTGGTGAAGCCAGATAATTGTAGTGTATCCTGTTTAAATGTACTGTGTGTATTAAAAATGCAGAAAGGCATAACAGCTGTGGTTCCTAGTATACTCCTAATATTTCATATGTTCTTCACATCTATCATAAAATCTTGCCCAGATCAACAAATGACAACTTACATGTATAGCTGGATTGCCTTAGAAGGAAATTGGAGAGGATCTGAATCATTAGGTAGTGTTACAGAGATCCACCAAGAGCTCATCTGAGCCCATGATGATATTTCTTTTACTACTTCCAGGAGTTCTCCCTTTCCATTTTTCACCCCTAAAGAGAACATTCACCTTTTACCTTTTGCGAGAGGATTCTATCAATAACTTCTCTTTTCCTACTTTTGTGGGGGGAATAGGCCCGACTTGGCCAAGAGAAAGTAGAGTTGTATTCTGTGCAGAGAAAGTCATGGGAAATTAGCATCTCAACTCCAAACCCAAAGAAGACAAATTTTGTTCCTTTAGAATTTTTTAAAATAACTTTTCAGTATAACTAGCTCCGTGATATGAATACCTGGTTTCTCTTGGAGAAGTATTAATACTAGAACATTCTGAGAAGCAAAGGAAGCTAGTGCATCCAACATGTTCTTTTAATCAGATATTAAACAGCTAAGCATCATGACCAAATGGAAGCCTTAAGCTGCATTTGTGCATAATATAGGCATAATATAGTCACAAATTATTTTCATCTATTTGTTGCTAAATTGCCAGCTTTACTAATTTGGTAATTGAAATAGACCTACTGTTTTGGTTTTACATAGGCTTAGAGTTACTGAAGCTCTGAGTCAGAAAGGACTTCAAAAATCACCTTGTCCAGCCAGCAATCTAAAATATAATTCAGAAAGATAAATATTATTAACGTAGGCTGACAATTAGGACTGTGACCTCTCTCATCCTGGATACTATCTTTCAGTTAACATAGTTGAAAATTACATCAATTTTTCTGCTATGCCACACTGTTTTCTTCTCTTGATGACAGTGACTGTTAACTGTCATATGTGATGCTATAAAGTCTTTTTCCCCTAAAAATTCAATCGGATTTTCAGTCTTAAGAATAGGACCTCTTGTTAAAAACGAAATCTCTTTTGAAGTTCATTATAGTACACTTAGTATATTTGGTTTATTATTCAAAATTACTTACTAATAGATTCTGTGATCTAATATATTACTGTCCTTCTTAGTCCACACTGCGTGGTGAAAATCAACCAGTGCTATGTCTTCCTGATAGTAGAATTTCAGTGCTGAATTTGTAATGCCTCATCTCTATGGTGTTTGATAGATGATGGCTGGCTATTACAAATTTTGTGTGTTTATTTCCATTGGTTATTTTTATCTAGAGCTCTAACAGAAATCAGATATTTTTCCTCTGTTTTGTTTATTCATAGATATATTTGGAAAGGGCTTTGAGACAATCTGTGGATATATTTAACATATTATACCTTTTTTCTTTGTAGTCATCCTATCCAATTGTTTGAAAAAATTACTAGACATTCTCTATGGAGAAGTGTGGAAACCATTGTTCTGATACACAATGATAAAATAATTGACCATTAAAATATACTTACCTTAGATTTAGTTGTGATGTGGACATATTATGGTAAGTCTCTTTGGATTATTCTAATATATTTGAATAAAAAGTATTATGTAAAATAGATAAAAGACACTTATAAATGTAGTTTCTATGCATTTGATATAGTATTTATGTCTAAACAGATATTCTTTAATAATTAACAAAAAGAGGTAAATGAAAAACTTGCTATTATTTATAGTAGGTCTGTGTTATATACAGTAGTGTCCTAAATGTAAAATTCTTAAATTGTGACATATATTTAAATTTGAATACATAAGGGATAAGTTCATTTTTGAAATTATTGTAAATTCTGTATTGGTAGGGCCATGAGATTTTTGAAGTTTTGGTCATACTCATTTTTGTGCATTGACCATCATCACATTCTCTTCATATTTCAGATGAAAGGTTGGATCAGGATTCTTTTTGAAGGGATCTTTCAATATCAGCACATCTGTGGATATGTTGTTAAACACTGTTGTACCACTAATTAAGGGACTATATGTTTAGGGATGGTTTGTACAAGTTAAGGTGCCACTTACTCCCTGCCTAGGCACTGTTTTAGTGAAATTGCTTCAGTCTAAAGTCACTTGAGTTCTTTATCTCAGAATGTTAGCAAACAAGAATAGAACCAATGCAAAATCATCTATTTATGTAAATCTTATAAAAGTTTGATCTTTAAGCTTTTATAACTAAAAGTATCTCTCAGTCTTCCTTAACTGGGAGAGTGGTTAGAGTTGGTGGATTTCCCTAACTCTCATGTCTTAACAGCCTAAGGTAGGTCTCAGTGGTTGATTGCTGAAGTTTTGTGATACTTTTTCAGTGTTCAGAGTCTAAGATTTTAGAACTCTCAGAGAAACAGAAATCTTGCTTTTTTTTCCTGCTGTGATGTATACATTGTGTTATTTTGTACTGGATATGATTTTCTTGGTTAACTTTTTGAGCTTCATTGACCATAATTTTACTGATTTTAATTAGCATGGACCTTTATAATTATTTTTACTCTTGTATATTTTTTATGACATATTCTTCATTACATTAAGTCATTTTAATTTTTCTGTCATTCGGCAATGTGCTCATTCTTGGTTCATTCCTTATTTTGAAGCAATGGAATTACTTATGTATTTTTATTTTTAGTTTTCTGCCATTTTCTGTTTTCCAACCCCCAACCCCATTTGGTCCTATAACATGATAACATTGCAAATGTGAGCCTGAATAATAAAAGATTGTTTCATTGATTGCTAAACATATAGTTCTTTAAAAGTCATTTCAGGTAATCGTGATACTAATTAGTTTGATTAGAAGCATTTAAGCTGTCATATATAAAGCCTTTCATTTCCTAGGGTTTCAGTTTCAAATCATGAAAACTGAGTGCTCTCTACTTCTCTCTGTACACAGTGTATCGTTAAGGTTTTGAAAGAAAGCTATGCCTGTTACAAAGATCACTCACAATTTCAGAGCCTAGATAAAGCCAGTGTGCAATTTTGGAGCAGTGACACAATTTTACTAAAACATTTTAAAACGTGCATGTGTACATATGTGTAGGTAGGTGACTGTCAAAACCATCTCTTTATTATTTTTGGATATAGTACACATCCACAAATCATTAAAACTTGGTTATCTAAGCATCTTTTGGTGACTGATAGTTCGTGAAAGTGGAAGACTTTTACAGAAGTAAAAGGTTCTAATGCCATACCCTCAAAATAAGGAAATAGTCCAAGGTGTTTGTAAACACAGTAATAAAATCCTACTATAGTAAATATTTGTTTAGTTATTGAGGTTGTTCAAAGATTGTTTTCAGAAAAAGAATAAGAACTGGGCACAGTGGGACACACCTGTAGTCCCAGCTGCTTAGAAGGCTGAGGCAGGCATATGCTTAAGCCCAGGAGTTCAGGGCTGTAGTGTGTGATGATCGTGCCTGTGAATAGCCACTGCACTCCAGCCTGGGCAATATAGTGAAACTCCCATCTCTTGGGGGGAAAAAAAAAAGCTAAAATCATTACTCTCATACATTATAAAATTTATATGTTTAAAAAATTATAACCAGTTCAAAGGAAAATGAAAAGCCACAGTTACAGGTTAGGAATATTGAAATGAATGTGCAAATAGCGGCAGAACTGGCTTCAAAGGAAGTCAGTTGAGCCTCTCCCTGACAGGACAGAAGTCAAAGCATGGTTATAGACAGTATTTATTTTTGCATTACTGTCAGTTACCTACAACTTCCAGAGTTGTAAAATAGCTTCTATGGAATCAGAAAATGGTAATGCTGACGAGTGTGCTACCGACAGTGCATAGTATTCCCTTGAAGCACAAATATATTCCTGTACGATGAAAAATAGTCTCAAAGAAAAGTTTGTTTTCATTCAATTTGGCCTGATTATTTACATGGGTATACCAAGAGTGTTAATTTAATATATAAGCCTTTTAAAGTTTGTTGAATATTTTTACAAGGAATCTCATATTGTACTTTTAAAAATCTTTGTTATTTGCTGTCCTGAGACTGAAAAGCCAAGCCTAAGAAACTCTCTTCCTCCTCGAATACCTATAAATTTGGGTGAATTTCTTTCTTCTTGAGGTTCCCAAAATATCCCAAGCTTGATAGGAAGTGATCTTCCTTCCTGTCTGTGCAGATTGCTTTGGCTATACGAGGTCTTTTATAGTTCCATACCAAGCATAGAATTATTTTTTCCAGATCTGTGAAGAATGATAATGAGATTTTGATAGGGATTGCATTAATTCTGTAGATCACTTTAGGTAGTATGGACATTTTAACGATATTGATTCTACCAATCCATGAGCAAGGTAGGTTTTTCC
>NW_012139414.1:4477545-4477936 GCF_000956105.1 Propithecus coquereli
TCTGAAAATAGTATAGCTACCCCTGATTTCTTTTGACTTCCATTCGCCTGGATGATAGTTTTCCATCCCTTGACCTTTAGTCTGAAGGCATCTTTGTGGGTTAGATGCGTTTCCTGTAGGCAGCAGATACTAGGCTTATGGATTTTTATCCACTCTGCCAGCCTGTATCTTTTCAGAGGACAGTTCAGTCCATTCACATTTATTGAGAGGATTGAGATTTGTGGTAGATTTCCATTCATATCGTTGGTTGAAATCCTGTTGTTTTGTTTTACTCCTTGAGCCATCATGAAGTCCACGTTCTAGGCTTTAACTCTTGAGTGATTTTACTTTGAAGAGTGTCTATTATACTGTTCAGTGTGTAATGCAGGACTGAGTACTTCCTGTAGGGCTG
>NW_012139414.1:4478936-4480390 GCF_000956105.1 Propithecus coquereli
CAAAGTATACCAGAACCTTTGAATTGAGCTCTAAAATCCCAAATGGGACATACAAAAGCCTGAGTCTTTGGGAAATGTTTTGCCACTCCCAAAGGCTACTTGAGCCTTGTTACCACTTAAGATGTGGTGAGAAGAGCAGCAGGAATCAGCGTGCCTGAGGCAGTGTACATCAGAAATTGCTTGATCTGTAGCTAGGAGAGAGCTGCTAGTATGTTATTCAGGGCTTATTAGGCACTCTTGCAGAGGAATTCCTAATGGGTGTGTCAGTTGGTGCAATTGCTAAGGAGTCTGGTCGAGATTTTCCTTCCCAGACCACTAGCCCCTAAGATGACAACAGCCTGGGCACCAAGTGCAAGCTTTTGTATTATGTTCTTGTCAGGTGTTCAAAACCTTTCAGCTGTATCACATCAACAAACTGTCCCCTTTTGCTTAGATCCAAGGTCATACAGATTCAGGCTAGTCCTATGGGGAAAGTATTTTTTCTCGTTTCTCCCTACCTTCAGGGGCGGGCTTTGTCGTGGAGAGCTGTGGGAGGGACGTTGGCTGAGACTGTCACAAGGCCCGGCCTGAAAAACGTCTTCTCTCGTTTCTTTCCTCTTCCGAGGGCGGGTTTTCACCTGCCAGAGGGGTAGACAACCCCCCCAGACTGGGGGAAGGGCGCTTCCTGGGGCTACCTGGCGTCTCAGCTCAGGAAGTGGCGACCCTTATTATTCCACCCCTTCAGGGGCAGGGTTGACTAGCTGGTAAGAAGTACACACTTCAGGGCTGCTAGAGAAGCCCTGCCTAAGGACCCTGAGGGACGCAGACCAGAAAGCAGCCTGTCTTGCTATTCCACCCCAGCGGATGTGGGGTCAGTCCCTTTGGTACGCAATATCAGTGGTCAGATTGTAGTCAAGGGTCATCCACCACCTCTACAGGGTCACAGTCCAGAGAACAGCTTCCCTTGTTCCTCTGCACTACCAAGGGTGGGGAACTAATTCTTTGGGAGGAGGCGCTGGTTACCAAGTCACTGCGAAAATGAGGCTGCAGGACCCCACTGGGAAAACAGCCTCCTTCACTCTCTACTCGGCCCTTCCCGTAGTAGAGTCTGTCCGTTTGGCCAGCAGCTCCAGCCACCAAGTCGCAGCAGAGAGGTGACTACATGTCTCAGCTTGAAGAGCGGCCTCTTTGGTCACTAGACACTCTTAGGGGTGCGTGCTGTCTCTTCGGTGCAAAGTAGCCCCGCTGTGGAGATTCAACAACCAGGCTCCTGTGGTCGTGGGTTTCAGATATACACCCACACACATACACAGTCGCAGAAAGAGAATAAGAAGGAAGAAGAAGAGAAAGAGAAGGAAAGAAGAAAAATGTGTCTGTGTGTGTGTGTGTATATATATATACACACACACACACACACACAAAAGAGTAAGAATTAAGAGAAATATGTATATAGAAAAAAAAGAAAAGAAAAAGAA
>NW_012139414.1:4481690-4483341 GCF_000956105.1 Propithecus coquereli
CCCTCAAAGACTGATCTTATACAATGTGTTCATTATTGCCAGTTTGAAATGAGTCAGTAAGTAAACATTTAAGTTTTTTTAGTTTCAATTTTCAGTGCTGTAAACACCTAACCTACATACTCTCATAGACTCAAAATAAGCTGATTGAGATCTTCAATAAGTCGTAAGAGTGAAAGTTATCTGAAAACCAAAAATCTTCAGAAACACTGCTTTAGAACAAAAGTGCTGTTTTCCCGGAAAACAGGAGCACATACAGAATTATATGAGATCTGTCTGGAAAGTATTCAGCCATTGTTAATATTAACTATAATGAGAATGGTTTGTGCAACATCAGTGTACCTGCAGCCAAGGAGTGTGGACTGTAACGTGCATGTGTGAACAATGACAACTTCACTGTGCTAGTCAGTGGGGCCCTAGACAATGTTGAGTCAGCATGTGTACTGTGTGGCCATCACTTTCAAAATGACTGAGCAAATAGAGCAATGCATCTACGTCAAATTTTTTATTAAGCTTGAACATTCCTCTACAGAAACTATTTTGGATGATTCAGAAGGGACGATGCAATGAGTGTGGCACAAATAAAAGTATGGCACAAACGCTTCAAAGATAGTCGAGAATCTCTTGAAAGTGATCCATGATATGGAAAGCCTGCAACAAGCAGAACACCTGAGAATGGTCAGTGTGTACGGGTTAGGTTAAGAGTCTCTGGGAGAACTGTGTGAGGTCCTAAGTGCCTACTTTGAAGGGAACTGAGGAGTCATTGTCCTATGCACCATGTTTCTTGTATCTTGTGTCTTCTTCAATAAATGTCTCTATTTTTCACATTACATGGCTGGATGCTTTCCCGACAGACCTCGTATTTCTCTGAAGCTATTGCTCCCGGATATAATGTTAGCTCCTTCTATTAGTTATAATTATTATCCAAAATAACTAAGTTTTATTTCACATAAAAACATTGGGGGATAACTGTGATCTGCCTTTTCCACATTAACATTTTAGCAGACATCATAAGTGAACTTTCTACAGCCACACACATCTCTTACACAGCTTGATAATGTGGCAAGAATGAACACATTCGTTAACTTGACCCAATGATACAGGCTTCTCTATAGATTATAAAAATAAACAACAAAAGGGAAAGATTTTAAATTATGATTAGTGATTAATGTTTTGGTATTCTGTCTTAATTAGAAATGGCCTACGTATCCAATGAATATCCATTAATTAACTCAATATCAGTCTAAGGTTTTAGGTTACTTAAAAATTTTAGAAATTTTGATCAAGCTTAATTAACAAAATGTAATTACTGTTGAAATAAAGTTTATCTGAATACTGATTCAGTTTGGTCAGACAAACCATAAAGACAAGCAAACATAAATCTCAACATAAAATAGAAATAATGCTAGCTTATTGATGAGTTAAACTGTGTGTGTGTGTGTGTGTGTGTGTGTGTGTGTATGTGTATGTAGTAGAGTATCCCAAGTAGAGTTAAAATGTAGACTCATACTTAACACTAATAAATCAGAGACAATATAGCTGCTTTCATTAAGCCAAAATTTATTAATCTAATCTTGTTTGGTAAAGTTTTACCTAAATTAAGTGAACGTCAGTTTGTAAAATGTTTCTGAGGTGGTTTACTTAAGAATTTATT
>NW_012139414.1:4483801-4526281 GCF_000956105.1 Propithecus coquereli
AACATTCCTCTACAGAAACTATTTTGGATGATTCAGAAGGGACGATGCAATGAGTGTGGCACAAATAAAAGTATGGCACAAACGCTTCAAAGATATAAGCTTTTCTATGTTAAACTGTACATTTGTAGTTAGCATTTTCATTCTCATTGATAAATTCAGCAGATTGTGTGCCAGCCTTCTTCTCTTTTGAGTTCTGTGAATACAGCAGCAGTAAATAAAACAACGTCTCTCTTTGCATGACACTTACAGTCAATCAGATTAGTTTATAATATGCTAGGTGATGATAAGTATTTAAAGAAAAATAGTCATAAAAAGACTTGAGCTTTCAGCCAAGAATAAGAGGGACTGAATTTATCATCCTATCAGAAACAACCAAAGGAAAAAAAAAAAAAGGACAAAATATATGAAACAGTGGTTCACAAGACACTGGACATAAGGCAGTGAAGGATAGTGATCCCTGAGAGAAAGTAAACAAACATAGTGATCCCTGTGATTGTCCCAGCTCACTGCCTTGAAAGAGTTTCAGGCCTCCATGCAGGGCAGAGGGAACTTAAGGGTACTAGGTGAAGAGCCTAGTGGACTTCCTGCATTAGAAGAAGAGACTGAGAATCTAAGAAGAACAAGGTAGCAAGAATTCATAGGAAGAGTACTAGAGAGGAGGGAGCTGCAAGAGAAAAGGACCCCACAGATCTTCAGAGGATTGCTCTTAGTTATTCAGCAGAGAGTTAATTAATTGGCTCATGCATTTGAGCAAACTACCTGAGGTGTGGGAAAGAACAATCCAAAAAGATTAGAGGGAGTAATGCCTCACTCTCACACATAGCCAGGAACAGTGCCCATTCCCACCAGAGAGATTGGAAAACCACTTGATTCTTGAGGGATTGAGTCAAGTACGTTGTAGGGTCTTGACTCAGTCTTGAAGAATAATTAGCTCTTGATTGAGCTATGCTCCAGTCCCTCCTAACACATTTTAAAAGTAAGGTATGTTGGTATCAAACTATTTTCAAGAAACAACTGAATTCTAGAATCATTGTGTGGCATCTAATTAAGAATTACCAGGTATGCAGGGAACCAGGAGAATATGACCCGCTTAATGAGAAGAAAATCAGTCAGTCCGTCGAAACTGACCGAGAGCGGATAAAGATGTTAGAATTAGCAGACAATGGTATTTTAAAAGTTATATTTCATGTGTTCAAAAAGTTAAATAGTACGAGAGCAAAATTGAACTTCTGGAATACTGTAAGGTATGAGATGTAAAATATATAGGATTAACAATAGATTGGACATTACAGGAGAAAAGATTAATGAACTTGAAGTCATAGTAATAGAAACTGTTCAAAATGGGGCATGCAAAGAATAGAGAATTTAAAAATTAAACAGAGCATCATTGAGCTGTGTGACAGCTTTATACAGCCTAATATGTGTAATTGGGGTCTCCAAAGGAGAGAAGGGAAAGAGGACAAAAACATTTGGAGAAATAATATCTGAAAGAATTTCAAATTTGATGAAAACTATTAACCCAGAGATTTAAATACAAGAAATATGAAGAAAATTACACCAAGATATGGTTGTAATCAGATTTCTCAAAATCAATGAGAAAGGGAAAATCTTACAGATAGCCCCAGGGGTGGCAGGGGAGGGATAACTGCAGAAGAACAAAGGTAAGAATGACAGCAGATTTCTTGTCTGAAAAAATGCAAGCAAGCAGACAGTACAGCAACATCTTTAAAGTACTGAAAAATTATTGCCAACCTGGAATTGTATACCCAGTGAATATATATTTCAAAAGACGGTGAAAAGATAATCCACAGGCTAGGAGGAAATATTTGTAAAGTGTATATCTGATGAAGGACTGTATCTGGAATATAAAAAGAAATCTCAATAATCAGTAATAAGAAATCGAACAGTCCAATTCAGAAATGGGCAAAAGATTTGAACAGACACATCACTAAAGAAGATACACAGATGGCAAATAAGCACATGAAAAGATGCTGTATATCTTTAGTCATTACAGAAAAGCAAATTAAAATCATGCTGATAAAATGCTACGCACGTATTAAAATGACTAAAATGAAAATAACCATAGCAAGTATTCATGAGGATAATAAAGAACTAGAACTCCTCTACACTGCTGGTAGGAATATAAAATGTTAAAATCATATATTCTGGTTTCTGTTCAGATTGTGTAAATCTTTCACCTTTTAAAATGGTTCAACCACTTTGGAAAACAGTTTGGGAATTTCTTCAAAAGTTAAATATATATTTACCATATAATCTAGTCCTTCCACTCCTAGGTTTTTACCCAAAAGAAAGCACACATCCATGCAAAAAGTTACATGAATGTTCATAATAGCTTTATTTGTAATAGCCAATAATTGGAAATTGCCCAAGTGTCCATTATTAATTTAATGAATGAATAATTTGGTATATCCATACGACAGAGTACTACAAGGAACAAACAACATGGATTAATCTCAAAATAATTATGTTAAGTGAAAAAACTAAACAAAAAAGAGCATATACTATATGTTTCTGATTTTTTAAAAATGCTAGAATATGCCAGTGAATCTACAGTGACATAAAGTAGATCTCTGGTTGCCTGGAGAGATAGGTACAGAAGATTGAGAGGAAGGGATTATGAAGGAGCATATGTAAGCTTTTGTAGGTAATGGACATTTGCATTATTGGAATTATGAGGATGGTTTCCCAGTTGTAGTCACATGTCCAAATTTATCAAATTCTACACTTTAAATATGTACAATTTATTAGATTTCATTTATACTTTAATAAAGCTGTCTTTAAAACAAACAAACAAAAAAACCTATTTCCCTGGTATTTGTAATGCCCCGATATTTGTCTCTACCTTTTCCTATTTACTGTGTTTTAAATACACCAGCCTGTTGTACCCTAATATCTCTATCTTGGACAACTAAACACAGAAACTCACTCTGAAGAATTTCAAAATGCATATTTTCATCAGAAAAATACCTAATGATCCTTTGTTAAATGTTCAGAGATTCATGATTGGGCTTTATGAAACAAATGCATCCTGTTTTATAGAATTAGGGGAGAGAAAATGCATACAAAAGAGCCCAGTCCTTTTTTTTTGGCTGCCTTTTATGTCAGAGCTCAAAATTGCTGTCTGATAAAATGTAGGCCACCAGATTGAATTACTTCATTGAACCACTGCTGTCCTCTGTTAATGGTAATTGCACAGATATAGCAGTCTTTCTCGGCAACATCTCAGATATTTACCTCCTACTGTTTTTCAATTCAAACCTTTGATGAAAATATTCCCAGTACTTCTTTAAAGCAGACATCCAACTGTCTTTCTTGACAAAAGCAAGGTCTCTAAATCAGATCCTGACAATTTGTGACACAGCAGTCTATCCAAATCACCTTTTACCTATGTCACTATGTCATTTCCTGAAGAAAAAAGTGTCCATCAGATGAATAATTTCTGTAGGTTTTGGGGCCTGTAAGGTTGGTATGCCAGCAAAGATGGAAGAGGAAAAGGGAAAATAATTTTTACTTTTGACTTGAGTGGAAGGAATTCAGTGAGGGATTGACCAGATCTAATAAGCAAAATAGGGGTTTGCATATTTTAAAGATACATTTTTATAAAGAAGAACCTTTAGGTATTTGTTTTTTTCTAAGATGGTAGTGAGTAGATTTGTATTTAATGATCTCTAAAAGCTACTACTTTCAAGGAGGTAGTGAAGCAGATTAATTTTTTATTAACTTTTTCTCCTCGGTTACTTTAATATAACAATATTTGGTAGTTTATTTTCTTCTCTGGGGCTCTGCTCAGTTTCTGGTTTACCTTCTGTCCTAAACTGAGCACAGTACATCTCCTCAAATAAAGGTTGTGAAAACAATACCAGTGGCATGTACCTTGATCAGCTTTCTACATTTGACACTCAGTAGTGTGGTGGCAACAGTGAAGAGTAAAACAAGATGCCAAACATGGTATTGAGCTCAGCTGGATCAGCCTCAGAGTGAAACTCACTGTTGTTATCTCTTTGGCTATCGTTGATTTGACACTTTTTTTTTTTGCCTTTTAGTACTGGAAGGGTGTAATTGATAATTGCTTTCTTGGATCAAATTGTAGCATCATATATTTGACTGATGGGTTAGCTTTAGGAGCTGTCTGAGCCCCTCCGGGGGCCTACTTTCCAGTTTTGGTGAGTGAGCAGCTGACAGCACAGCAAGGACATCCCTTGCTTCCAGTGTGGTTTGGTTTGTCCCAAGTGGATGTTTCTTACAGGAATGAGCCTTGGAATGACATTTGCCCAGGAATGTTGCTGGATAATGGCCTTCCTTGGTGACACTGTTAAAATGGGATGTTTCTCATTTAGAGTGGTTTCATCCAAGCAAGTCCTGTTCAACTATGGGAAAACAATGAGCAAAACCATGGGCTAAACATGGGACGGTTTGATTTGGGAATAAGATATGTCTTAGAATCTGAGTCAGTTTTCTACTGTTGAGAAACAGTGAAATGTTCCTAAGAATTTGGGGCCAGGAAGTAAAAGGTAGAAATAAAAAATGTTTTTTATTAAGTGTCTGACTGCATGGACTCTTGAATGCAACTGGTCTTTACTTTGTGATCCTAAAACATATTCAGGAGCTGAGTCCTTGAAGAGCCTTTGCCTTTCTTTATTAGGGATCATGGCATTTTGATATTTAGAAGGAAAAAACTGGCACTTTTTGCCAGTAAAGCCTCCATTGATGACTGCTTGTCCTTTGTTTGTAATTCTCTTTCTGATATCCTTCTCTCACCCCATCTTCATTTGAAATCCAAGGCTGTGAAGGGGCCTCCAGGAAAATAAATAATTATTGCTTAACAAAGCAGGGGTACCCAAATACACGACTCCTGTTCCTTCCTTTGCGGTGGAATTCTCTAAACTGAAGCCTGGGTTTACGCTCTATTAGGGTGCCATAGTATTTAGGAGTTCAGAAAGAAAGGGACTGGCCACCAGATCTGTTTGGAGGAAAGAGAGGAACCAGTGTTGGTTCATTTGCAGAAGAATCACTTGCACCTGGACTAGAACCTCAACCCAGAATATCACTATCTGGCAGGCAGGGAGTCAGTTTCGGGCTTGGTAGGGACATCTGAAGCATCCTGCTGGTGTTGTCTGCTGACATGTGTGTAATGCTGACCTAATGTCTGACCTGATTGTCTCCATCCATAACTTCATCTCACCCGTTTTACAGAAGAATGCACACAACTGACAACCCCAGTGAACCTGCTTCTTGAAAATGCCATTCCCTCTTTCCCATACCACCTTTGACTCTCACATACTGTCTTCTGCTCTTGGCTCCTGTCTCCCATACTCCTCTATCTGTTGACATAGAGGATACAATGTCCAAGAGAAGTAGCAATGCCAGTAAGAGCTAAATGACTTGCAGCTGTCGGTGCCACCTGTGCATACCAAATTTCAGCCAAAGCAGTTACTTTCCCAGAATGTCCTGTTTTGGGGAATTGGAAAGTGACTCAGTATGGTGGCAGCAGTATGGTGGCTGCATAGAAGAGAGAACTTTTCCCTGGACCCTAGTGTGAGGACAAAATTGTGAAGTGGGATTGCAGGTGGTCCCAAATTTCCTCTTTTTGCATCTTCATGAGCTCAGAGGCAGCCCAAGAGATTGCTTAGTTAAGTCTTTGATCTTTAAGTGAGTTAAGATAGATCTGTCCTTAGCAGTCTCTTATGAAGCTCCAGGACTGACAACTCCATAACCTACTCTGGTGGTTGTATAGTTGAGGATGCTTGTGTTTTCTTCAATCTCCAGAAGATCTCTCTGCTTCCATTTATGTTCATTTTATTTTGTTTAGGCATTTGTATACTTAGGGAACAATTTCTAAGCTTTGTATGCCCACCTTATAAAAAGTCCTAAATATAATTTTGCAAACACAAATCAGATTAACATTTTAATTTAATCTGATTGCGTTTTTCTGTCATTTTCTAAGAATTTGCCATTTCTTAGTATTCTCTCTTCTCTGACAAATCATACCTGTTTTCAGTCAGCTTTCATCACTTTTATCTTGCTGTCCTCTGGCATATTTCTTTGTACACTCTCTTTTACTTATTTCTGTTTGTTCATTCCTTTCGCCCTCCTCTAGAGCCTGTAATGACCCAGGCACTTCACAAGGTCCAAGTGTAGCTGGATAAAAGGTATAGTCTCTGGCCTTTAAGGGTTGGTATACCCATGGGGACTTTGAAAATTACACCTGGTGGAACTCTTCCTCATTAGAGAACTACCACCTTAATGAATTCATGGCCTTATTATGGGAGTGAGGGGAGAGAGAACTTTGAAGTAGTTACCGTGTGAATGTGAAGTCTGTCTCAGGAGTATCTCTGTACAAACTAGGAATGCCTGATCTGGTTCTTGGAGTAGGAGTGGAGGTCAGCCAGAGGAATAAAATGGTGGTGTGGAAAGGCCCAAAGGCTGCCTGATGCTTTCAGGGGCCTGCAGGTATTTGGAATGCTTGGAAATCACAGGAATGAGGCTAGGAAGGAACCAGGTCACAAAGTCTTGGTGAGGTTTGCATTTTAGGCCCGGCGTGGTGGCTCACGCCTGTAATACTAGCACTCTGGGAGGCCGAGGCAGGAAGATTGCTTGAGCTCAGGAGTTCAAGACCAGCCTGAGCAAGAGTGAGACTCCGTCTCTACTATAACTAGAAAGAAATTAGCCAAACAACTAAAAATAGAAAAAATTAGCCGGGCACAGTGGCATGTGCCTGTAGTCCCAGCTACCTGGGAGGCTGAGGCACGAGGATCGCTTGAGCCCAGGAGTTTGAGATTGCTGTGAGCTGAGCTGACACCATGGCACTCTAGTCCGGGCAAGAGAGTAAGACTCTGTCTCAAAAAAAAAAAAAAAAAAAAAACTTTGCATTTTATACTGAAAGTGATGGTGGGCCACTGAAGGATTTTACATTGTGGAGAGATTTAATTAGATTTGCATATGTGTGATAGATTACTCAGACAGTACTGTGGAAGATGGCTTTGTAAGCATGAGATCGGGGGCAAACAAGATTCCAGGAAAAGTTATTACGATGACAGTGTGATTGGAAGAGAAAGGGGACAATTCAAGAGGTAGGATATAGAATTGACAGGACTAAATCAATGAGTAAATGTGACAGTGATCTGTAGAGAGACCTCAGGATGACTGCCAGATACCTGCTGTATTCAACCAAGTGAATGCTAGCACAAGAGGCAGTATGGGGTAATGATTAAGAGCACATATTCAAATTCTAGATCTGCCACTTGACTATTAAGTTAAATTTTGGACATACTGATTTTTTAAGAGGCCCATGGGATGCCCAAGGAAAGATATCTCATGGGAGTGTGAGTCTGGAGCTCAGAAGAGCAGCATGTGCTAGAGATATGGTTTGGTATTCTATGCAGTCCATGGATCAGATTTCTCTTTCAGAAAAAAAAAAAATTTTATGATTAGGACAAGCTTGTGAGATTTTTATTTCTGCGTGATTTACCTGGAGGACTCTAGAGCTGACCAGATAAAAGGCAGTAAATGTATAATCACCTATCCATGATGTACTCCCTCATTATTATTAGTGAGGATATATTACATATCTCTTTGGACCACAGCATAATTTTAGAAAACTCTGGATAAACAGCTTTCTTTTTTATTTATTGCTCTGCCTCCCTTTGATTACTTTTGCTGTAGCATCAACCTGCATTTTATTTTAATCATCTCCTCCCAGAACGCTGATGATTTCACAGCCCTATTAGAATATATCTTGGGAAATTCCATTTCTTTAAGGCTGTTTCAAGGCATATGGCATGTTTGGAGGATGCCATGATTTCTATCCTGCTGAATCCCTCACACATTTGCAACAATTATTATCCTCTCTGGTAGCTCATGCAACTTGTTAGATCATTATTTGTGTGTGTCACAAAATGTTGGCGAGACCCCAGTGTCAAACACTGTGTGAAATACATGTGGTTAAATTTCTCTGAATTTGTGTGCCAATCAAAACAAGATCAAAAGAAACTTCAGGACTCTAGAGTAGAAATGGCACATGGAACTTTTTACATCTATTTTTTTTATATTTAATTCAGGGAATCATACATAGGAGTAAGTGTGTAGTATAGTAGAATTTGGATTTGTTAGGATTATATCTGATAGCATTACAAACAGAGAACAGTTTTTGTTACAGCATATGTGGCTCCCAAATGTCATGCCATGGAGTGCTAGGGATGTTTAGATACCGAATTTGTGCACATTTTTAAGGAAGAACCAGGTAGCCTTCAAACTATATGGACTATATTATTTATCAAAAAGAATAGTATATGAATTACCAAACATGAAAATTTTCAACCACGTATCTCTGATATACTTTGCAGTTCTCACTAAGCATCACTAATACTTAATATGAATGTCTGTCTGATGAGGACCTTAGAATTGTATTATGTTCTGACATAACAAGATTTTATTTATTCTGTTCATCAGAGTGAAGGAGAGTGAAGAATATATAACGATTTCAGCATGGTCTCTAGTTTCACTTTCTCTGCCATTTTGCAGTCTTAAATGGGTGTCTATAGGAATAGTCCCATTTCTTGTGGCTTACTCATAGTCTTAGAGCTTCTACTTAATCAAAGGATAATCAGATTGGTCTTTTCTGTATTTATTAACTGAAGAGTATTCTTTTTACATGTGACATTTTAGCAACATCTATAATTTAAGTGATATTTGCCCAAATATTATCTGTACTCTCACCTTCATACAAGAGGATTTAATAATTTAGCATAATATGTTATATTAATGAGATGTTTGAAGGCCAAATATATTTTGACTATTTGAAAGACCGTGATGTAGTTGTTGAAATATCTGAGAAAGGTAGCCCATCATATAAAGAAAGACTGATGACCCCCTTGCTTTGGTGAATGATGCTAGATTTTCCTCTAACAGAAAGCTCTCTGCTCACCTTAATTTTAAGCATGTGAATTCTTGACTTGAGGATTTTGTGTCTTCATTGAAAGGTGAATAACTCCTAACCTATTAAAAAAATTCCCAAATTACCCAAATTGAGCCTCATAGATTATGTCTGTGATGGCTTGTTAAGTGGCATAGGTGACTAAATTGGATGTTCAAAAAAGATGGCCTTATAAACAATTCTTTTTTTTTTTTTCACACTGTTTTAAGCGTTTTAACATTTATCACCCAAAATGTATCATGTTATTGTCTTTTCTACTTGCAGCTGTCAATGTCAGAAGATGTGCTTCTATACACTGGCATAAAGACATTTGTGAAAGGTCCTTCATCCATGTCTGACATTGGTGAATTGAAGAATAATGTACTAGCTACATAAAACTGTATTTATTCCTCCTAAACCAATCGTTGCCTTTTGCAGTATTCCAATGAAATTGTGATTTTTTTTTCTTTTTTAGCAGTTTCTTCTTTGATGGAGCCGTGATTTGCAATAATCTTGTCATGCCAAGCTCAAAATACTACTAAATGAAGACATTTGTGGAAGGGAATGATTGTAAATTGCATGCAAATTTCAACTCGGCTAGAATTAATCAATATGGAAACAGAACTTGTGCGTTCCTGTTATAATGATGCTGAAACTAATCCCATGGAGTTCTATTTCCATGGGAATTAGGCATTTATTTTGATTTAAATCTCTGTTTTTTTCCTTGAAGACAAAGTCCTTTTTTTGAGTCTTTTAACAGTAACTTCTTTCGGAGATTGAGAGAGGTTATAAAGGAAACAGGAGTAAAATCAAGCTTCTGACTTCCCTGGTGGGGACATCTGGCATTTCCTATTTGATTTGCTATGCTTGTTTAATGAATCTTTCCCCCAATTTTTCTAGTTCATTTTTTTCCCACTGAAAATTTTAAGGCTTATGAGATAGTGTGTAATGCGACCTTTATTATATGTTAAATGTGCAACACTGGTGTCTAAATAGCATGTTCTCTTATTTGTTCCAGTTTCTTAGGGTGATCCTGGCTCATCGTTGATTGAAGTTATTTTTTTTGTTTTTTGTTTTTTTTTTGGTTTTGTTTTTTAAAAGTAATTGCCATAAAAATCTCACTTTCTGGGCAACAGATCACCATCGTTGACTTCTTAATTCCTCCACACATTCACAGTATTTCTCCTCTTCTTTGATTGGCAAGATTATGTTTATGGCCTTTTATTCTTATATTTGGCTACTAGATATGTTAGCCTTAGATTATTGGTTCTTCATCTTTTCTACAAGCTGGTTAGGTCACGAATTTGCAGAGAGAAGGTCTTATCATTGGCATGTTTCGTATCACGAGGGCATCAGTGTTATAGCTATAAATCCTCAGAGTCTGACAACTTACTTCTCAGCCCCTTTGGAATACTTTAAGAGTCCCTTTATTTATAGCCCAGTTTAAGCCCCAATGGGTAGCACTCCATAAACCTGCAGTGACATCCAGTGGCCTCGTGGTGTAATTTTTTACAAAATTTTCCAAAAGGAATTCAGGGCCAGTATTGCCTGTCAAAGATACTGCTGAAGTTATTGAAGAGGGTTCCCTAAATTCATTACCTTACAAAACGTTACTGACGTACCCCTTCATAGGATTACCAGAATAATGATTATTCATTTCTTGGTTTTTAAATGGAGGAATAACAGCCTCTGATGAAATAAAGTTTATTCCAAATCAGAAAAAAAATATCATGTTGAGGGCAATTTTTTTAACAAAATTCTGAAATATAGAATTTCCTATTCTTTATCTTTTTTGAGAAAGGTTTAAGAAATAAAGGAGTATCTTTATTTTGTTCAACTTTTATTTTGTGATTATAAACTAAGAAGTTCTTTGTTATTCCTTCTTTCTTGGTTCTTGTGCTGTTAGTTTCTTTGAGAGTCTTCCTATACCATGTTAACCTTTGGATTTTCTCAAACCATCTAAGATTGCTACTATAAATCAGAGCCAAGTAACTCCCAATCTGATTACTATCATTGAATTGTAGTGTTAAAGGAAAGGAATATTTTTATAAAAATGATGCACCATCATTATAAAAGATTTACATAGACTTTGGGGGGGCACGGTGGGAGGATTGCTTGAAGCCAGGAGTTTGAGACCAGCGTGGGCAACATAGCAGGGCTCCGCCCTTACAAAAATTAAAAAAAAAAAATTGGCTGGGTACAGTGCCACTTGCCTGTAGTCCTATCTGTTCAAGAGGCTGAGGCAGGTGGATCCCTTGAGCCCAGGAGTTTGAGGTTGCAGTGAGCTATGATCGCGCCACTGCACTCCAGCCTCGGTGACAGAGTGAGATCCTGTCTTAAAAAAAAAAAAAAAAAAAGATTTACATGGTAGAAAACAACACAAACAAAATGTAAGCACATCAGCCTAAATCTTACCTTTTTCACAGAAATAACCTGTGTTAATGTTTGGTAAGCCTCTGTCCAGATACCTCTCTATGCATGTATATTGATAGAAAGATGAATAGTTTAGAAGCTAAGAAATAATTTCTTGACATTGAATGAAACTACATATGTAACTGCCATATTTACTTGGTTTCTAATTACCACAAAATGTTATACCAGGGTGGGATGAGAGGGCCAGGGAAGAGATTAGCTTTTTTGTAGAGATGACTTTGCCTTTGTTGTGACAGGCAAGGCTGGCTGGTAAGGATCAGGTTAGGGATAGGATCAATAGAGATCAGTGGTTGGCAGCCACCTCATGGCTGCCAGCTACATAGTTTCCTCTCAGTAAGTTAACTGAAGCTGAAATGGGACAGCATAGTCTATACATTTAAACATCCTGGATGAGACATTCCAGAGTTCAGAGAGTTAATAGGAATTAAGTCTAGCATGTAGAAACTAAGCAAGTAGGATTTTTTGAACTGGTGCTACACACATTCATACCAAAGATAAATGTTAGGTTGGGCAGGGAGGGAGGGAGAGAGATCTTTAGATATCTTTCACAATTGATACTAAGGCAGAAATTTGACATTTAGATTTCACTGTCACACCTACTCCCCAGATACTTCTCAAGATACAAAGCAAAAGCCTTATGCTACTGGGGAGGGGCAAGAATGCTGTCTGTCCTTCTAGTCCTAAGCAAAGATTAGCTACTGTGAGAGAAGGGCTATAAACCTTCCCCTACTTTGAAGTGAAATGTGACAGAATCTATCCAAAGTTCAGGGAGATCATCGTGCCCAGGATTCTGCACTGATACAAAGCAGAGGGCTGTGCCTCTAGCAGAGAAACAGGAAACTTCCTTATACCTGAGATATTCCACTAACACAAGGCAGAACTTGGCTTCCCTATGGGAGGGATGTGGGAAAGGGTGAGAGAACTGATTGTATCCTGAACTGAGTAGGAAGCAGAGATTGCCTGCCATTAGGGGAGAAGCAGAAATGCTAAGAAAGTCCTATTCTTGAGGCCGGATGTACAGGGCCAAGCTAAGACTGAGATTGGAGCAGAACTAAGAAACTCCCCTCCCTCCACCACAAACCAAGAATCATAAGAAATGAACAATAGCAGTCTACTGCTAGAGGAGTGGCAGGAGCATTGGAAGAAACCTAGATACCCTGTAATGCTTGTGTGCAGGTCCTACCTTAAGTTTAGAGTAGATCAGGAACACTGAGAAAAACTTTTTGACATGTTTTTTAAAAAATAAATTTTCATTTCTAAATAGTTTCATATTTACAAAAAAGTTATGCAAGTAGTAGGGTTCCCATATACACCCAACTTAGTTTTCCCTATTGTTAATATCTTACACTTTTCACAACTAATGAGCTAATATTGCTACTTTATTATTAACTAAAGTTCATACTTTATTCAAATTTTCTTAGTTTTTACTTAATGCCCTTTTTCTGTTACAGCATCCTGTCCACATTAGGATACTATATTTTATGTTTAGTCATTGTGTCTCCTTAGGCTTCTCTAGGATGACAGTTTCTCAGAATTTTTTTTTTCTTTATGATGACTTTGACAGTTTTGAGAAGTGCTGGCCAGGTGTTTTATAGAATGCCTATTGATTAGTTGGAATTAAAAAAATATTTTTTTTGATGTTTTTGTCATGATTAGACTTTTGGCCTCTGCTTTGGAACTTTTGGGCTCTCACAAAGCACTATGTCATAGCAGTCTGTCAAATGTGGAATTGCATCCTGTGGTGCACCAAAACTAATTGTAGCAATAAGAAAACACAAACACAATTCAACAGTTGATAAGATTTATGTAGTCCCTGCCCCCCCATACTGACAGCTTGAAAGAATGTTACCCATTTCTAGGCATAAATATTTAGCTCACTTTCTTTTACACAAAAAGTTGGAATTCAATAAAAAATTATGCCACACATACATACACAAACCAGAAAAAAAAAAAGGTAACTGTTGTCAAGAGGTAAAACAGTCAGCAAAACCAGGTATGTGAACTTCAGACAGGGACTTTCAAATAACTATGATTTTTATACTAATAGGTCAAATGGAAAATGTGGACAATATACATAAATCAATGCAGAATATCAGTAGAGAGATGCCATCTATAAGAGTCATTTGGAAATGCTAGAAATGAAAAACAGCATCATATATGAAAAAATTTTTCTGTGGGTTCATCAACAGACTGGACATGATAGAGGAAAGAATCAGAAACCTTGAGGATAGACGAATAGAAGCCTTCCAAACTGAAACAGAGCAAAAAGAGTGGAAATAAAAAACGGAACATTGCTACAGAAAATTATCAGTCTAACATATTTGAAGAGAGAGAAAATAGGGCAAAAGAAACATTTGAAGAGATAATGGCTAAGGATTTCCAAAATGAAAGACAACAAACCACAAATCCAGTCAGAATAAATATGAAGAAAAGCACATCTATATATATATATCGAAGTCAAACTGTTGAAAACCAGAGATAAAGAAGAAATCCTAAAGACAAAGAAAAAAGGAAATATTACACACGGGGGTACACAGATGAAAGTTTAGAAGATTTTATGTCAGAAATTATGTAAGCCAGGAAACAATGGAATGACATCTTTTAAAGAACCAAAAAAGGCTGGGCACAATGGCTCATACTTGTAATCCTAACACTTTGAGAGGCCAAGGCAGGAGGATCACTTGGAACTTCTGGACTCTCACAAAGTACTGTGTCACAGCAGTCTGTCAACGATAATGTAGAATTTCATCCTGGGGTACACCAAAACTAATTATAGCAATAAGAAAACACAAGCACAATTCAACTATTGATTGTTGAATTGGAGTTGGAGTCCAGCCTGGACAACATAGCAAGAACCTATCTCTACAAAAAAAAATTTTTCAAATAGCTGGATGTGGTAGTGTACACCAGTAGTCCCAGCTACTTGGGGGGCTGAATCAGGAGGATCACTTGAGCCCAGGAGTTTGAGGCTGCAGTGAGCTGTGATTGCACCACTGTACTCCAGACAGGGTGAGAGAGTGAGACCCTGTTTCTAAAAATAATAATGATAATAATAATGACCCAAAAAAACAAATACCCTCAACCTAGAATTGTATATCTATGAAAAATATGGTGCAAAAAGGGAGGAAAAATTAAGTCTGTCAGATGAACCAAGGTAATTCTTTGCCTACAGAGCAGCACTACAAGAAATGTTAAAGGAAGCTCTTTAGACTGTGTGAGTATGCTGCTGTAGCATGTACAACATTTGGTTCTACACAAAGGAATGAAAGGCACCAGAATTGTAAAAATGTAGATAAATAAAAAAAACTTTTTTCTTAAGAGGTTATGGTGTGGGTTGACAAAATGCCCATGAGCCAAACCCAACCCCAGGCTTGTTTTGTGTAATCCATGAGCTAATAAAGTTTTTATTTTTTAAAAAGGGGTGCAAAAGAACTTCAAAAATAACAGAATAATCAATCAATATGTAACAGAGACCATGTGTGGCTTACAAGCCTAAATTATTTCCTATCTGGTACTGGTTTAAAGCAAAAATAATAACTGTTGTGGGGCTTATAACATATGTCAAGGTAAAATTTTGGTAACAAGTAGTACAAAGGATGGGAGGTAGGAAATGGAAATACACTGTTTTAAGGTTTCTACACTGTATATGAAGTAGTATAATAAAATTTCCGAGTAAACTGTGATAAGAACTTATATCGTGAACTCAGAGCAGCCTTTGGGGAAAAGATAAACCAAAATATAGTTAACAAGCCAATAAAAGAGATAAAAATGGAATCATAAGCAACGCTCAACTAATACAAAAGAAGGTAAAAAATTTTTTTAAAAAAGTAACAAAAGAGCAGATGGGTCAGATTTTTTTTAAAAGTATGATGATATATATATATATCCATTCTTAGCAATAATTACATTAAATATAAATGGCCAATTAGAAAGAAGACATTATAAAATTAGAAAGAAAGGCCAGGCGTGGTGGTTCATGCCTATAATCCTAGTGTTTTGGGAGGCCAAGGTGGGAGGATTGTTTGAGGTCAGGAGTTTGAGACCAGCCTGGGCAATAGTGAGACCCCATCTCTACAAAAAAAAAAAAAAAAAATTAGTTGGTCATGGTGGCACATTCCTGTAGTCCCAGCTACTCGGGAAGCTGAGGCAGCAGGATCACTTGAACCCAGGAGTTCAAGGCTCCAGTGAGCTATGAGGATGCTATTACACTCTAGTCTAGGCAACAAAGCGAGACCCTGTCTCAGAAAATAAAAGGAAATTGGTTAGAAAGGAAAACCCAATTTATGTACTGTGTATAAGGAACTCATTTTAAATATGAAGGCATTGACTGTGTTAAAACAAAAAGATTTGAAACAATGTATCACAAGAATTCTAATCAAAAGAAAACTGGAGTGGGTTTGTTAATATCAGAGAAAGTATTATCAAGAAAACAAGAATTCATCTGAAAAAAGTATGTACCTAATAAAAGATCCTTAGAATGCATAAAGCAAAAAACTAATAGAACTGCAAAGAGAGACAAGTCCGCCAATGTGGTTGGAAATTTCAACAGTCTTCCCTCAGTAATTGATAGAACAATTTAACACAAAATAAGAAGGACAAATTAAGAAGACTTTATTTAACAACACTATCAGTTACTTTGACTCAATTGACATTTATAGAATACTTTCTCTACAGCAGAATACAGTTTTTTCCCCAAGTGCATATGTAATATTAATTATAGAGCATATTTTGAACTATAAAATAAATTTCAGTAAGTGTAAAAGCATTGAAATGATGCAAATTAGGCTGGGCATGGTGGCTAATGCCTGTAATCCTAGCATCAAGGTGGGAGGATTGCTTGTGGCCAGGAGTTCCAGACCAGCCTGAATAACATAGCGAGAGGCCATCTCTGCAAAAAATAGAAAAATTATCTGTGTATGGTGACCTGCACCTATAACCTGTAGTCCCAACTTCTTGAGAGGCTAAGGCAGGGGGATCTCTTGAGCGCAGAAGTTTGAGGTTGCAGTGAGCTGTGATGATGATGATGCCACTGCACTCTAGCCTGGGTGACAGAGTGAGACCCTGCCTCAAAAAAAGAAAAAAAAAAAAAAGATGCAAATTATATTCACTGACCATAGTAGGTTTAAACTAGAATTCAATAACAGAAAGATACCTGGAATATCCCTAAATATCTGGAAGTTAGGTAACTTTTAAATAGCCCGTAGAGCAAAGAAATCACAAATCTGAATTGATTTTACTATTTAAATGCCTCCTATTTCTAGGTGTTTAAAAAGTATGTATGTAAGAAATGAAAAGAACATTCTCCTGAGATTTGTACTAGTGGAGTATACAATATATTTTAAATACTTTTGGCTTAAGGACGTACACAGTCACATGACTTGTTTGGGGACTGTAATTTCTTTCAATAAAATTAAATACCCGAAACTTGATAACTGATCAGGCTGAGGAAGTTACAGAATTGCCATGAATCTAGTTTTAGTTTTACATTACAATGGTATTGTTGGATATTTTGTGATTGAACTTGTTGATTTTCACGTGTAAATTGGTTTTTCAAATCTATGACTCATCAGTCTGTCAACAAACATTTACTGTGTGCTCTCTAAGAGGCGCTTGCTCATGGTAGTTTCTAAACTCTCCCAGTATTTTTAGCTCCCTGGGTTGGAAACTTTAAGACATAGATGATGGTATCAAGAGGTAGGTATAGCCTAGTACTAACCAGTGAAAACAAAAGATGGAAATTTCTGCTCTGCTTTTAAAGAAGCAGAGTTTGGGTGTATATCTTGGAAGAACAATATGTAATAGCAGCAAGATAATGAATTCTCAATATGTATCTAAATCAGGATTTGAAAGTCTTAGTATTTAGAAATTTATCTTAGATTTAATGTGACATACATGGCTCCTTAATAATGAAGAATATAATGAAGTCCTTTGTGGGCTGGTGAGTGAGTGAACTTTTTGTTTTTACTCTTGGAAATACTTTTTTAAAAATTTTATTTAGAGATAAGGTCTTGCTCTGTCACCTAGACTGGATTGCAGTGGTGCAATCACAGTTCAGTGTAACCTCATGGGCTGAAGTGATCCTCCTGCCTCAGCCTCCTGAGTAGCTAGGACTACACGCACATGTCACCATTCCTGGCTAATTTTTAAAATCTTTTTGTACAGACAGGATCTTACCATGTTGCCCAGGCTGGTCTTGAGCCTCAAGCAACCCTGCTGTCCTGGGCTCCCAAAGTCCTGGGATTCTAGGCATGAGCTGCTGCTCCCAGCAAGTAATACATATTTTGTACCGGCAGCTATTGTGACCATGATGTTTTTGCCCTAAATATTAGATCATCATTTCCTCCTTGTTGTCAGATTACCCATAATATAACCTGTTCTCTAATAGAAAAAAAAAATATTTTAGTTTGCATATAAAATTGGGGCCCAGGGCTTTGGATTTATTTTGATGATTTGTTGCATGCTGAAAACATGGCCAACCTATTTGCAAAATTTCCTCAAATAAGAATTGTTTTATTTAAGGAAAAAAAATCATTACTGACTACTTCAGATGAGTTATTTTTGGAGAACTGCCACAGAGCGTATGACAAATGATTAATTCTTCTTAAAAACAATTGTACTGCCACCATACTACCACCTAAAGTCCTATTCCTTTTCTTAGCCTTGGGAAGACTTCACAGTTAAGAGTTTAATGGTATAATTTTGATTTTTTAAAATCATGAGTGTCATATGGCTATAGAATGCGGAGGTTTCGTGAAATATATTCAATGAGAACCAGAAGTAATTTACCATGCCTTGAATTCATTTAAGTATCTACTAGTTCAATATATAAAATAGTCTTCACAAAAAATGTTAAGGGATATGATTTTATACTTCATTATTAATGAAATACTTGCCAATTATTTCTTCTTAGTATTGCTAGTAAAATGGAGGTTGACAAATCCTAGATAGTGATGCCATGTATGTATGGGTTACTTAAAAAAACTTTATTTGCTGTTTAATTTTCTAACATTGGATCATTCCCTAAAGAGCCTCAAGATCCAAATACAATTGCAGTAGTACTTGCTGAAAATTGGAAACTATAAAAACCTTCCTTTTTCTGGGAATCAGAAGAGGGAGGGAATTTCAAATAATAGCACTCTGTATTAAGAAAAAAAAAAACAACAAGAACTTTTATCTTCTGTGTCTCAAAAGGCAGTTGATAGCTAAATATATTTTAAAGTTTTATTTCCCACTTCTTTTTTGGTAGTAATGGTAAGTGAAGAGACACCATAGATCACAGACATTTATGTTATTAATAAAAGGTCCAAGCTCTTTCTTTGAGATTAGATTTACTAGGGACAAGTTATCTTTATAACTCTACTTTATTTAGTTCGCTTACTTGCACATTGAGTAGATGTCAATGGCTGGAGAAGTAGTAAAATAATGATGCTTAGTTCCTTTGATTGTGGTAAATTCACTGAATTGTAAGAGAGAAATTTCAGCCATTTAGGATCTGCTGTCATGTACTGTAGTTACCTGCATATCTCATAGAGAAATGCTCCTTAATTACACTGTGTGACTAAACTGACTTAAAATGGATAACTGAGCCTATCTCAAAATTGAAGTTTTCTTTGAAGTGAAAATTCAATAAACCGTTGTTTTCAAACTATCAGATTGCATACTATTGTCCCAAGCTCACAGACAATGATAAATCAGAGATTTCAGGCAAGTGGGGACAAGGGAAGGGTTATGGTGGAAGTGAATCCTTTCCTCTTTTTTTCTGATTGTTTGCCCACCTGTCCTTTACCCTTTGCAGTTCTGAGAGGAGTGTGAGGAATAGCCCTGAAGATGGGGGCCACTGCTGCTAGATTGTTGCCATTAACCAGCTTCCATGGCTTTTGTGGGAGCCTCCTTTTCATTAGTATTTGCAACATGTTCACCAGCAAAATGATTATGTTAGGCAGAGACATCACATCACTTACATTTCATAGCTCAGTGCAATTTTCATAAACTGCGAGGCAACATCCAAAAAAACATGACTCAGAATTAGAGTTTCAGAAGATTATTATATAGACATTATTTCCCTCAGGTCACGGGCTTTAGTCAAATTTGGAGGAGAATGAAATTGCCAACAGTGAAAAGCAGACAGAAAGGTATGAGTTCATGAGCAGAGAAATAACATTTTCATTTGTTCCTTCCCCATGGGAAAGATTCAGCATTCCGGTAAATGGAGACGGTTATAAGAAATGAATTTTTGTCAGCAGGGATGTGATTTTAAGGCTCACTTATCCATTGGCAATCTAGATTTCTAACCCCAGGAATCTAGGAAATTGCTACAGAATGTAGTCTTTATTATAAACAAGTTTTTTTTTTTTTGTAGTTTTTCCCTCCTTTTCTTAGGCAGAGATTTTTAAGATGGAAAACTACATTTCTTTCTGCATTTCAGGGATCAGATGACTACAGAATTGCCTCACCTGCCCTGAGTTTTTCCGCACTGCTGTTGCTTTGTGATGGAAACTCTTTTTCCCCACCAACCTTCCCTCATTCTCTACTTTCATTTCCTAACCCTCCTCTGTTCCACCAGCACAACTCTGACAGTATTGGAAGCCACAAACTTCCAATCCTGTCATGAAGTGAGGGATCAGTGGCCTCTGCTTCTGTTGCCTAGCATTTACAGGATGTCTTTTGGTGTTGCTGCTTCTCTATTCTCAGTCCTTTTTGTGTCAGTGGACTTGAGAGAGCAAGACAGGAAAAACAGCTTTCCAGGTAACTTTCATTTTAACAGGTATAAAGAACAAGGATTTGCAAGGATTCTGTAGGGTAATCCCAGACAACCTTCTTCATAATTAAAGAATGTTCTTTCATGGGAAATGTTATCTTCTTTCTTCAATTTCATCTGATTCTTCTCAACCCATCACTTACTCAAATTCTATGCAAAGGTTCTTGTGCAGCTATAGTACATCCTTGAGAGCAGAAGATATTTCATATAACCTAAACTTTTCATTTCTAGAGATGCAGACAGGTTCTGTAACATTAATCTCACCTTTATATTTTTTCAAATTTTAATAACTTAGAAATACATATATCTAATGCCTTCATCCCCTGTGCATTTTTCCCTATTTTAGTATGTCTCTCAACACCATAAACTATTTGCCTGGTTGTCTTCTTATTAGACAGTGTTATTGCCTGCCGAAGTTTATGGGAAGCAAATCACATTGCCTTCATTATTATGCCTACAATATAATGATTATGAAACATCATGATTGTAGTTGATTAATACTTAATAAATGAGAATTGATGACTCACTTAGTGCATTGGATTTGGCCCATAAAATTCATCACAATTCATAAACTTTTCTCCAAACCACCAAGAATTCTTAAAGGATCTATTTTGATGGTAATTATATCCAATCACATTTTTTTATTCCTAATGTATTATGTAAAAGAATTCACCAACCTGGCCGTAGTGTTGTTATATGCTGAAATTCTTTGGAATTTCAACTTCTTCCTTTTGAATTTTCTTAAAACGTGGAGTCCCTTATCTTTGAAGGTTTGGGGACCTTCTGTTTAAGAAAGTGTTGAGGAAAACTGTTATATTCCATTCTCTGCAATGGCTTATTCTTGGCATTTTGTGGAATTCTTCCTGGCATTAGTTGGGGAACAGAGGCAGGATGTGGAATGTTTGTATGACAAAAATGTGTACTTGCTTTTTATATGTCGTTCCTTCTTACTTCCAACAAACTCTTTTCTAATGGAGGCATACCTTGGTTTTTTGTATTTTGCTTTATTGCTCTTCATAGATATTGCGTGTTTTTTTGTTTTGTGGGTTGTTTCTTTTCTTTGTTTCTTTTCTTTTTTTTTTTTCAAATTGAAGGTTTATGGCAACCTTGCATTGAGTAAGTTTGTCAGCATCATTTTTCCAACAGCTGTGCTCACTTCAGGTCTCTGGGTCACGTTTTGGTAATTCTAGCGCTATTTTAGACTTTTTCTTTTCTTTTTTCTTTTTTTGGGGAACAATTTTTCTTTCTTTCCTTCCTTCCTTCCTTCCTTACTTCCTTCCTTCTTTCTTCCTTTCTTTTCCTTTCCTTTCCTTTCCTTTCCTTTCCTTTCCTTTCTTTTCCTTTCCTTTCCTTCTTTCCTTTCTTTCCTTCTTTCTTAATTCAGGATTTTATGGGTGTACAAACATTTTGGTTGCATACAGTGTGTTTGCCTCTCCCAAGTCAGGACTACAAGCGTGTTCTTCTCCCATATAGTACGCTCTGCTTCCATTAGTTGTGGGTTTACCCACACGCACACCTGACCGGCACCCAATGAGTATCACTACCATGTGAGCACCTTAGCGTTGATCAGTTAGTACCAATTTGATGGCGAGTACATGTGGCACATATTTTTCTATCCTTGTGAAACCTCACTTCGAAAGATGGGCTCAAGCTCTATCCAGGATAATATAAGAGGTGCTAGTTCACCATTGTTTTCTGTAGTTGAGTAATATTCCATGGTATATATATACCACATTTTATTAATCCATTCATGTATCGATAGGCACTTGGGTTATTTCCACATCTTTGCAATTGTGAATTGTGCTGCTATAAACATTCGAGTGCAGATATCTTTATTATAGAATGTCTTTTTTTTCCTTTACGTAGATGCCTAGTAGTGGAATTGCTGGATCAAATGATATTTCAATTTTTAGCCCTTGAGGTATCTCCACATTACTGTACTAATTTGCAGTCCCACCAGCAGTGTAAGAGTGTTCCAATCTCTCCATATCCATGCCAGCTATTGTTGTTTTGGGACTTTTTGATAAAGGCCATTCTCACTGGAGTTAGGTAATATCTCATTATGGTTTTGATTTGTATTTCCCTAATGATTAGAGATGTTGAGCACCTTTTTATCTGTTTGCTGGCCATTATTCTGTCTTCTGTTGAAAAGTTTCTGCTCATGTCCTTTGCCCATTTATTGATGGTTTGTTTGATTTTTTTCTTGTTGATTTTCTTTAGTTCTATATAGATTCTTGTTATCAGCCCTTTATGGGATGTGTAGAAAGCATATATTTTCTCCCATTCTGTAGGTTGTCTATTCACTGTAATGATAGTTTCCTTGGCTGTGTAGAAGCTTTTTAATTTGATCAGGTCCCATTTGTTTATTTTTGTTGCTGCTGTGATTGCTTTGGGGGTCTTCTTCATCAATTCTTTGCCTAGGCCAATGTCTGAAAGAGTCTTTTCTTCCCAACATTTTCTTCCAGAATTCCTAAGGTTTCATGCCTTAAGTTTAAGTCTGTTACCCATCGTGAGTTGATTTTTGTGAGACGTGAGAAGTGGGGATCCAGTTTCAGTATTCTGCATGTGGATATCCAGTTTTCCCACCACCACTTATTGAATAGAGATTCTTTTCCCCAGTGTATATTTTTTTCTACTTTTTCAAAGATTAGATGACAGTATGAGGATGGGTTTATATCTGGGTTCTCCATCCTATTCCAAAGGTATATATCTCTGATCTTGTTTCAGTACAATGCTGTTTTGTTACTGTAGCCTTGTAGTAAAGTTTGAAGTCTGGCAGATTGATGCCTCCCAATTTGTTCTTTTTGCTTAAGATTGCTTTGGCTATCCAAGGTCTTCTCTGGTTCCAAACACATTGTAGGATTATTTCTTCTAAATCTGTAAAGAACGACGATGGCATTTTGATAGGAATTGCATTAATTCTGTAGATCACTTTAGGTAGTATGGACATTTTAACAATATTGATTCTGCCAGTCCATGAGCATGGTAGGGATTTCCATCTTTTACCTCTTCTACAATTTCTTTTCTCAGTGTTTCATAGTTCTCCCTACATAGGTCTCTCACCTCCTTCATTAAATATATTCCTAAATATTTAATTTTCTTTGATTCTATTGTGAAAGGTGTTGCATCTTTGATTTAGATTTTCAGCATGACACTGTTATTGGCATATATGAATGCCACTGATTTGCGTGCATTAATTTTGTATCCTGAGACTTTACTGAATTCATTTATCAATTCCAGGAGTCTCTTGGTTGAATCCTTGGAATTTCCTAGATATGATATCATATTGTCAGGAAAGAGTGAGAATTTGACCTCTTCTGCCCCCATTTGGACATCCTTAATTCCCTTCTCTTGTCTGATTGCTCTGGCAAGGACTTCCAGCACTATGTTGAATAGAAGTGGAGATAGTGGGCAACCTTCATTATTATTATATCTCTTAAGATGCTCTGTCATTGGTGATCTTTGATGTTACTATTGTGATTGTTTTGGGGGACCACAAAGCACATTCATATAAGATGACAAACTTAATCCATAAATGTTGTGTGTGTCTTGATGGTTCCCCTGTTTCTCTTCCTCTTCCCAGGCTTCCCTGTTCCCCGAGACACAACAATATTGAAATTAGACTAATTAATAACCCTGCAAGGGCCTTTAAGTGTTTAAGTGAAGAATCACACATATCGCATTTTAAACCAAAAGCTAGAAATGATTAAGCTTAGTAAGGAAGGCATGTCAAAAGCTGAGACAGGTGGAAAGCTAGGCCTCTTGTGCCAGTTAACCAAGTTGTGAATGCAAAGGAAAAGTTCTTGAAGGAAATAAAAAGTGCTACTCCAGTGAAGACATGAATTATAGTAAAGTGAAACAGCCTTATTGCTGATGTGGAGGAAGTTTTAGTGGTCTTGGTAGAAGATCAAACCAGCCACTACATTTCCTTAAGCCAAAGCCTAACCCAGAGCAAGGCCCTAATTCTTTTTAATTCTCTGAAGGCTGAGAGAGGTAAAGAAGCTGTAGAAGAAAAGTTGGAAACTAGTAGAGTTTGGTTCAAGAGGTTTAGAAAAAGCAGTCATCTGTATAACATAGAAGTACAAAGTGAAGTAGCAAGTGCTGATGTAGAAGCTGCAGCACGGTATCCAGATGAAGGTGGCTATACTAAACAACAGATTTTCAATGTAGCCTTAACAGGCTTCTATTGTTAGAAGATTCCATCTAGGACTTTCATAGCTAAAGAGAAGTCTATGTCTGGCTTCAAGCTTCAAAGGACAGGATAAATCTCTTGTTAGGAGCTAATGCAACTAATGACTTTTAAGTTGAAGCCAATGCTCGTTTACCATTGTGAAAATCCTAGGGCCCTTAAGAATTATGCTAAATATACTATGCCTTTGCTCTAGAAATAGAACAGCAAAGCCTAGATGATAGCACACCTGTTTACAGCATGGCTCACTGAATTTTTTAAGTCCATTGTTAAGACCTACTGCTCAGAGAAAAAAATTTCCTTTCAAAATATTATTGCTTATTGATAATGTATGTGGTCACCCAATAGCTCTGATGGATATATACAAGGAGGTTAATGTTGTTTTGTGCCTGCTAATGCAACATCTATTCTGCAACCCAATGGATCAAGGAGCAATTTGACTTTCAAATCTTATTATTTAAAAAGGCTATATTTCATAAGGCTATAGCAGCCATAGATATATTATTAGAAATTGTCACAACCTCCCCAGTCTTTGGCAACCACCACCCTGATCATTGAGCAGTCATCAACATCAAGGTAAGACCCTCTACTAGCAAAAAGATTGTGACTCACTGAAGGCTCAATGATTGTTAGCTTTTTTTAGAACTAAAATATTTTAAACTTAAAATACGTACATTGTTTTTGTTAGCCATAATGCCATTGCACACTTAATAGACTACAGTATTGTGTAAACATAGCTTTCATGTGCACTGGGAAACCAAAAAATTTGTGTGACTCACTTCATTGTGATACTCGCTTTATTGCAGTCATTTGGATCCAGGTCTGCAGTATCTTAGAGGTATGCTTCTATTTTCATTAAGAAGAAATGGTATGACTGTCTCACACAGAACCTGATAACCTGCAAGGCACTCAAATTCCAATATATTAATAGTTTGGAACCTTTCTGGATTCTATGTACCACTTTGGCAGGAGTGAAGAATCCCATAGACTGATGGCTTTTTGCAGATATTCTCACTATAATGAGATTTCCTTAGAGTTACTGGCTACGATGATTTTTTTATTAGTTTCCAATGAAGGATGAAATATTGTCAGTTTAGTAATTCATAGCACAAATAAGAAGGCTATAGACATTGTTAGTATAATAATTACATAACAATAGTACTATAAGACAACACCCAAGCAGTCACTTGATAATTACTCATTAGCTATAGCTTTCGAGTGTTCCTGTCTATCCTTTGGAGCTAGGGACAGAGTATCTCAGCTCTACATTCTTTACACTTACTCAAGAGCTCCTAATGCTAGAGAAATTGTTCACCTTTTTGGTATTTTGTTTCTTCTTTTGTAAAATGGCAATGCTTCTGCCTGTCCAAACCACTGTTAGTATTTTTCTCAGCAATGTTTGTATGAATCAAGTATTATTACAGGATTTGAACATTAGGAATAATTATCCCACCTTGCTTACATATACCATTTTATAATACTTAATCTTCTTGGTAAAGAAGATCATGCAGTAAAATCTTAACTGTTAACTGGGGTGAAGTGTTGTTAATTTAAATTTGGATCATTCTGAAAAATCCGTTCTGTTTGTTTCTGAAAATCAATCTTTCTTTTCTTTCTTTTTCTTTTACTTTTTCTTTGTCGGACAGGGTCTTACTCTGTTGCCTGGGCTAGAATAGAATATAGTGGCATCATCATAGCTCACTGCAACCTCAAACTCTTGAGTTCAAATGATCCTACTGTTTCAGCCTCCTGAGTAGCTGGGACTACAGGTATACACCACATGCATGGCTATTTTTGTTTTTTTTTTTGTAGAGATAGAGTCTCACTGTGTTGCCTAGTCTTGTCTCAAACTCCTGACCTCAAGCAATCCTCCTACCTTGGCCTCCCAAAGTTCTGGGATTACAGGTGTGAGCCATGATGGCCAGCGAGAAGTTGCTTTTTTTCCCCCAGAATATTACATGAGTACAAATGTTTTGGTTACATGGATTGCTTTTGTACTGCTTGAGTCAAAATTATAAGTATGCCCAACACCCATTTAGTATACATTGTACCCATTAGGTATGATTTTACCTATATCCCCTCCATCTCCCTCCCATCTGCTTAATATCGTCTGCATTTTACTTCCATCTGTGCACATGAGTACTGATTGGTAAGTTCCAATTCAATAGTGAGTACATGTGCTGTTTGTTTTTCCATTCTTGAGATACTTCATTTAGGAGAATGGTCTTCAGTTTTATCCAGATTGTTGTAAAGGGTTATTAATTCATTTTTTATGGCTGAGTAGTACTCCATGGCATACATATACCACATTTTATTAATCCACTTATGAATTGATGAACACTTGGGTTGATTCCACATCTTTGTGTTTATGAATCGTGCTGTAGTAAACATTTGAGTGCAAGTGTCTTTCTAATAAAATGTCTTTTTTTCCTCTGGGTAAATACCCAGTAGAGGGATTGATGGATCAAATGGTAGGTCTACTTTTAGTTCTTCGAGGAATCTCCATACTATTTTCCATAAAGGTTATGCTAGTTTGCAGTACCACCAACAGTATATAAGTGTTCCTGTCTCTTTGCATCCATGCCAGCATCTGTTATTTTGGGACTTTTTGAGGAAAACCATTCTCACTGGGAGTAGGTGATATCTCATTGTCACTTTGATTTGCATTTCCCTGATGATTAGTGACATTGAGGATTTTTTCATATGTTCTTAGCCATTAGTCTGTCTTCTTTAGAAAAGCTTCTTCTGTTCATGACTTTTGCCAGCTTTTTAATAGGGTCGCTTGATTTATTTCTTGCTGATTTGCTTGAGTTCTTGGTAGATTGTGGTTATTAGCCCTTTATAGGATGTATAGCATGCAAATATTTTCTCCTATTCTGTAGGTTGTCTATTAGTTTTGTTGATTGTTTTCTTGGCTGTGCAGGAGCTTTTTAATTTAATCAAGTCCCATTTATTAATTTTTGTTGATGTTCTGATTGCCTTTGGGATCTTCTTCTTAAATTCTTTGCCTAGGTCGATATCTAGAGTAGTTCTAGGTCTCCACAGAGAGCGGGGCCCACACCTCTTTCTTTGAGGACTTGTGGTGGAACAGGGGGACACAATTTGGGAACTCCCTGCCAGCTGGCATTTTGCCTGCAGCTCAGATAAGCTAGCCAGCCCCAGTGACCCCCCACCAGACATAAGAGGGGTGTAGGGGGATGTGGTGCAGGGGAGAAGTCTGGGAGCTGGACTTGAGTAGCAAGGAAGCCTGCGTGGACATATCCGAAAGGAGAGTGTGGTGGGGTGCCGAGGAATGGGGATCTGGGACTGTTCCCATCCTCCCCAGCCACCATATTGCTTAAGGGTGTGGCATTGGAAGAGTAATAGCCTAGCCCCCAGCTCCATGGCAACCAAGTGCCTCACACTCTGGCACACTGACTGACTGGGTGCTACTCCTCCCACTCATTACTGCAGGAAGAGCAGTTTGCACCAGCTCTTGAGTGGTCACTTCTCTCCAGTGGGCACATGCCCCGGGCGGAGGTCCCCACAGATAGAGGGCCCACACCTCTTCCTTTGAGGACTTGTAGTGGATCAGGGGTGCACAATTTGGGAACTCCCTGCCCGCTGACATTGCACAGAGACACATGCTAGTGGCTCAGGTACACAGACCTGGGAGAGGTTTGAGTGCCAGATTCAGGAGGAGTGTGAGTACACATAGACTAAACTGAAGGGAGTGTGTTGTGGGGGTCCCAGGAATGGCGATTTGGGAGAGCACCCACCCTTCCCTGCAGAAAAACTGTGCTAAGATCCTAGCCTGGGGCCTTAGCACTCAAGCATTTATGCCCCTCCCCAGTGAACAGCCTTCCTGGTTTGGAGAGCTTGTCCTCAGAAGTTGCTTTTTAATAAGTCAATTTTTTATGTGAATTATTTTCTCAATATTTTACTTCTTTCTTAGTTAAAAGTAAATACCGTATTAGCTACACTTATAAAAATGAAAAGTATTCCATGACCAATGCAAAAATGCCATCATTACATAAATATCTTTACAGGACACTTGGCATGCTTAGAAGATCTGACTTGATTAAATCCTGTGCTTTACCTCTATTTTTTGAAATTTCAAAGGAAATATTCTACCTGTCGATAAATTTTGAAATTTTATAAGTAGTAATAATCACAATCCCAGTTAGCAGTTATTGAGCTTTGACTGTGTGCCAGATACTATTCTACACATGTTTCAGGTAATAACTCAATTACTCCTCACAGTTACCCTTTCAAGGAAGTACTACTGTTATCTTTATTTTTCCAGTGAGGAAACAGGCTTAGAAGGATTAAGAAACCTGTTTATAGGTTTCTTATATAGGTCTGACCCAACCGCTGGTACTGGTTCATGGCCCATTAGGCACTCGGCTGCACAGCTCCGCTGCCCCCCACTTCTGTGGAAAAATTGTCTTCCATGAAACTTGGGGGGGGCACGGCGCAAGTGAGCAAAGCTTCATCTGTATTTACAGCTGCTCCCCTCCCCATCACAGGCATCCCTGCCTGAACTCCACCTCCACTGCTCCCCTCCCTGCCCCTCCCCCCATCTGTGGAAAAATTGTCTTCCATGAAACTGGTCCCTGATGTCAAAAAGGTTGGGGACCACTGATACAGGTAGTAGCTGGCTGAGCCAGGATTTATACTTAGCTGTGCTTGTAACCACCACACCATGATCCTGCAAAGGTGATGGGGGTCATCCAGATTTACTTATTTTTGCTACGGGCCTTACATTGTGGTGTTTTTAAAGACACTTCCATTTATATTATCTCATTTAGTTTCAAAACAATTTTGCCACAGTTCTTATCCCCATTTTACAGATGAGGAAATTGAGTCTCAGAAAAGGTAAATCTCATAAGCAACATTACACAGGTAGCAGTAAGTCATGGTGCAGAGATTTGAATCAGACAACCCATATTCTGGTTCTGGCTGGAATATCATTAAGGAAAGGTATATTCCCTCCATTAAGGAAAGGTATATTCCCTCCAAGAAAAGTCATTTTTATAATGTGTGAGACAGAGGTCCCCAAGCTATGGTGTGTTGAATAATTATTTCATAATATATTACAATGTAATAATAATAGAAATAAAGTGCACAATAAATGTAATACACTTGAATCATTCTGAAACCATCCCCCAATCCCTGGTCCATGGAAAAACTGTCTTCCATTAAAATGGTCCCTGGTGCGAAAAAGGTTGGGGACCGCTGGTGTAAGAGATTTAAGTTTTCTGTATACGATACCACCCTAGCAAGGGTTTGTGTTTTCTGTTTGAGTTAAATCTACTTGTTCTCATCTCTCACTTTGTCCTTGGAATTTTTTCAAGTCTTCCACAATTAACATCATTTTTATTTTCATTCGTCATTCTTGGAAAATTAATATTCCTTTAAATTTTGGACCTATATTATTATGTGCTTTAATCTCCTGAAGGGTGAGTGTCCCTGTGGTGCCATTGGCCACTTGTACAGTGTCTTGAGAACATTTTAAGAGAAATATGAATGGCAGCACCACTTGGATACCAATTACATCTTTTTTGAGGGAAATATGGTTTTAAACCATCTGAGATACAGAGGGATGGTTCTGTTGGTTTTCTTTGCCATTGATGACATCATCTAGAACTTCCTGTTGCATTAAAAAGGGATTTTAGTGGAAAATTGGTTTTTTCCCCTGTTACAGTGAAAAAATAGTCAGTTTTCACATAGCTATGTGTTACTAAAAATATAGAATGAACTTTTATCAGATCCTAGTGATGTCCATTGTTACATAACAAAGTCCTGTGAATATCTTTTAGAACGCCTTAGCAGTAAGTAGGCAGCATTTTGATAGCCCACTGTGACTCATGGGGAAGTGCATGTCTCCGTGTTGTTCATGACTGTTTTTATGGGCTAGGCCTCCCTGCTGTCTCACTTTACTGCCTTGTCTTCTCTTCTGTTTACCTTGGCCCCACCTCTGGCTCAGCTGGATACCACAGGCTTCAACAAGCAGTTGGAATACAAGCCCACCACACCAGCTCTCCATGTCCCTGTGGCACTTTATGGCTCAGAGAGAATTGGATCTGAACCCTGTGTGCTAATGGTTGGATGTACCCAGCCAAGTCTGTACAAGTGGAGAAAATGTATGGGTTTATGAGTCTGTATGTACTTCACATTCTTACAGACACATCTCTGAGTCCAAGTAAATACACATCTATTCCTCTTTGATTTTAGTGGTTAATACTCAGGCCCTGAAGAATGAGTTTTGGTTACCCTGGTGCAAGGGTGGATTCTTCTGGAACGGAGGTGATTATCCAGAGGTGTTACATTGTGCTTTTCTCTTCATGCATTTTTAGTACCTGTACATCATAGCTTTCCTGGGCATCTCTTAGCAGTGCCACCTGCTAACTTGACAGAGTGAGGAGACTCTCCAATGGTGTCTCACTTCCTGTGTCCATGTGGATTATTTTTACCACATGATGATTTGGCAGGTATTTTCTGTAAATCTCTAGCTTACCTATCCACAGCTCTGGTAAAGAGCAGAGAACTGGGCTCATATACTCAGCTTGTGAAGTGTGATTTTCCCAGAAACAGGAAAGGGAGACAGAAATTTAGCAGGATAAGGGCTACTTCATGTGAGAGTTGAACTCTAAGCTTAGTGTAAATTTTCTGATCTAGAGGAAATCACAGGACTCTGAGACCAACCCTTACCAGCTTGCCACTAGGCTTGGTACAACTTTCATTGCAAATGCTGGAATTAATGGTTTGGTTGTGCCAAGGAGATGATTTCAAGGTGGTATTTTATCTCCTACTTTCAGATCTAGCTGGAGTGTTCAAATAAACCTTTTGTGTAATTCCCATAGGCTGTAACTCTGTGGCTTGGGTAGTGGTCAGAGGAGCTCTAATGCCAGAGTAAATGATGCTACTGAGAGAAAAGAGTAAGGGTTGTCTCTGTAAAATGCTACACAAAGGAGACTTTCTTTACTCCTCCTGGTACATGTGGTAAGCATAGAAATAGTTTATTGTGAAAGTCTTTCAGCCACAGGTCTTTCTAAGGCATAATTCTACCCTCCAGGGAAACCAAAATAAATACCAGCCTAATAAACTTCAGATTTTTAAAAATAAGTTATCCCATTGCATTTCTGTAAGAAGAAAAATATGAAAAGTCAATGTGTGTTTTTATTCTGCTTTGATTTTCTTTCCAAGCTGTCCTGTCCCAATTCAGTCTTAAAGTGGAAGAAAATACTTTATTTATCATTTGAAGCAGGATGAATGTAGTATAAAATTCAGTCTTTCAGAAGGGAAGCTTGGGGAGCAAATTTTGATGCCAACTTTGGAATTTTTTTAATAAAACAAAATACATACACACAAACATATTTGGTATTGTCCTGGAGGTCAATGATAACTTCTTGGTATTCTTTGTAAAGGAAGTCTTCCATTCAGGGTTCCCTTCATTCGTTTTTAGTTATACAGAGTGTCCCAAAAGTCTACATAGAAAGGAAAAATTTTATAATGAATATTCTGTAAATAAAGGTACATTTAGCTACAATTTGCCATTTTCGCTATGTATGGCAACTTTTGGACCACCCTGTAATCATGGTCTACCCAGCCCTCTTGCTAGCATTAGCTCCCCCTTCCCCTTTCTTTGCTCTGAGATCAGTCCCTTGGTCCTGCCTCATCTCTGATTCTCTCATTACTCCTTGGCTTCTCATTTCCCTCCCCAGTCTAGACCAGGTACATGAACTGTAGCATACCTTCTGCCATCTCTGCAGCTGTTACAAGCGTGTCATTTTCCAGATCTGGGATATTTTGGGGTTTGACTTCTCACTGCTTTTACTGCCCTTTCTCAGTCTCCTTCGTTGATTATTATCTTGTCAATTTCCTTAACTGTGACTACCCTGCCCCAAGATTCCTTTGACTGTTCACTATGTTTGCTTTATCTTTTAAAATTTATTATTAAATATAGTTACAAAAAGTAGTGTAATAAATATTTATGTACCCACCATCCAGCTTTAAATATATAACATTTCCAGTATCCTTGAAGCCCTCATTGTAATTCTGACTATGTTTTCTCCCTCAATTTCTTATTTAGGTTATAAATGTCTTTATACATTTTCTACATGTGAAACCCAACAAATAATATGCAGTATGTTTATATTTTGAAAAATCGTATCTTACTATTTATGTACTTTTGCAACTTTTTAAACTAAAGATTATATTTGTGCAATTAATTCAGGTTGCTATATTTTGCTCTTCCACTACTGTATAATATTCTGTTTTAAGCCTATGCCACCATTTATCTATTCTGTTTATGAGCATTTAGGTTGCTTTTATTTTCCACTATTACAAACAATGCTTCTGTGAACATTCTTACAGAAATCTCCTTGGACACATGTCTATTTATTATTTCAGCAAATCGTATCAAGCACCTATTAGTGCTTGGTGTGATTGATAAAAGACTGCTGAAACAAGTCTTATCTTCTAGCCATATGCTTTAGAGAGGACATGCAGGCAAATTCTGTTGCAGGAGTCTTCTCACCTGCCTTCTTGACTCCAGTTTAAACTCTCCTATGTCATCTTCCACATTTCTGCTAGAGTTAACTTCTTAAACACAGTTTTAATCATTATTGTGCTGAAAAACATCCAATGGCCCCCTGTTGCTTATGTGTTAAAGTTAGTACTCAGCTTGCCGTTCAAGAACCATCCTAGCCTAATTCACATCTTACCCACATATCCTTCTGTGCCAGTGTCCCTTCCCTTTCATGAGTCTCAGTGATGTTCCTTTACCCTCAGCTATCTTTCCTGTTTTCAACTTCATCCAGGATGTTGAAATTTTACTTAATTTTCAAGATCCAAATGAAATGTTTTCTTATCCATGAATATTTTGTACCCCTTGTCTGATTCTAACTTTATATTGCAGCTAGCTGGGTATACATTTGTGTAGCTGACTAGGAGCAGGGGCCATATGATAATCGCCTCAAACATAGTAGGACCTCATTAATTAAAATAATAATTATAATCAAATTGAATTGAATGGATCATTTGGTTCTCAGCTTTACCGTTAAAACTCTTTAATAGTACTAATGGGAGGAGGGATTGGAAATAGAGTGAATGTTTTAATTTTCTGTTGCAGTTTTCAAATGTTTCTGGCTCTCAATAAGTGCTTGTAGCTCACTAACCAGGCAGCCATCCTGAGTGGGACCCTTATCACATCAAAATGGGGTAGTTTGAGGAGCAAACTGACTTTAGTTAGGAAGACAGATTCTTCATTTAAAAAAAAAAGGCCATATTCTTACCTCGAAGGGATCTTACTAAAGCACACTTAACCAGGTCCCGTTCTCATCTCTTGGTCAACTCCATTCAGCCTTTTGGGTGGTGGTGCAGGTCGATGACCTGTCACTGATTATGCCCTCCTACTTATCTCCTGTCCCAGGGTGGAAGGCAGATGCAGCTGCTTGTGAACAAGGGGAAGCCTGAGTCCACTGTGTCCGTGTTTCCATTTTGAAGGGAATGGGAGAAATGAGGCCAGTGGTTTGATAAATTATATCAAAAATAGTCCCTTCATGCTAATGGAGTGTGAAGAAGCTGATGTACTGGAGATGATCTATAATATTTCATATTTCTCTGAGGAGAAAAATGATAAACTTGATGATGTGTGATTTATTCATGTTTCTTCAGATGAGGAAAAAAATTCTCAAGTCAACTGCCTGTTTCTCACTTGTAGAAGCTGGCATGTGGATTTTACACTGGGATTGGAGGCTGGGCTTATTTAGAAAAATGCCTAGAGAGGCCTTGATTAATCACCAGATCTTTGACAGTTGGTTGGGAGAGGGTAATTACGACAGAACTGCTACTGTTTTATCATCACTCTTTTATGGCTCTATACCACCAGGTGACAAATGTGTTAATTATTACATTTTGTATCCTGGACCTTTCTTGGCTGCCCCTCCCCTCATGGTTTTGGCCCTTAGTCCTCCCCTACAGCTCAGCCCTGGACAGCTGTAACTTCTGCAATCAAAGAACTGTTCTTTGGAAACCATGCTGAGAGGGACATGGCCATAAGCTCTGTTGTGTGCAGACTCTAACCACAGGGGATCTGGTTAATTCCCTTTCCTCTTCCTCTGCCCATCACCCTTTGGGTCAAGTGCTGCTCAGAGACAGAAGCTCTACTTGCTTCTTTAATAACTGAAAATGGCACCCCTGGACTGGGCCATTTCACTCTTAAATAGCCCCCTGGAGGAGGTTAGAAACAGAGGTTGTCTTAGGCAAGGAGATTTAGCAGGTAAAATTGTCCTTTTTCTTTCTTTTTTCTTGGTCTTTCTTTTCTTGCTTTCTTCCCTTTTCTTTCTTTTTTTGCTGCCCCTTCCTTGCTGACCATTACTTAAAGAAAGCTTCACAAGCATGCCTATAATTTAGTGACATCATTTTACAGCAGCTGAAAGAACTGAACTTTAAAGAAGGAACTCAGTAGATATGTCATGCATGGGGAAGTATCTATTGTAGTTTGGCCACTGAAGGTAGGTTGTAGAGTAATTTTTAGATGGGTCAGATTTTCTTTAAGAAGAAGCTCGTGAATTGGTACCTTAGCATTTCATTTTCTTCTGTTACTCAGGCATACAGCTTTTCAATTGACAGCTTTTCATTGACAATCATCTCTTCTTTTGCTGTAGAACATACTCAAATAAGTGCAATTATGGTGCCTGACCTCCAGAAGAAAACTGGTTGATTATATACTTACACAAACATGAGTAGCCAAAGAATGTAGAAAGTAACTCCCAAACTAGTCACAGAGAAGACAAATGCCATGGGTGGGGAGCAGAGCCTGTGCAACAGATGGGGAAGGCTTCCTGGGAGTTCCATCCCCCAGGAAGGAGAATTTCTTCTGACCATTCATTTTTGCTAGAACTGGGGTTCCACATCTTTTGCCCTCTGGCTAAGTTTTTGTTTATTGTGTGTCTCTCCATCTAGAATTCCCAGTTTTTATAAGACATGATACCTCATTTATGGTCAATATGTATTTTTGAGTAAACGAATAAATAAATGAAAACAGGAATCTGAACATATAAATCTCTTCTTTTTGACTGGACAGGGTTTTGACTATATTTGAAAGTTTGAAGCCTCTTCAACTCTCTCTCCATTTTTTTTTTTCCCCGTTCCAAAGGCTGTCTAAAACCAAAGAAGAAATTCCCTCTCATTGATCTAGTGGGTCCAGACAAGAGGCACCCAGCCTTCTTTGTCTTTCAGAAGTTACAAGTGTGCCCCTGAGGAAACCAAGCCCTGGGAAGATCCTTTATTTACAATATTAAATTTCTTTTTTGTGATTGAGGTGGATACTTACACAGGTTTCTTTCAGTGTTTCCTTTCTTTCAAGCCTATATTTTGGCATAATCAGTACTGATAACATAACTATTCATCCTAATTATGATTTATACATGAAAATGAGACAAATTTGTCTGCCACCAAATGTGACTATTAGAAGTTTTTGAAATACTATTTAATATTTTTCATTATTGTTATTTATGCATATCTGCATTAGATTTTAAACTTCTTGAAGGAATGTTTTATTTTTGTATCTCTATTGCCTAGCAAAGGATGGCACATAGTGGCCCTTCATGAATTGATACTCACTAGTGTATTGTAGGAATTCATTTGCAACACCTCTGGCATCTCTCTGATCCATCAGGAATAGCAAAATAATTTGAGCTGTCAAAACCAATGGTTTTGGTTTGGGCTCAGATGACATTAAACTATTTTTTCTGGCAGTAATTAAGAATAAGATCAATGCCTCTTTGAGGCCTTTTCAGGTATGTGAGGCCACCTGTCTTACTATTTGTGATTGCAGGACTACATGTATAACATTCATCTAGAGATTGAACAATTATTTAATTTTGGCTTGCAAAGAAAGAAGACCGTAAGTGTGACCATATTTTATGCTATTTAGGATTGAAAATCAATCATGAAACCATTTTTTTACATTCTACTTTTGGAGATCAAATTATGATAAGTTTTTTAGAAGCATTAATAACCTAGACTCAAGCCTATATATTTAGGTTATTAAGTATGAAATGCCCGATTTCCTTAAGTACTAAGTTTGACGGTTGGTATCTCTGACATTTCACTTTGACACTTATTGTTTTATTTTTATTGGTGAAGATACATCCTCATTCTTTCAAATGCATGGTCTGGCTTGTGATTATCTTTCACATTTTCTTTAGAGCAATTTTTGTGAAACCCATGGGTAAGTCAAAAATTTGAGCTATTTTAAAATATGAGTTCTGTCGTGGAACCAATTCAGCATAGATAGCTGGAAATATCATGAAGTGTTTGGGAAGGATGTGAAGTGTTTGGGAAGGATGTGGCTAATGAACACACAGTATGTTGATGGTCTGGGAAGTTCCGTTCTGGGGATTTTAATCTTGTTGATGGTCTGGGAAGTTCCGTTCTGGGGATTTTAATCTTGTTGATGGTCTGGGAAGTTCCGTTCTGGGGATTTTAATCTTGAAAATGAGCCGCATGGGCGATATGAGACCAAGGTGGATAATGATGAGCTGAATGAAAGCTGTAGTGGAAAGAAATCCATCTCAACCTACATGCGAATTAACAGCAAGGTTTGACATTACTATTCCAACAATATTGGACCATTGAAACAAATCAGCAAGGTAAAGAAGCTAGATAGATGGGTACTACATGAATTAAATGAGCGTCAGTAGAGGAATTGTCTTGAAGCTTGCCTTTCTCTGCTGTCATGACATAAAGGCAAATCATTTCTACACTGTATTGTTGTGTGGGATGAAAAATGGATTCTTTTTGACAATTGCAAGTGTTCACAATGGTTGGATAGAGATGAAGTGCTGAAACACAGTCCAAAACCGAATGTTCATTAAAAAAAAAGCTAATGGTGTCTGTTTAGTGGTCCAGTACTGGTATTTTCCAGTACAACTTCATGAAACCTGGTCAGTTGATTACAGCGGATGTCTGCTGCAACCCATTGGACAAAATGATGAGGATGCTTGTGATTAAGCAGCCAAGATTGGTCAATAGAGACAGGCCAATCCTCTTACGAGACAATGCTAGACCATATGTCGCACAAATATGGCTTCTCAAACTACAGAAACTGGACTTGGAAACTCTCTGTCATCCACTGTATTCACCAGACCTTTCACCAACTGACTACCACTTCTTCCAGGCTTTGGACCACTTCTTGCAAGGAAAAATATTAAGTTGTCAACAAGCTGTGGAAAATACTTTTCACAATTTCATGGCCACTCACTCTGCAGGCTTCTTCACTGCTGTCATAAACAAGCTTCCATTAAGATGGCCAAACTGTGCCGATAGTTTAGGCACATACTTTGATTAATTGTACCACTTCTTGTTTGAGATTTAATAAACTAAACTTTTGATTTGAAATTGGACATTTCATATTTAATGATTTAATAATTTGGACCTAAAGTCTTTATGTATGTGGAGTCAAAGAATAAAAAGAGTTGATGGATATATGATGTGAGAAGTCTTATATTGTTCTTGGAATAGGTTGTCACTAGTAGCATAGTGGTGTTTACACAGCCTCCCTGCTAAGTCAGGAATGGTATAAGATTGAGGGATCTAGTTTATTAAGAAAAAAATGTTGTATAAAGTATTGAAATGTTTTTTTAAATGAGGATTTCCAAAAGAAATACAGTCCACTTTGAAGGAAATAATTACAGTAAGTATTTTATTAATAGTGTGGATTGAGGCCTACCTATCAGAATGAAATTTTGACATTTATGGTATTAAAAGGTAATTGCTCCTTGGCTTGGGCCTTACCATTCTTGCCGTATACTATCCATATAGTTATATATAGTGGGATTACACTTTAGGGAGATTTTGGGATGATGTCTTGAAAATATTAAGAAAGTTGAAATGAAAACATTAAGAAGTTGTCTTTGTGTTTGAAAATCAAGAAAAACGTTATTCCAATTGGTTTATAGGAATCTATTTTCTGCAAGTGTCCCTTAGAAGCTACACAGGAGGCACCGTTGGTTAATAATATTTGTTAGCTTCAATAAAAAACCTTAAAGAAGGATTTGATAAAGTCTTTTAAGATTAGGTCTTCTTACTCATGTCAGAGTGTTGTGTGTGAGTAGGGTGTTGGTGGTTGTTATATTTTTGGCTTTTTGTCTTTGTGTAAAGAAAAGATAAACTGAGGTAGCCTAACTTGCCCGAAATCTGGCAGCTAATAAATGGTAGAGTCAGCATTCACACTGAGGTATTCTGGCTTTATAATCTGTGCTCTTAACCACTATTCTATGCATTGCCTTTGCAAATTGAATTTCAGCTTGATAATGAGTTCAGTAGATTAGTAGGTGATTAGTAAGGGAACAATTCCAAAGAGTTTTTTTAATTATATGGACTTGAGAATATAACTTGTGACACTGAAAATGCCCCCACGTCATTTCATCTGTGATTTTCTGATCTTAACATGATAGTCACATTTGTTGTAAGAAGAGTTATGGTGGTGTTTAGGATAAGTTTAAGGAAATCTGATCACTTTCTGCTTGATCTAAGATATATAGATAGATAGACGTGTGTGTGTGTGTGTATATATATATATATATATCTCACATGTATAAGATATAAATCTTAGATCATATGGAAATAGTAAGGTAATTACCTATTAAATCATTTATATTGGCCTCTGGTTGAGATGTTTACATCAATTTTTTTTTATTTTTCCTCAAGCTTTGTCTTTCCAGTGCATATAGACTGGATTATGCTTAAATATTGATTTGGCCAAGTCTTTTCCTCTTTGGTTAAGAGGTCATCTTGTGAAAAATTAGACTGTAGTAAAGCAGTCATTTCAGCCTTGATGTTTCATGAGGGAAGGTTTGTCATTGCTACTACTACTTCTGGTAGTAAAATCACCTGAACTTATTATTCAAATTAATGGTTTAACTGCATGGCTTTCAAAGGTCTCTTCTGCTGATACCAGACATCTAAGAATGCGTTATGTGTAGTAATAAGAGGAAGAATACAATATTGTCAGTCTTACTCAACTAGCTTTATTGTAGAATCACACTAGGAAAAGGAAGTTGTTAGTGCTTATGTCGGCTAACTGGAAGACATCTTTGTAATATTAATGAAGATCAGCCCTGTTGGGCCATCACTCCTCCTGCGAGAATGACTTTCCCATTTATGTAGCAAAGGGAAGGATCTAAAGCCTTTAGCATGTACTAATTCACTTGATAAAATTTAGCTTCTTGATAAACAACTGATATTAAAACCCCCAAAGTTAATTAACAGGTGATAAACCTTTCATTTTCTTTCTCAACCCATCACATTCACTAATAATAATACACCAACAATTATTGAGTATCTTTGATGATCCAGAAGCACTTTGTAAATGCTTCTATATGGAGAGGAATGTTTGTCATTGGGGGTGATACGTCTCCATGTAGTGAAACATGAACTCTTTTTTTTTTTTTTTTTTTTTACTGAAGGTAGGATTTTATGATTCCACAGCTGCTGGCTTGAGTAAGATCCAGGTTTGAAAAGCCAAGTTCTAGAGGAGTGGGTCTTTGAGTAGAAAGAGGTGAGCAGCTGGGAAGGACTAGGAGGTTACAGAGGTTGAAAGTGGTCTGAGATTGGGGTAAGTGGATAAAAATGGATGAGATGCTCTCTGGTGTGTGAATAATCTTATAAGGAGATTTAGGACAGCATATGCTGAGGAACATTTTAAATGGAGGCATGGCCTCAACAGTAAGAGTGGAAATTAGTTGGGTTATACATAAGTATATCTGAAATCAGCAGCCCCTTAGGTAGAACCTCAACAAAAAGAACTGTCATGTTTGGTGAATATGCCATGAGTTTGAAGAATGGTGAAGGCAGAATTTTGCATCCTTTTTAGCTTTCTTGAGAACTTTGTATGAGATTGATTGTTACCATCATCAAAATATGAGTGATGTGCCCTGCCATTAGGGAATTCCACCATTTGTTAGCCAGTGGACATAAATGGGTGTTCTGTTTCCTTTATTAACTATTTATTTTGTCTAAAAGTCTAGATACATATTTCTCTTTGGAAATATAGGAAAGGTACCTATAGAAAATTTTGAGTGAACCAAAGTATTCCAGAAAATATAGGAATTATACCAACAATGATCAGAATTGCTCAGCACTAGTGATAACCTGATGAAAAGAAAGACCATCAATAGCATGTTGTGAAGATGATGTCACTGTTACAAGAGGAGAGCTGACGGCACAGGCTCGTCCCTCATTTTTTCAGGAGACTGTGCCTCTAAATGACCCCGCCAGTTACAATCAGATAATAATAAAGCAAAATGATACAAATCAAAATTGAAGAGTGACATCTTATAGCCAAAACTTGATAAGAAAGAAGATAGAAACACCAAAAGAGGAAAGAGAGGATTGTAGTTTTTTGCTATATATAAGCCATACTCTCTATTATGGCACTGAATTTTGACCAGGCAATAGTTCGATACTGATTTCCTCAAAGAGGAAGGATTCTTTCGTAGGACTAGAATAAAAGTAATTCCCATTTCCATGACTCTGACTTGTTACTAAGGAAGACACCGAAATACGTATTTCATGAATAAATAACAGTTATTTTGGTGGAATTTGATTTATTACATAAGTCTCAGAGCCAGATTAATGCACACATTACCATTTGGAGGATAATAAATGTAGTTACATGAAAGATGTGAAGTATTGCCTGCCTGAGTCTCAGTATCTTTATCTGTAAGATGGGCATAAATTGGAGTTGTGTGCTATTAAATGATCCAATATTATGTAAGGTGTCTGGTACTTAGCAGTTGATCAGCTTCTCTCTTGAGCATCCTCACAGCACCTTTTATTTATTCCTTTGATGCTGAATAAGAGAACAAATTTTGACGTGAAGATCCCCTGATCTGTCATCTTTTATGTTTTGAAGATGCTGATCCTCACCTACTCGCAGCTACACTGACTATGCTGTTAATCACTTGTTATCCACCTCATGAAACCACCTTCAATGGATCAGTATGCATTAGCAGGAAGGGATTATTGGCCCTGATCCAATACTGATTGTGGTTTGAGGTGGACCATATTATGGATGAATAATAGCTGGAATGGTTCATGATATGTGCTTAATACCCTTCAGAATGTTTACATAATAACAGAGTGCTTCCGAGCACAAGAGACTACAGAGCAAAATATTATGTTCCAAATAAAGATCACAAGAAGAAGAAATACTGCTCTTGTAGCTTGGCACCCTTTTTCTATAATCAAATTTCCCTTTGCATTTTTTCCCATATGTGAGGTTTTAGCCAAAGATACAGCAATAAGTGTTGACTGATGTTTAATCAACTTAAAACCTGGGCTAGGTAATGGCTTGTAGATTTTATTTTGCCAAGGTAGATGTTTGAATGGAACAAGAAACACTGTACATTAAGGAGTAAAGGGGGTACTCCTGTTTTCTTTCAAATATGATAATTAGTATAAAACTGTCTTTTTCCTGCCAGTTGGCTCATTTTGTCTCCTAGCAGCTGTTTTAAATTCCTTAATTGTCTATTGCATACTCAGCTATCATTTCACAAATCTCCTCACTGCTGCATTTTTGCTGAACCAAATTCTGACAGTAGAGGTGTTCACCTCACAGGCTGGGCTGAGCTGAGTTCTAGTTATCCTCTTTAAGTAACAGAATTAGCTACCATTAGACAGTGTATTATGGTGAGGTGATGTTTGCCTGAGTCTCATTGGAGTTGATTACTGTAGAAATGGACATCTGATGGAGCCTCAGGTTGCCAATTGTACTACTCTTTGTTTTTCTGATGTTTGAATTTCGTTTAACCCAACATAGCCTTTTTTTATGCTTATAAAGGAATAGGAGTTTCCTAGAAAATTTCCTAGGTGTAATCTCATTGCTTGTAATTTTGTTCAGAATGAAGAAAGTAGGCGTTTCAGCCATACTGTTTTCTTTCCAGCATCATTATCCATTTCACACTTTGTTCAATCTATCATAGTTTCTGTTAAAATATTGTAAAATTTCAACAGATAATTTAACAGAATTTTACTGTAAAATACTGTAGGTAATATAGGCCCCTGAGATATGATGGTCTCCTCTTTTCAGAAGCATCAACACAGTGTGTTCTTTAAGCATTGGGTTTATGTATAATATGTTATTGAAGTCTTTTTTTTTTTTTTTTTTTTTTTTTT
>NW_012139414.1:4526379-4550536 GCF_000956105.1 Propithecus coquereli
GAGTAGCTGGGACCACAGGCATGCACCACCATGCCTGGCTAATTTTTTCTGCATATATTTTTAGCTGTCCAATTAATTTCTTTCCATTTTTTCGTAGAGACGGGGTTTCGCTCTTGCTCAGGCTGGTCTCGAACTCCTGAGCTCAGAACGATCCACCCACCTCGGCCTCCCAGAGTGCTAGGATTACAAGCGTGAGCCACCGTGCCCGGCCATTATTGAAGTCTTAATGAATTGGATTTCAGATAGTGTGTCTTTGGTAGTACAATGACATGTCACATTATATATGATTCTTACGTAATATGGTTCACTGGTTTCCTAATAATGTGAAAGCTGGTAATATAAGTACAATTTTTTGTTTATGGATCAAATTAATACCTTTCATATCTTATTTCATTGTCATGCATTGCAGGAATATGTACTGTATTGTTTAGAGTGACTTGCTTTGTCATTATTTCTTGATTCATAGTACAGTCATAAGTGATCAACAGATTTATACAAATTTTTATACAACAATATGCTCTTGTCCCCATGTGAATAGATGCAACAGATAATTTGTAAACATTTTAGGCTCTAATTTAATTTTACATAGACGGTTTTTTCATATAAGAGAAAAGAAGAGGTCACTGGGTTTACATGCTTAGACTTCGAAACCCAACTCTGTGCTTTAACTGTGTGGTTTTAAGCAAGTCATTTAACTTTACTGAGTCTCAGTTACTCTGTATAAAAATGGAATCAGTAATACCTTCCTCAGAGTGATCTTGATAATTTTAAATGAAATCATGGTGAAAGTTCCTTATCACAGAGTTTAAAATGCTATGTACCTTCCTTTCCTATGGGAAGACAGTCTCTTTTATTTATTGATTGTACTTTTGCCATCAAAGAAGGAAAAATAAATCCCTATTTCTTATAAAACTTTTCAGGAAATGCGTGAATTTAGTGTGAGCCTTCTAATTCTGACAAACAGCATTTTGATTTTGAGTTTGTTGCTGTAAATTTGCCAAATGAAATAAAAGTTTTATGGTACTCCTTTCAAGTCACTTCTAATATATCTTAGGAAAACTAAATCTGTATTTAATAGTAAGTAGTTTGCTAACTGGAAGGTGCTGCTAACTTAACCTAGATGTGGAAAGTGAGAAGCTAAGAGAAGGCCAGGGCAGTAAATAAGAGAGTAGGGTAAAAGCTGCCTCACCATCATGCTTGCAGAGATGAACCTAAAACTGAGGCTGCAGTGCTGATTACCTTTAGTGTGTGTAACTCTCACCCTGACTTGTCAGTGCAACACAGGGGAAAATCCTTATTGGTCAGAATATATCACACTGCAATGAACTGAAAGCTAAAGGCATAAAGGAACTCTGAAGACAGCACCGAGACTGTTGATGTTTCAAATAAAATTTGGACAGATGGAATGCTAATTTAGGGAGGAAAATAACATGAAGGGGGAATCAGGGTGATATAGGGAGGCTTCTCGCGTTCATTGTTATTCTTACTTCTGTGTAAGTTCTGGCCCAGAGGCAAAAAGCAAGCCAGGCTTGAACTCCAGAAAAATAATCATTAAATAGGTATCAGTGACAATCTGAGAAAGCCAGTATGTGCAGAGAGAATAAAGAAGAAAGCCAAATGGTGAGAATGTAATCAATCTAGTGGGATTCTTTTAGTTCATAGTTGTAATCATAGATGACATTCCACTACCTTTGTCTTCTGTCTGGACCAAGCCTGATTACATCTAGAGCTATTGCTGGACAGCCACATCTGTGGTCCTCAAACTAGGATGGCAGCCTACCTTGACAGGGTCAAAGACCCATGGAACCCTGAGCCTTTCTTGGTTGCTTAACATTATCTAAAAATATGTGCTCACACCTTATTATACTTAATGAGGGGGAAAAAACTGCTTTTGAGGACACTAATGAGAAATTACTATGTCAATGAAGTAAAAATGCAGACCGATTTGTATCTTAAATACAGATACTACAAGAAGCTAACACTGAATGAGCCTTGCTGTATGCCAAGTACAGTGCTAAATACTTTGCATGCTGTATTGCATTAAACATATTGCCTTCCAGATAGTATCCTCATTTATAGGTATGATTCTTAAGGTTTAGAGAGTTAAAGTAACTTGCTGAAAGTCACATAGCTCATAAGCAGCAGAAGTGAAGATTGAAGAACACTCCATCTGATTTCAGAGGCTAAATGAAGATCCTTTTAGAAGGATTGATTTTTGCAGCAACAAGACAAAAATTGCCCAGCGCTGGGAAGAAGATTGAAAAGAAATGTTAATCCCTGTAGAGGGCACCATTCAGATTAAACTCCCCCAACATAATTTTCTAACATGATAAATCAGGCCTGTGCCAGCCACTGACTGTTTCAGATAGGTTTGCCTCTGGGGAAGAAAGTGCAGTGATTCGTATAACCTGCTGTCAGGATTATTTAAATCTCAGACCCAACCTAGAATTTACTTTAATAATCTTTTATTATTTTCTAGTATATTCTTATGATTTCTCTCACCTCTGTGAAGAATGTGGTTCGGCATAATGAACAGTAAGTTCTAGGCTTCCTCATATCTGCATTTAATATTCAAAGTGCTGTCTACTGTTTTTTACCCCCAATTTACCAAAGTCTGTGATTGTGCTATGACATGATGACAAAGGAGACCATGTGTTGAACCTGGAAAGTGTTGCGTGTAAGCTTATAACTTGGATGGATGTAAGCATAATAGTTTGACCAGAAGACTATAATTGTTCTTCTTTTCTACAATCTGTTTTCTCCATTGTCTTCCTCTGCTGTCTTTCTTTTCCACAATCTGCTTTAGATATCTTCTGAACTAACCGTGACCCACATGTTTGTCCTGGAATATTGGTCACAAGTAGGATGGACACATAAATTCTGGGCAAGGGCCACAATGAGGAGCAAAATGTGTTTCCTTTAGGGACTGTGATGATGTTTTTTAGAGTTTAATACATCCTCTCTCCCCTGTCCCAGTCAGTCAGGGATTTTAACTTTGAATATAACAGTAATTGTCTTCAGTGGGAGAATCCAGGTCTATTTTGACCCAAAAGATAATTTAGAATGACTTATGGAACCCAAAGCTAAATGTCAAATGTAATGAAATGTTACAGTTATGTCTTGCCTTAAGAAGAGAGCTGTTGAGTTCTAGTAGGGTTTGCAGAGCTATTTGAATTAACTATTAAGAGACTTTATCTCAGGCAGCACAGAAATTGTCCCTGGGGGACAAGGAGGCTTCAGATTTCAGAAATACCTATAGTATTTCTTCAGCATGTCTTTGGACCTGGGTTTCTCAATACTTTTACTTTTTCTTGAAATCTCTACTCAGAGATGACTCTGGAAGATGACAGGAATGCCATCTCAAAGTATGTGTAACCTTTTTAAGAAATTAGTGTGAAAAAAGTAAGGAGACTCTTTTCCTGGAGGTCTTTCCTCCAAATACTTAAATTATTGAATGGAAAAATTTAGTAAGACATAGTTATTAAGGTAAGTGCTGAAGATTAAGAAAAACATTCATCATAAATTATGTCTCTCGGTGGGGAGGTAAAGTGGGGCATTTGATACAATGACAACTACCCCTGGAAATCATATTCTTTTAAAAGACAAATGAGAATAGGGGGTGAGTTTTTTAATATGAATACTAAGTCTGCTCCTAATAATGGAAGAAAATGGATGAATTTTTCAATTCTTGTCTTTGACTTTTAGCAACATATTCCAAAGACTTTATGAATTTCAAGAAAGCATTATTTTCTTATTGCTTCCTTCCTTTCTCTTTAAATCCTAATATACCCTCTGGGCAATCAATTTCAGAGGTTTTTCAAGGAAAGGAAAACTTGGCCTGTCTACCTGTTAACTACTGCAAAGTGTATAGATTCCTGCTGTCCCGTGTTACTACTCAACAGTAATAATGGAATGCCTATTGTCATTATCTGGAGAAGAGAAGCTCCTAAATTTGATTAAAGGAGGTTGCTGTGCCTATAAGAAAGGTGAGTATTAGGTAGTAATGAAGGTATGACAGCTGGAATTAATACTCTGTGTCTTTCATCAGAGTACTTTACCCCCCTTTTTTCCTGTAGGAGAAAGATTTTGAGTGAGAGAAGAGGTCTGATCTGTTTGGGGAAAAAGTATCACAGCCTATTAGAAGCAATGAAATTGAGGCAGCTTCGGGACTCCATTAAGTGTGTGGTGTTTAGGCAGACTGTGTCCCTAGGTAAAGTGTGCTATTGAGGAGGATAGTACACAATGAAATAATTGGGTTTGGGAAATCAGCTGGCCTTCAGTGGCCTCATATCTCCTTGAGGAGAATGGGAGAGGGAGCTACATCTCCTCCTCCTTTATTTTAGTATAAAAGCTACACTGAATAAGTAGAAGGAAGTTTCTTGCTGAGTAGTGGACTCTCAATATATTTCGAATAATAAAAACAATGGGTATAATTAAATTTTTTCTGGCCCAGGAAGTATTCAGAACATGTCACTGTGGAACCGTCTGATGCTATGTTCTTCTCTAGGCATCTGGATATTTGATTGTAGCAGTCGAATAAAAATAATTCAGATTTCATCAGTAACAGCAGACTCTATAGGGACATATATTAATGCATTAATGTGTCTGGAATTAGGTTCTTAAATAAAACATTATTCCCATGTATTTATTTTCATTTTAAAGGAATAAATTGAAATTGGCAAACTGTGAACTAGGTTGACTTTTCCCATCGAGACTTGCTGATAGGCAACTTTTGTGTGCAATTGGTTGAGAGTAGGCTTAACAGTTAAGATACCTGTGTATCTTTTGAGGTCAGAAGAGGTATAGTGACAGCAAGTTCAAGGCTCAGATAATCGTTGTGCTCTCTCAAGAAAAAGGTTTAAGAAATTGCCTTCTTTATACTGAGCATATGTAATCATAGTTTGACTAAATATGAAGAAAAAAGAGAAATAACACTAGCCTAGATAATTGGTGAAATTCTTTCACTCTAGACACACATACATTCTACTTTTAAAGTCACTGCATAAATGCTAGTTTTTTGAGTCTTATAATGGTCTTTGTAATCATGTGCGTATACATTTGTCTATACACATATACACAATATTTTAAAATAGCACCAATTATTTTCCCTCTTTTAAGTTTTTATTTTCCTAACACTTTATACTAATTGATACAAGATAGTGGCACCCAGACCCCATAATCTAAGAGGAATATGTTGTAATTTGAACAAATATAAATATTTCTCCTCATTCATATTTTCAAAATTATAAATGTTGTATATTTTTGGGGCAAAACTATGTTCATTATTCTAAGCCAGAGTCCTCACTGCCATATTCCCACATTGTTAATATCAGGTTGTTTGCCTAGCTAGATGTTCATAATAGAAGGACAGGGATATAGAGACAATGGTCTATTTCTTCCAGGAATTAACTCATTTTTCTTTAAACTTCATGAGACAAATGAATTAAGTAATAAGTCAGCCTGTAACATAATAATAATCCATTTTACATTATTCAGCTTAGGCTGAGAAATAGAGACAGGAAGTGTGTGTATGTGTAGGGGCCTGTGTGTGTGTGGGTGTGTGAGAGAGAGAAAGAGAGAGATTCCTCAAAATTAATAGAGTGCTCTATAGCTCAATACAAGGCCTTAGTTAGCAGGATAGACTTTTAGATAGTTAAGAAAATCTTAAGTATAGAGGTTTAATTCCCTTAGAATTCCTGTTGGTTGATTGTTTTTCCCCCACTGTAATGCATACTCTTGAAAGGTAAGAACTGTCTATCATTGTATCCCAAGAGCCTATCACAAGCACCTGATAACTTAAAAATGTTGAACTGATATATGTGATTTTCCTGATCTTAGAGATTAAATGTGAGGTATATGAAATTTTCTTGATCTTAGAGATTAACTATTATTTTCTTGGTCTAGGGGAGTAAAACATCCGCACATATAAACCGTAGTAATTATGTTTCCATATTCTGCCACCTATGGATTTAGTTAATTTAGGTATCATAAACTTATAGAGAACAAGACTAATACTTTAAAATTTTAATTTTAAGTTGGTCTATAGCAAATAAACCAGGTCATTTGAGTTCAGTGGGCTGTGTCCATCACTTTGGATTCAATTTACCACTGAATTCATAGCAGGTAACCTAATAAATATCTACATTGTTTTGTATTTGTTTTTACCTGTATCTTATCAAGCCCTAGATTTCCTTTGTAGTCCTAATCATGGTTGTGATTAGTGGTCTTTGTAATGATATAGTACCTATTGCCACTGCTAGTCTGTAAGCTCCCTGAGATCAGGGACAGTGTCCAAAGGGTATGTTCTAGAATTCCCAGATATACCCCAAGCTTGGCATATAGTCAGGACTCAACAAATAGTTGTTGAACATTGAAGAAAAGAAACAGAAAACCCAGCTTCTCAGTGTTTAGACTAGACACATACAACGACTTAGACTAGATATATACAACAATTATCTAGTGATTAAACCAGTAATTTTTGAAGGACACCCTCAACATTCAGATTCAGTGAAGTTGTTGAGCATCCTTTGAGTGCCAGATGGGAGAGAACTAGATGTATAAATCAGAGTCTCTTTCTGTCAGGGACTCATGATTTTGTGAATCAGACAGGCATCTTCAAAAATGAGTTTAGTACATCCTTGAACCAGTATCACTTTAGTTCCCATTTCTCAGGCTCATAAGATTGTGAGTTAGTAGATCGTGGAAATAGCCATCTTTAAAGTTTTGTATACGATAGAAGGTAAATAAGAGGTCTGATACAGAAACATTGGGCAAGATAAAAGCATATCTGAAACTGAGTAAACTCAACTACAGATAACAGCAACAACAATTACAACCACTGCTACTAACATTCAGCAGTTATTATGTGATAAGCACTATATATAATTACTTTGCATATATTATCTCATTTAATCCTCTAATAATCCCATGAGACTTTTTCTTTTTTTAAAGAGATGAAGTCTTGCTCTGTTGCCCACGCTGGAGCCCAGTAGCATAATCATAGCTCACTGCAGCCTCTAACTGCTGGCTCAAGCAGTCCTCCTGCCTCAGCCTCTCCTGAGCAGCTGTGACTAAAGGCTTATGCCACGATGCCCAGGTAATTTTTTTAAAAAATTTTTTTAGAGATGAAGTCTCACTATGTTGCCCAGGCTGGTCTGTAACTCCTGGCTCAAGAGATCCTCCTGCCTCAGCTTCTCAAGTCACTGGGATTCCATCAGACAATTATTATCTCCATTTGACAGCTTAGGAAGCTGAGGGTCAGATAGATTAAGTGTAGTCATGCACCATATAATAATATTTTGGTGAAAAAGGACTCCATATACAATAGTGGTCCCATAAGATTATAATACCGTATTTTTACTGTACCTTTTCTAGGTTTAGATAAGTTTATCTACACAAATACTTAACATTGTATTACAGTTGCTTACAGTATTCAATACAGTAACATGCTATATACGTTTATAGCCTAGGAGTTAGGCTATACCATCTAGGTTTGTTTAAGTGCACAATGATGAAATTCCTTAATGATGTATTTCTCAGAATGTATTCCTGTGAATAAGCAAAGCATGGCCATAATTGACCTAAGGTCCACACAGCTAACAAGCGGTGAGGTTTTAAATTAAGGCCTTTGATCACTATTCTTGATCATTACAGAGAGGTGTAAATATAGTAGCATAAGCTTTAAGAGGAGGGGAAATTTGATTCCTTTTAGCTGTATCAGGGAAGACTTCTTAGAACAGGTAGCGTTTAAGCTGGTCCTTAAAGAATAAGTCATCTCTTGGACTGGTGTGTGATAGAGTCAGAATTATGGAGTATTAGATTCAGAATAAAAGGCCATCTGTTCCAAGCCCCTAATTTGCAAAGGAGAAAGCTGGGATCTATGAGGTTAAATGACTTGCTGTAGGACATATGGCTAATTAATTGACATTAGAGCTGTTCTCTTCACTCCTCTATCCAGTATTATTTTCCCCCTGTTATGCACAGTTGCCCATGTTAAGTTTGGTTTTTCATGACCACTTTCTAATATAATATGAGTTCCTAAAATATTTTGCAGCTTCAAAATGCAGGCTTTCTGTGTATCTGTGTATGATGATACAGTTAAGCTAGAAAAGGGTCAGGGCAGGCATGAAAGATATTAGAGATATGTGGAGATTTAGAGATATATACCTTTCTGTCTTTTTTTCTAATATTTTATTTTATTGTTGCCTCTGTTTCCTTCCATAAGTGTAGACAATTGAGTGTTGATAGAGAGGATGCAAATTAAATTTTAAAAAGAAAAAAATGGTTTAAAATTTCATAAAGTCTATGGCAGCTTCCCACTCTGATTCATCCGTCTCCTAAGTAAGGAACCTGCGATATTTCTAACTGCCACTAATGCTTATTAGCCACTGTCCTTCCTGCCACTCACCTATAAGGATGTCACGAAGATAAAATGAGATAACATATGTGAATATATATTTATGATACAGGTGCCAGGTGTTGGCAATCTTGTCTTTTCCCCAGGCCTAAATTGTTCCTTGCCTCAAAATGTAGTACCATTATGTAGTGTTGATGTTTCATTAGCCAAGTGGTTGTGTCGGATTTATGCACTGCTAAATAATCAATTTGGGACTTCGGTAAATACTCATTGGGAAAACATTTATCTTACTCTGAGTGCTCCCTGTTCATCCTCTTTCCCTCCTCAAGTGGCAAGCTAGATCTGGGACCTAAAGTGGGTTTTTTTCCTTTTTGTTTTGTTTTGTTCTACCCAATGATTTAAAATATAAAACTAGACCTTTTCAGTAAAATCTGAATCAGCAGATATCTGCATCACTTTGGTGCAGGCTTTTTATAGACCAGCTTGAAGATTACAGTAATTAACATATGCATTTCCTCATTAAAATGTCATTAGTGAAGTTTTCATCCTTTTAAGATCCTCCAAATAAGGTTTATTGTATTGCATTGCTGTTACAATCTATCACTAATAGTTAGTAACCAGGAGTCAAGTGTCTTATTTTGGGTAGGTAGAAGCAAGGATTGTTTTGGACTGTCTAAAGGGTAATGACCAAAGAGCAGACCTCTCTGTAAATCTCTGTGTTTACACTGGGTGGTGTCCTAGTTCATGTGCTACCAGTAATATCTGCCAGTCCCTTCTCACACTGTCTACTGGGAATCCTTTAGGTCTACGGTCTCTGGCCTTCCCCCACAACCCCCCATCCATCTGTCCATGGCCTGTTAGGGACTGGGCTGCAGAGCTCTGCTGCCACCTGCCTCTTGTGGAAAAATTGTCTTCCATGAAACTTAGGAAGCGGGGTGCAGGGGGTGGGTGGGCTGTCGCACAGCAGGAGGTGAGTGGGTGAGTGGAGGGGGAGTGGAAGCTTCATTTGTATTTACAGTCGCTCCCCATTGCTTGCATCACCACCTGAACTCCACCACCCCTCACCCCTATCCGTGGAAGAATTGTTTTCCATGAAACCAGTCCCCAGTGCCAAACAGGTTGGGGATCACTGCTTTAGGTTATAGACACCTATCAAATCTAGACTTGTTTGAGGGAATAAACTCTTGTCTACACTGAAGTGTTTCCCTTACTTATCTTGGTTGGACTGTGAGTGATTCAAAAAGAATTAGGAGAAAAATAAGTTTATTTTCTATTATAATCATATGAGATGCAGTATTATGCAGGAGTAAGAATATAGGCTTTAGAATCAGACCATCGTGGGTTCAGATTGTAGCTTCACCATTACCTGGTGTGTAACTTGTGATGATACTTACCTGTTATAAACCTCAGTTGTCTCATGTGTAATATGGAAATACCAATGGTACATACCTTATAGGAATGTTTAAGAATTCAGTTCAATTATGCATGTAAAGTATTTAGCACTACTGCCTGGAATATGTGATCTATGAATATATTACTTTTATAATAGGAAAAAAATGTGCATATTTACATATGTATTCCTTCTATTTTCTTGTTATACATCTTTGACTTGATTTAAGAAATCCTAACATGAAAATCCAAAATAAAGTATTTAAAGAGTAGTTATTAGTGTCATTAGATGGCTTATGGCAAACTCCCTTTAAAGAGTCACCTATTTGATGCATTCAAAGTAAATTACTTCACTTACTCATTTTAACATTATTTCTACTAGGCACAGTGATTAGTGACTAGAAGGAGCAAGTCAGGAAATGCACATTGACAACCCCATGAAATCACTAGATTATTAATTAAATAACTAGAAATAAAGTGAAAAATATGGAACAGTTTTTAAGGCCTTCACAGCATTGAAATATTGCAAGGGTCCCCCCACCCCCACCCCCAGCACTGCAATATTACAAAGATTTTAAGAGTAATTGAACATCATCCTTTGTGTGCTATGGGCAAATTTGGGTTAGTTAAAAGTCAGTCAGTTAAAAAGCATTTATATTAAGCATCTACTCTGAGCCATGCATTACTATTTATGCTGAGAATATAGTGCTGAACAAGCAGAGAAACCCTGGTCTCAAGGAGCTAACATTCTGGGGTGAAAAAATAGATAGTAAACACACAAAGAAGTAAATCATTAATTTAGAGACTTGTGAGGCTATGGAGAAGATAATGTAGGCTAATGTAATAGGACAGGGGGTGAGGATCTAAGTTAAGGGATGAATGATGGGGAGGGCTTTTGCATAGTGATTGGAAGAGGTGCAGGTGTTCAACCAGAAAGAATAAGCACTAAGCCCCTAAGACATTAACAATTTTGGTGTATTTGAGGGACACAAAGAAAGCCTGTGTGGCTGGAATTTGGTGTTCAAGGGAAGAAAGTAGAGATTAAAGAGGAAGACTCATGTAGAGCTTTCGAAGGCTATGGGTAGAAATTTGGTTTTAAAGCTGGCTACAGTGGGAAGTCCTTGGACTGTTTTAACCTGGGGAGTGTTGTGAACTGATTTTTACTCTAGAAAAACACTATGACTGTTGTGTGGAGCATGGACCATGTGCTCACAGGTGTGGAAGCTGGAGATCAACTTGCATGGGCGAAGAAGAGAGATGGTGATAGTTTAAGAATAGGATTGTAGCAGTGAAATGTTAAGTGATTGCAGTTGAGCTTATTTTGGATATAGACTTGACAGGACTTAAGTGGATTGGATATGAGATGTATTAACAAAGAAAAAAGAGGAATCAAGGATGACTTCCACGATTTTAGCATGACTAACTGGATGGCTGATTTATAGACATAGGAAAAGATTTTATGGGATAAATTTGTAGGGTGGAAAGCAAGAAATCAATAATTTTATTATGACATCTTATGAAATAAATGCCAGTTGGTAGCCAAGAACGATGTCAACTGGTTAGTTAAAGAGTCTGGGAGATTGTGAAGATGTCCAGGGTAGATAAAAATTTTAGAGTCATCAGCATGTGGGATTTAAAGCCATGGGACTGTTTGGATCCCCTAGGAGGAGAATGTAAATAAAGAAGAGGGCCTGGTAAGGGGGACGACCTGGTGAAGGAGACAGTGGAGGAGGAGTCAGTGATGTAAGATAGCAAGGGTTTATGGAAACAGAAAAAAGTATTTCATAAACAAGCAGAAGTGTTTCATGGCCAGCCATGTCAGTGCTGTGGAGAAGTTGAATATAATCAGAACAAAGAACTGTTTATTAATTAGGACTTACACCTTTATATTTCTCCTCTACTGTAATCCATTAATGAAACGAAAAAATAACCCAGCACCCAATATGTTTCTTACATTTCTTACATGTTTCTTCTTGGTCTCTCCAGTGTATTTTAGTATCATTTATCAGTTATTCCCCAAAACTGGGTGTTTAGCTACTTTCTCAAAAAAGGAGAAGGGATTTTTTTTTTCTGGTACTATTTATTGAAATTGCCCCCCTCCCCTGCCATTATAGAAGTAATGGAGATTATTATAAGAAAACAGAAAATACAAAAAAAATAAGGACAATATTTTAAGAAACCAATTCATGTGAACAAAAAATTACATTAGGGGCATAGGAATTAAATTATGTGCATTCTGTCTCTCACCCCGATTTTATAGTAACTTGCTGGGGACCTTTACCCCAGTTATACTTACATAGCTTTTGTCAAGAATAACCCTTCTCACTTCTCCACCTCCTTATTCTACAGATGCAGATGCAGCGTTTTTCTGAGTGAAGTTTTAGCAATGCCTTCTTTCTAAATGAAAGCATTTTCCTTTCACGATTAGCATCTGTTTATAGAATAGTTCGTATTTTCGTAATTAGATCCTGCATAGAAATGCAAAGCCTGCTATGTAAAAGGATAATGAATCTTTATTGCACAGTTGAAATCAGATTTGTGCAAAAGGCACTTTGAAAACAGTAATAAGCAGAGACATGTATTAAATCACCCAGATAAGGCACCCTCTTTATATTTTCTATTTATAAATGGAAATTATGACTACCCAGTGGATTCCATATGACATTTCCTATTACCAGCAAAGGTTTTTAGCTTTGACCATGAAAGTTATCTAAATTCAAAAGCTTCTGTGGATTCATGGCTCTAAACAATACATCTGGAAGGGTCCAAGATAGGGTGGAAAGGATCCTTTGTCTTTTTCTTTTGTGTATGCATTCTGGCAGAGGTGAAGGTTAGCAAGTGGTAGAAGAAAGAAGCCATTTGAAATAACTGATAAGATCTAATCAGGAAACCCAGTGTCCATTTTACACGTGCAGTAACATTTTAAGAATCTTCTGGTTGGACTCCTTGAGAACCAAACTCGTGTCCTTATAAGCTTGTCCTTGTATTTTCCCATTATATACATCATTTCTTCTTGGGAAACACAGGATTTATTCCCAAGGTAAACGCTTCTTGTTGGATTTACCTCCTTGGTGAATCTTGGTAAGCTAGAGCATTGCTGTGTAGAGAGAGGAGGAAGAGAAATTGGGAGGAGGGCTAAGAAAAAAAGAGATTGGGAAGCAGGGAAAGTCAATGTCAAATGAACTGCCAAGGATGGATATTATGGCTGCTGGGGACCTCAGAGAGTATCATGTGTCTTTTGTGTCTATTTTATAGTTGGTGCTTCATGTAAGATGGCAGTCTCACCTGGAGCATGCTTAGTATCGATTTACTCTCAGGCATGCCAACCATTTTAGCAGCACTAAAGGGAAAAAATTCTATGTGTTTATCCTTATAAGCAGATGTAGTAAAAGTGTATATTTTTAACCCTTTCATTTTCCCTTTATTTCATCTTACTATTTTTTTCTCTTTCACTGCAACTCCCCCACCCCATGCCTTCTTTTTAAGAAAAATTAAAGAGTTTCTTATTGAGAGCATTATAAAGAGAACAAATCAAATAGATTTTTTTTTTTTTTTTGCAACAATAGAGTGTCAATAACAACTCAGACCTGTGGGGAAAAAAGGCTTCAAACTTTGCACACTGCAAGCCTTTCCATGAAAGTGGAAAGACCTTATTTAAGGCTAGTTTTATGGTGACAGGATAAGAGCACTGCTGAGTGTTAACAAAAGGGAATGAATTGATGCCAAATTTGGAGACCAAAGATACCATCGTTTTTCACCTGCTTGAACTTTGTCTGTTCTTTTCCCTAGTTGCTGCCTTGCGCTTTTCCTGCAGTATGGGAAGAGAAATCAGTTGTCTGGCTGTCTGAACTCTTGGCGTCTGCTTAGCAGTTTCACCAACTCATAGTTGGGATTCATCCTCTGTCAGAATTATTTTCTTTTCCCTATGCTCCATTAGAAGGGAAGCTGGGACCAAGCTTCTGAATTGATTTGCATACTTCTGTGTTACCTAGCTCAGACAACATATGGCGATGCAGAGCACTTGGATTTATTTGTTTCCTAAAATTATTATAAATTCCTAAAAAATTGGAAATCTCCAGAGTTTGTTTTGTGTTACAAAAATTTTTAATTACTTTTTTGGTAGGCAAAAGCAACAAAAGTTTAGAATAAAAAAATCTCTGGATTCGTTACTTTAAAAAGAGATCATTGATTTGCTTCTCCTGTTCTCCTATTATACCCCCTTTTAGGAATAAATATGTATGTTGAGTCATGCAAAACTGCATCATGCATGTGTCCATTTAGGTACTCCGAATAGAAAGTGTCATCAAGTCATTTTTATTCTTGTAATTCAGTAATTTTATGTCTCTTTCCTTTTTCTTTCTTAATTTTGACTGTATAAACAGTCAAAAAAGTTCTCAAACTTGGGCTTCTCACAGCATCATATATGTGTAGAAAGTAAATAGATATATACAGTTTTATAGGAAATAAAGCTTAGTGTTTGATAGATCAGTAGGGTGACTATAGTTAACAATAATTTATTGTGTATTTCAAAATAGCTGAAAGAGAATAATTTGAATATTCCTAGTATAAAGGGAAGATAAATATTTGAGGTGATGGGTATCCTAATTACCCTGATTTGATCTTTACACATTATATGAGTGTATCAAATTATCTCATGTACCCCTAAAATATCTACATATATTGTATGTCAATAAAAATTTTTTTTTTTTTATTTCAGCAAATTATGGGTGTACATACGTTTAGGTTACGTGTGTTGCCCTTGGTTCCCCCGCCACCGAAGTCCGTGTTTCAAATATGTCCATCCTTCGGGTAGTGCGCATTGCACTCCTTGTGTATACAAATACCCGTCCCCTCCTCCATTTTTTAAAGAATGAAAAGTAAATAGATATAATCATACAATATGAAATGATACAAAAGTTACTATTTTAAGTGCACTTCAACTTTAAACAGTACTAATGTATGAATATCTTCTTGTCTTCTTTAGGAAAAGTACTTTGTTTCCTGAATTAGGGATAGATATCATATACTGTGGAGTAAGTGAACTTTTAGGAGATGGCTCTTAAAATGGGAAATAGTTTTCTCTGGGTACTCACGGTTTCTTTCCTAAGGGATCCTAGAAGAAGGCCACGTAGAAAAGGGGAAATAGTTTGAGTTTTAAAGTCAATGGGCCTGAGTTTGAATTTCAGCTTTATTTGTCCTTCTGGAATGGCCTTGGCAAATACTATAACCTCTCTCAAGTTGCAGAATTATCATAATGGCCATACATGCAATATGATCATAAGAGTGAGATAGCAGATATCAAAGTACCTGGGGCAGTGTTTGGCACTTGGTGGTCCATAAATATTTATATCTTTTCATTCCAGAAAGTAACTGCTGTATTTTCAGAAAGGTTTGTTTGATGCTGACAGAGGAGGATTAGACCTAGTTACATATCTAGGGTCTTTGGAATAGTGACCTAAATTTTTCAGACAATATAGTATATTTTGTTTTTCCTCCCTTTTGCTTTAAAACAGAAGACAATTTGTTTCAAACTCTGTACTCCACAATGGTGGCATAATTAAGCAAGTTTATTGACTGTCACAGACGCTATGGTTAAAAACTGGCAAACATCACGTGACTATATTAGTATCTCTAAGCAAATAAAGGGAAAAGACAGGATTCTACCCACCACATTTTTTTCTTTCTATTTTTTCCCAAGCTCATTCTTGCACTGCAGCATTTTACTTATAATCTGTTAATTAAATCATTTCACTCCATTTTATATAATTTTTAATTTAGCATTCATTTTCAACTTAGCTTTTGGCTTCATTTACTGATAATAAACAGTGTTGCATACAACACATGTTCCACAAAACAGTCAGTCATACACATACAGATGCCAATAATTTTTTCCAGTATGTCAGGCACATTAAAATTAAAGGCAGCATCTCCCCTCACCCTTTCCATTATTGAATGTGCACCCTGTTTGAATAATACATACTCCCCGACAGCTAGCAGTAGGCTAATGTGTAAAAATTATGTGCAGCATGTCACTACTAGCTTTTTGAAAATTCATAGTTTTCCCAGACATGGTATATAGAAGGTTTCTGGAATGGTCACTCTAATACCTTGGAACTGTATGTTTGGCTTAATGTATACAGCAGTAAAGGTTTCTAGAATTATTGCTTTATGGGTTTACAGCTATATGATAGTTATTGAGAAAGAAAACCCTTGTATATTATTCACATTACTTTGTAGCTTATCTTTGAAATCATAGTCTGAATTCTAAATATATGAATTCCTTTAACTTTAGGTGATATCCAAAGTTTCCAAGGCTACAAACTCCAGACTTTATGGAACACTTCTAAAAGATAGATACCTGAGTTGTGGTATAGTCGTCCAAGTCCTTAGAATCCATTTACTTTGTTTGTTCCTGCATGTTATTTGATGCCTCTTAGAAAGAAAAGTTCCTGCTGTTGCATCTTACGTAAAGTTCTCATGTAGTAACTTTGATTCTTTGCCCAGTATCTGTCATCAGCTAAAGGAGGTACCCTTGGTCGTATTCTGCTAAATACTAGACAATGAGTCAGCCAAATTTACTGGGCATATGCTTTGTGTTAGGCAGTGTGGCATGTGCTGGGGATGTGGTGATGACCAAAACCAGTGTGATCTCTTCCCTTGTGAAGATGATGTTATACCATGGAAAGGCAAACATTTTACAAATATTAGCTATACAAGGGCAGAGTTATGTGAAAAAGTTTAGGAATGTGTGGAAGAGCATAACCCAGAAATCCCACCTTGTCTGAAAGTTTGGAACCCTCCTTCACCACCACCCCCCCCAGCAATAATTGTTTAAGTTGAGGTTTGAAGGGTGGCTGGAATTCAGCTAGGTGAAGAGAGGGGCTGGAGGGACATCACAAACATCACTGTAGCTACAGAGCAGATGGCTCATTAGAGTCATGGAGAAGGCAGGGGGTAAAGTAGCCATGAGGTTAGCAGGACTGTGATTCCACAGAGCCGTATAACACCAAATGTGAATGATAGATATTATTCTAACGGTAGTGAGAACCGAAGGATTTTAGGCAGGGATTGACTCAATCAGATTTATTTATATTTGGAAAAGTATCCCTCTGTGGAGAATGTTTTGGAAAACATTTGGCAGAGTAGTTGGAGAGACAAGTTAGGAGACTACAACAGTATAGGAGATAACCTGGCTGACAGTGGTGGCAGTACTGGAGATACTTAGTGGTGGATTAATTTGAGAGCTCTCCGGTTGAAGTGGACGGGACTTATGAGCCAATCTAACCTGAGAGAAAGGGAAGCATCAAGGATGACATGGCACCTAGGTTTGTGGCTTGAGAAATTGTGTAGATGGTAGTAATATTTCATGTTGAAGGTGGTGAAATATTTTTTGTACCTATTTCATGATTGCTTTCTTTCTGAGCATCAAGGTCAGAGGTCATAAGCTTGTAAAATGCATGGCATTAGAATTCTTTTGTACAAGTTATCTCCTGTTTCAGTTGAGCAATACAGTTTGGCTTAAATCACAGACTTTCCCTAATCTCTATTTTTTTTTTTTAATTCAGGGTATTATGGGGGTACAAACATTATGGTTACATTTTATGTCTTTGCCTCACCCAAGCGAGGGTTAGAGGCATGCCCTTCCCCTCTACAATGCTCCCCGTGTCCTTTAGTTGCGGTGCTGGTGGGGGAGGCGGGGGTTAACCCGCAACTAATCCCTGTTTTGATTGTCATCTGCTGAGAGCTTAACATAGCAACTTAAAAGGTGGCCCATTGAGAATTCGACGAATTGAAAAATAAAATATTTCTGAATCCCTATATTCTAGCCCAGTTTTCTTTAGGATTTCTATCCTTAAATGCTAGAGCTATGTTGTGTCCTAGGAAGATCTTTGGATTTTTCTTCTCTGCAACATTTTAATGGTTTCATTCCTGTTCAGTCCTCCCCAGCACACCTCAAATTGTCGGTATTCTCCTTCAAGTCCCAAATTTCCAGTATGCACAAATTGTCTTATGTTTAATCTGGAAAGAGTGTTAGAAACAAATGTGGATCCTGAAATGTGTAAGACTGGCTTGAAGTCTCAGTCCTACTACTTGCTTAATGCTTGACTGCTTTCATTTTTAAACAAATCAGCCCTAGCAGATGCTCCTGGTGCCCTACCCACACCCGCCCTTGCCCTTTCTCTTTAGTGTACACTGGCCCTCCTTCCACCTGCTAGGCCCTCTATTCATTCATGGTGGGGTTTCTCTGGTCATTGAATTCTGCTTTGCCCAAAGGGTAGGCAGGAACTAAGGGGGAATTAACACCTACCTGAGCAATCCTCCTTCAGTGACTGTATGAATATACCCTCTCTCTTGTTCTGTAAGTGGGATAGCTCTGAGGTATGCATTCTATGGCTTCCAGACTCTCTCCACTGGCAGTAACTGCTGGTTGCCCATGGTGGTAGTTAGCTTAATCACACACCATTTATTCCTTACCTGCTGTCCTTGTCTTCCCCACACTCCTGCTGTTGCTCACTTTTTCTCCTAAATAAACTTGTCAGGGTCTGATTTTGGAAGAACTCAAACTAAGACAACCACTGTGAACTTGGTGTCCCCATCTTTGGAATGTTTGTGTTTGACTAGTTGGCCACTTGCCCTGTTACTCCTCCTGATTGCATATCACTTACTCCTTGTGCCTGTCATTTGGCATAAATTCTTGTTCTTCTGTTCAGATTTGTCTATTGATCTGAGACCCTGAATTGTGTTAGAGCCCCAGGTGGTGGGGAAAAGCTCTAAAGTGCAGATGTAACTGGATAGATCAATTACTCCCAGGACTTGTGCTTCACAGATGGGTTTGTTGGATGCAGTGTGTATCTCTGAAGCAGATTATCTTCCACTTCCTGAATAAGGGAGCCTAGTTTTGATTTTTCAAAATTCAAATATGTAAAATTTCCCCTCTGTATTCTTCAGTGGTACACTCTACCATATATTGTATTGGCCTTGATACTTCCCTTGCTTCCTTTCTCATCTTACTTGTTCTTTAATTTAAGGTGCAGTTCACTGTATCAAAAAAATTTATTTTCCTGTTGTACTTTTTAGGCATGTATCTTCCATTATGTTTCTGTGAGGTATCTTTAATAGGCTTTTTTTTTCTTTTGTATTCTTTTTTCCTGGCTACTACCACTATTTGGACTAATTATCTGGAAGTTTTACTTGCCATGCTTCAGCCTTTATTAGCAAGGAAAAATGTTATCTCCACACTCCAGAACAAAACCACAGATAACATAAGTTGGTGGAGGATATTGGTTTGCTATCTTCTGTGTTTGTCTTCTCAACATTCACAGATGTTGCCATCCTTCTTTCCAGTGGTGCTCATGTAACCTGGGATCTTCTGTTGTATGCAGTCACTGTTAAGATGGGGACAGGAAGATAAGGAATATGGCCAAGATGAAATTGTTAGAAGAAAATTGAGATTTACATGTCGAGCCCAGTTAGACAGAAGCAGCTGAAAGTGGAAAAGAAAAATTAACTGAGAGGTTTGATAGGCAGTTATCGTATGGTAGATGTGGCTGAGTGTTACCCACTTTCCATTTTTAGTTCATTCTGGTTTCCTTCCTTAGCTGCAAAAAAAATTTTTATTTCCTAGACTCTCTTGCAGCTAGGATTCTGAATATGAATTAGTTATACTTGATTTAGAAGGTGGAAATGAGGTAGAAGTCACTCATCTTTGCCTTTTGCTCTTTTTACTTGACAAGACAGGTTAAGGAGAAGTATGATTTTTCTGCAGTGGTGTTTCAGTTTCTGATCACCAGCTTCCTGGATGTTAAAAGCCAGTTATGATGTGATTTCTTGATCCCAGATAGCAGCTTTGCCCAGTGTGTCTGTAGCTCAGCTTTTCCAACAATGGCTTTCTGTTTGTGGTGGAAGAAAGGCCACGCTTCAATGCTGTCCAGTGCTTTTTGTAAGAGGCGGATCCTCTATTTCAAACCCCTTCTAATCAAGAATTTTTCAAGTGGTTTATGTTTTTTTGACCTGAACCCTAACTGATATAGATGGGTTGGTTAAAACAAACTTTGTACTTTAAAGGTCTAGACACAGAGAAAAACAAGAGAGACAAGAAAGACACTGCAAGATGATCTGCGGGCCTGCACATACATACACTACTGCATAATCCAGTGTCTACAAGAAAAGAAAGCAACTGCTAATTAAGTTATAGGGCAGCTAATGCTTTAGCTCTTGAGTTCCTATTCCATAAAACTTTTCATAGCTCTTCTGTATATTCATCCACCGAGGGTGACAGTGAGACAGTTCTCTGTTGAATACTACATCACTGCTAACTTAATGCTTTGAAGCAGGCGGCATTTTACTTTTTTTTCCCACCTCAGAAATAAGGTGAAATGAAGAAAAGGACGATGATTTGCCCAATCTTTGCCTAAAGGAGAAAGGAAAGATTTACAGCCCAGGGCTTCTGACTTCCCTATAATGCAATAAGAACAAAAACACAAGTGCCTAATTTGCTGGGGCACATTGAGATGGTTGGAGCAATGCACACTAGAGGAAGTCATGGTCCCTGCCCTCGTGGTCTGTGATCCAGCCACTGAAGCACACATTCCCACTTCCTGTGTTCCATTCATTATATTAATTTTCCACCAAGCCCCAGCCCCACCTCCACCAATTATTTTTTGTCTCAGCCTTCTAATTACAACATTATATGACCATTCAGACTGGTACTAATTAAATCATTACTTAATTCACAAAGTGTGCAATAACGCTAATGCTACTTGTCAGCTGAAATTATACAACATGGCACCTACTTTCTTCATTCGCAGTAGATGGCGGGGGGAGGTTGCTCCTCTACCAAACATCTTTTGCTTACCTTCTGATAGCTAGCTTACCATCATCTATACCCTACCCTTATCCAAAACTGGGAAAATAATGTGTAGACCTAGTGATATGTACCTGCAATTCATCACTGTCATATAAAATCATGATCTCAACTTTTTTTGTGTAGAAAAAGTCTCGATATTTAAGAAAAAAAACAGTATTGAGATTTAGAGTACTAGTTGCTACCATATTTTCTTGTCATTTTGTTCTTTATATTATTTTTAACAGAGTAAAACAGCAGCTTGTCTCTTTCTCTCATTTTTAAAACAGATTTGTTTTCTGCTCAATTAGACTTGTGATCACAAGAACACAAAGTAGTATTTTTCTCCTTCTGGAGAGAGACATACTGTATGATGGGCAAATTGTCAGGAATAATTATACCAAATGATGGAATAAAATCCAATGGAAAACATCTCTCTCATTGCTAGTGATACATTTTTATTTAAGACACAATGAGCATCAAGCAAATTTATGACAAGGTGAAATTGACAAGTGGCCCTCTGCCATGATTTTATTTTTAATTGCTAGTAAACTAATTAGCCAGAAAAACATGTTGTATAATCCACAAAACTGTCGCTCATGCGTTCTCCAATAAAAGTGAGATATATGATGTGGAAAAGTTCTCCTTTAAGAGCCAGCCAAAAAAAAAAAATTATTTCAGAACTCTGAGTGTATAGACATCACAGAGTAAAAGGCTTCTCCTCACCCATGGAATGGCATTGGTGCATAACATTTGTTTTGAGATTTGAACAGGAATTAAGAAGGACAAACAGTAATTTTTTTTTTCCTTTTTAAGACCAAACTGTATATCAAAATAGCAACCACTTCCTTAAATATAATTAAGTTCCATGTGGTTGAGTCATATAAGTCTAAGACTTACATTGTAGGACTAAGACTTTAGAATTAATCAATAGTTTCTTCTTTGGTACAGGGTTGGCAAACTTTTTCTTTAAGGGGACAGATAGTAAATATGTTTGGCTTTGTGGGCCATTCAGTCTTTATCACAGTGACTCAACTCTGATGTTGTAGTGCAACAATAGCCATAGACAATACATGAATAAGTGTGACAGTGTTACAATAAAACTTTATTTATGGACAAAAAGTTTGATGTAATTTTTCTTTATTATAAAATATTATTTTGATTTATTTCCACCATTTAAAAATATAAAAACCATTCTTTACTAATGGACTATACAAAAGGCAGCGGGTTGGTTTTGGCCTACAAGCTGTAGTTTCCAACCCTTCTTCTTCCACCTGCTAGATGCCAGACAGAGTCATTCGTTATTTCTTTAGTATCTGATACCTGTCAGGTAGAGTGCTAAGCACTGAGGGATATTCAGACATAAAGAAAGCAAAGTCCCTGCCCTGCAGAAGCTTACAGTTGAGCTGGAAAGGACATATAGACAGGACTGAAACACACAATATTAGATGGTAAATGGTAAATGTCACTGTGACAAAATCATCATATATTTTGTTTATGCTTGCTTGATATAATATTCTTATAAGCAGAAGGATCTAAATGCAATTATTTTCCCAGAGGAAAGTATATGTTCTATTAAGGAAAACATAAAAAAAAATCAAACAACAACATTGTTCAGTTATATATGTGTGTGTGTATGTGTGTGCATATTCTTTAATTATTGTAAAATTAAATGACATGGATTAAATTTTTCATATTAACATTTCTTAAATGTCTATTATGCTGTAGTATTTTACATATTTATTTTATCTATATAAAATCTTTGCAATAGATATTTCCTATTTTACAGAAGAGGAAACTGAGGCAGGGACTGAAGTAATTAAATAACATTGTTTCTTACCTCCTACTGTTGCCACTTTTGTTGACAGTGGGAAAATAGGGATACCCAAGTTAGGAAGGGTGTTTGAGGAGTGAAAAAAGGTGAAGCTGCTTCGTAACATTTTTTCTGATCAAGATATGGATTAGTCTCGAGTCTCTCTTGGTGGTAAAAAAAAAAAAAAAGTGGATTAGAAGTGGAGATGTTCAATAGGGACATGCAAAATTTGTTTTTCTGTTGTAAAGGAGGGAAGAGAACTAAAGAATTTAAGGATTACTTTTAACATTTATGATTAAAATGTAGATGACTTTTTCTTATAGTAAAACACCAAATGATAAAGGATGACCCGATTTTCTTTAGTAATATGCTGTAACTGATAGAGTTATATTTATTTAAGGATCTCAAGATACTTCATGAACCCACTTAACTTCACTACAATGTTAGGAAATTATTCTATGAATATTACAGTTCAAGGTTCTGCTTACTGCCTTTTTTTTTTTTTCTTTTTTTTTAGACAGGGTCTTGTTCTGTTGCCTGGACTAGAGTGCAGTGGCATGATCAAAGCTCACTGCAACCTCAAACTCCTGGGCTCAAGTGATCCTCCCACCTCAGCCTTCTGAATAGCGGGGACTATTCAGTAGCCACACCACCATGTCTGGCTAATTTTTTTTTTTTTTTTGTAGAGTTGGGATCTCAGTAAATTGCCCAGGCTGGTCTTGAACTCCTCAATCCTCCCGCCTCAGCCTCCCAAAGTGTTAGGATTACAGGTGTGAGTCAGGGCACCTGACCTGCTACTGCTTTGAAAATATCCCCAAAGTATGAAGAAACCAACTACAATATACATTGAGAATAGAACTCGCTTTTACTGTTCAGACTGGGAATGTTCTCATCTAACTGTTTTCAAACCAGCTCATAAAGTAGGTGAATGTTCTTTGCTCTGCTTTATGATAGTATTTCTTTGCCTGGAAATTTGCATTGTCATTGTTTTTCATGGTTATTATATAATCCTAATTTAATAGTCAACTTCATATGTGACATGTGGAAAAAAAATTAGGCAGCATTTAATGTCATTTGAGAAGCAGTGCTTGTGTAGTTCAGTTTACATTCCCTATACAGTCATGCACTGCATAATTATATTTTGGTCAACAGCTGACCTCATATACAACAGTGTTCCCATAAGATTATAATAGAGGTGAAAAATTCCTATCGCCTAGTAACATCATAGCCATGGTAAGGTCATAGCCCAACATATTATATGTTGATGCTGGTGTACAGACAGCTACTGTACTGCCAGTTAGATAAAAGCATAGCGCATAAAATTATGTACAATACATAATACTTGATAATAAAAGACTATGTTGCTGGCTTATGTATTTACTACACTATAATTTTTATTGTCATTTTAGAAAGTGTACTCCTTCTGGTTATTAAAAAACAAATTAACTGTAAGACAGCCTCAGGCAGGTCTTTCAGTAGGTATTCCAGAAGAAGGGTGTTGTTATCATAGGAAATGAAAGCTCCCTGTGGGAGAAAATGTGGAGGTAGAAGACAGAGATATTGATGATCCTGACCCTGTGTAGGCCTAGGCTAATGTATGTGTTAGTTTTTAACAAAAAAGTTTAAAAAATAAAAATATTAACAATAGAAAAATACTTATAAAATAAGGTTATAGAGGAAGAAGATATTTTTGTACAGCTATGCAATGTGTGTGTTTTAGGCTAAGTGTTATTATGAAAGAGAAAGTTTAAAAAAT
>NW_012139414.1:4557466-4578215 GCF_000956105.1 Propithecus coquereli
TGTATAATTATTTCATTATATATTACAATGTAATAATAAGAGAAATAAAGTGCACAATAAATATAATGAACTTGAATCATCCCGAAACCATCCCTCCACCATGAAGACAATCCCTGGTGCCAAAAAGGTTGGGGACCACTGCTCTACAACATAGTATCATAACAAATGTTTTATGCAGTTGTCTTTGAAGTTAATTGAGAAAAGACAAAAATTGTATAGTTTCTTATATTTACCTATATAATAACTTTTACCAGTGCTCTTTTTTTTAATGTGGATTGGAGATACTCTCTGTTGTCATTTTCTTCCATCCTTATGAACTTCCTTTATTTTTTCTGAGGCAGATACGATAACAATGAATTCTTTTAGTCTTTGTTTATAGGAGAATTTCTTTATTTTGCCATCATTTTAGAGAGTATTTTTGCTAAATACAGAAATTTTGCTGGAAAGCCGTTATTTTCTTTCAGCACTTGAATATGTTTTTCCACTGTTTTTTGCCTTCCATTATTTCATATTAGAAGTCAGCTGTTAATCTTATTTTTGTTCCCTTATGTCTGATGAGCCATTTTTACCCTTGATATTTTGAAGGTCTTCTCATTTGCTTTGCCTTTCAGCAGTTTCATATGGAGTGTCTATGTTTGGAGCTCTCTGTGTTTATCCTACTTAGAATTCTTTGAGGATCTTGAAAATGTGGATTAATGTTTTTCATCAAATTTGGGAAGTTTTTAACCATTATCTCTTAAAAATATTTTTTTCTGCACCTTTCACTCCTCTCTTTCTTAGAATCCCGTTATATATGCTTGATGGTGTCCTACAGGTCCCTGATACTCTGTTTATTTTTCTTCATTCTTTTTTCCTCCTATTTTTCAGATTTGTAATCTGTATTTTTCTGTCTTCAAATCCACTGATTCTTTCAAATCTGCTGTTGAGGGCTTCTAATGAATTTTTCATATAATTTGTTGTACTTTTGAATTCCATAACTTCCATTTGGTCCTTTTTCTTTCTTTTCTTTTTTTTTAAATCATTTCATACTCTCTATTTGATGAATCATGACATTGTACTTCCCATTACTTCTTCAAACTTTTTTGGAGGGTAGGTCTTTGAATATACTTATAATAGCTGTTTTGAAGTCTTTGTTGAGTCCATCATCTGAGTCCCTCAGAGATAGTATATATTGACTGCTTTTTTTACTCTTGTGCATGGGTGAATTTTTAATTTTTTACATGCCTCATAATATTTTGCTGAAAACTGGATATTTTAGATAATACATTGTAGCAATTCTATAATCTGATTTTCCTTCATCTTCTTCCTTTCACACATACCTAGAGGTGATGGTGATTCCTGTTTTGTATGTATGTGTGTGTGTTTGTTTTGGTTTGTTTCTCTAGTATCTTACCTGAACTGATTCTGTGAAGCATATTTCCTCCATAATGTGTGGCTGCTGTTGTCTCTGCTTCACTGAGTTCTTTCTCCCTCTCCCCCACTTTATATAAATCTAGCTTCCTAGCGATCACCCCTGAGTCAAAATAGCTTAGTGCTCAACCAAAGATTGGTCACAGGTTGTATCTGAACACTTTGTCACTAAGTTTTTCACTTTTTTCTGATGGCTTCATGTATGATTTAGAGAGTGAATCAACTTTCAGCCAATTTATAAGTTTGGCTCAAATTTTCCTTTCTGTGTTTGTAAGGCCTCATGCTTAGGTGAAATAAGTAGCTACCAGGGCTCTCTGTAGGCTCTCTGATCAAATGTGTAGCTTTGTGCACATGTATAGCCTTCTAGCCCATCAGACATAAGTAGGATCTTATCAAAGCTCCATTTTAGTTCCTGGATATGCCTATTAATTTTCTGGATGGCCTGCTGGTTTGTCGCTTGCTTCAGTCAATAATGAGATTTCAGGGTAGCTGCACTATTGACATTGCCTGATTGTTTGCCATTGAGCTCACTATTGTTTTTGACAGTCCCCTTGATCTTAGAATTTTCCATGTTGTGCTCCAAATAAAATCAATCATTTTTCAGCAAAAGAGTCTTCATTCCCATAGTACCCCCCAGCACCTCAACTTCATGGTGCAGAAGTACTGTCAGGGTGTGGGTGGGGAGTGGGACTAGCACCAAACTAAAATACTGTGGACTTCCACTGTACTTTTTGAGGTTCAATAACTTTACTTGAATAAACACTTCTTAATTTGTTGAATGCCTTTGGTCAGTTTTCAGAGTCCTTATGAGGTTGTTTTTGACAATTGTGTTCTATTGTTTATTTTTGTGGTGAGGATTTGCTAAGCTCCTCACTTAGCCATTCTGAAAGTTTTGCTCCCTTAGGTTTTGCTTTTGTTGTGGTTTAAAAACATACATACTGCAAAGTCCACTCATCTTCAGTAAGAAAACACCCTTATAATCACCACGCAGATTAAGATATAGGACACGTCCATCCCCCAGACGGTGTGCACCCCATCCCCCCCCACCTGCCCAACACCTGATGAGTATTACTACTATATGTGCGTATAAGTGTTGATCAATTAATACCAATTTGATGGTGAGTACATGTAGTGCTTGTTTTTCCATTCTTGTGATACTTCACTTAGTAGAATGTGCTCCAGCTCTATCCAGGATAATACAAGAGGTGCTAGTTCACCGTTGTTTTGGTATACATACACCACATTTTATTAATCCACTCATGTTTTGATGGGCACATGGATTGTTTCCACGTCTTTGCAATTGTGAACTATGCTGCTATAAATATTTGAGTGCAGATGTCCTTTTTATAGAATGTCTTTTTTTCCTTTGGGTAGATGCCCAGTAATGGTATTGCTGGATCAAATGGTAGTTCTATTTTTAGATCTTTGAGGTATCTCCATATTAATTTTCACAGAGGTTGTACTAGTTTTCAGTCCACCAGCAGTGTATGAGTGTTCCTGTCTCTCTGCATCCACACCAACATTTATTGTTTTGGGACTTTCTCATAAAAGCCATTCTCACTGGAGTTAAGTGATAATCTCATTGTGGTTTTGATTTGTATTTCCCTGATGATTAGAGATGTTCAGCATTTTTTCATGTGTTTGTTGGCCATTGGTCTCTCTTCTTTGAAAAGTTTCCATTCATGTCCTTTGCCCACTTTTTAATAGAGTTGTTTGATTTTTTGTTGCTGATTTTCCTGAGTTCTATATAGATTCTAGTTATCAGCCCTTTATTGGATGTGTAGCATGCAAATATTTTCTCCCATTTTGTAAGTTGTCTGTTCTTGTGATAGTTTCCTTGGCTGTGCAGAAGCTTTTTAATTTGATCGGGTCCCATTTATTTATTTTTGTTGTTGCTATAATTGCCTTTGGGGTGTTCTTCATAAGTTCTTTGCCTAGGCCAATGTCTGTAAGAGTTTTTCCAACATTTTCTTCTAGAATTCTTATAATTATAATTCTCATGTCTCAAGTTTAAGTCTGTTATCCACTGTGAGTTGATTTTTGTGAGAAGTGAGAGGTGTGGATCCTATTGCAGTGTTCTACATGTGGCTATCTAATTTTCTAAGCACCATTTATTGAATAAGGATTCTTTTCCCCAGTGTATGTTTCTGTCAGCCTTGTCAAAAGATGAGATGGCTATATGGGGTTGGTTTTATATCTGGGTTCTCAGTTCTGTTCCATTGGTCTATTTCTCTGTTCTTTTGCTAGTGCCATGCTCTTTGAGTTACTATAGACTTGTAGTATAGCTTGAAATCTGGCAAATTGATGCCTCCCAATTTGTTCTTTTTGCTTAAGATTGCTTTTGCTATACAGGTTCTTCTCTGGTTCCATATGAAGCATAGAATTATTTTTTTCTAGAACTGCGAAAAATGACGTTGGTATTTTAATTGGGATTGCATTGAAACTCTAGATGACTTTGGGTAATATAGACATTTTAACAATGTTGATTCTATGACCCATGAGCATGGTATGGTTTTCCACCTGTTTACATCCTCTGCTATTTCCTTCTTTAGTGTTTCATAGTTCTACCTGTAGAGGTCTTTCACCTCCTCAGTTAAATATATTCTTAGGTATTTTATTTTCTTTGTTGCTGTTTTGAAGGGTATTGAGTCTTTGATTAGTTCTTAGTTTGACTGTTTTTGGTGTATAGGAATGCTACTGATTTGCATTCCTATACGCCAACAATAGAACTGGTATTTCTTGGACATTATTCACATCTCATTACATCATTCACATCTCTCAAAACTTAATTGTCTCTTCTCTTCTTTCAGTGTTTTCTCTTCTGTGAGATCTCTGTTTTCTTTCACATTCTTTCATTCCTCTACCAAATAATTATAAATACTTAATGCATGCTTACATATGTACTAGGTGCTGTACCAGTTTCTTTTATGTATATTTTCTCAGTTGCTGTTCTTAAGGGTCCTGTGATATTATATATCCACAGTTTACAGATGAGGAGACTGAGCCTATGTTGGTTTCTTTCCCTCTCTGAGCACAAAGTCCTCCCTTCTCTTTAGACTGAGCTTGTAAGCTGGTGGTCCCATTTAACAGTTCAGGCTCACTTCAATTTATACTTACTGCTGGGCTATGTGGATGGTGGTCCTTTGAACACCATTGTGCTAAAGGAGCTCTAAACCATGAGCTCCCTTAATGGAAATCTCTTGGCAGCTGTACTACTTGTCCTGGGGTCTTCACTCCTAGAAAGTTGATCCTCACTGAGGAATTCAGAATAAATAGAGGCAGAGGCTGTGAATCTGCTCAGCATCTTACACCAGGGCAGCTAACATCCTTAGAGTGATGGGCTTATGCCCATGGAGCACTCAGTGGTGGGGAGGTGAAAACCTGGTTTTCTCTCCTCCTGGTTGTAAAAATATTCATATAAAAGATTAACTAACTACCTTGACTGATTGACGGGCTTTCCTCAGAATCCACCTATTATAACGGTTTAGTATGCTAATGATTTGGAGCAAACCAGCTTTAGCATTGGGTGAACATGTTGACTTATAAAGCTGATTAAAACTTACTGGATGCAGTTAGTTGTGTCACAAGTAGGAGAGACTCACAGTCTGTGTCACTGTCATCTTCTCTACTACCTTTTATTTTTACTGAATAATGAAAATACATACTATCTATATTTTAGGTGGTTGCTCTGCTTCTCCTACTAAATATGAAAATAGGATGCCTTTCTTTTACCTCTGTGTGTTTCTATCTCCTGGCAGGATAACGGACTTATAGCAAGATACAGTAAATATTTGTTGAATAAATGAGTAATAGATGCTTGATATGGCACCTAACACACGGTAGGTGCTTGATAGACATTGTACTGATCATTTTGAGGGAGGCTGTCTCAAGCCTTTATTCTTAGGAGTTTGATTGGAACCTAGTTCTCTGAGTACATACATTTTTTTGGTGATTGGAGTTGCTTGCTGCTATGAGTTAAATTACAGACTTCTTTTTTGACATTTTAATAGAATTTAATGTGACTACTATTACAATAGTGATCTTCCTGAGTTAAAACAAGCAGAAGTAAGGAGGAATGATGGTTGAGCTGACATGGGTGCTATAAAGAAAAGTAAAAAAGAAAACAGCTAGGACCCGACCTAGTAAGGAGTAAAAGAAAAATATGTGGAAAGACAAGAGCCAAAATTAAGGAAAAAAAAATAAGACAGACAAGACACTGAACGCATAGTGACCACTAAAAAAGGGGGAGAAATGGATTAGTAATGTTCCTAAGTTATTAATTAATTAATTGATTAAGAGACAGTGTCTGGCTGTATCACCCAAGCCGGAATACAGTGGCATGATCATAGCTGACTGCAGCCTTGAACTCCTGGGCTCAAGCTATCCTCCTGCCTCAGCCTTCCGAGTAGCTAGGACTACAGGTGTGTGCCGCCACGCCCAGCTACATTTTTAAAATTTTTTGTAGAGATGGTGGTCTCTCTGTGTTGCCTAGGCTGGTCTCAAACTCCTGGCCTTAAGCAGTCCTCCCACCTTAGCCTCCCAAAGTGCTGGGGTTACAAGTGTGAGCCAGTGTGCCCAGTTCCCTATGTTATTTTTTATATATTTTTGTTTGTTTGTTTTAATTTCATGTGGTAGAGGAAAGAGCTCTAGTAGTTACTTTTGTATCTGCTTAGGCATTTTAGTTATTTTTCATTTTCCTTCAAGGAATTTGCCATGACTTTTCCTCCACTGTGTCTCTCTGCCTTTCATCAGCACTAAGGCCATTTGTTCATTCTTTGTCTCTGTTTATCAAGGTTCTGGGATTGCTTAACTTCTCTTTGTTTCTTATATTAGACTATTTGATAAGCTTTCATTTGGAAAAAGGTTTCACACAACTAAAAATCAAAATTTGAAAAACACTAGTATAACAGAAAGAGCTCTTCATAGAAATTCTGTTTGATGGGATGACTATTAATGGGTCCTTTGCTTCATCTCTGAAGCCCTTTATTTTTTTACATCTATACTTTGAAGATGTATAATATCTAAGAATGCTTCTTGCCCCTCTATATTATATCTAAAATAAAAGATTATCTGCAAGAAGAGCAAAGAAAAAGAATAGGTAATTGACATATCTTCTTCAGTCACTATTCTGAGTAAATTTCTGTTTGTTATCTAATCCGTTTAACAACCCACGTCTCAGATGAAGAAACTGAGGCTCAGAGAGATCATTACTTTTCTGAGATAATAATAGCAGTATAATAATAGAAGTACCATAATGTTGCCCAGTGAGCCAAGCCAGAATACAGCAGAAGAAACAATATATAAAATGGAAAAATATGTCAAGAATTAGATGAGTAATACTTCATGCAGGCTTCTACTCACATGTCGTATGTTCAGAGGGGCCCTCTCTGACCACCCTCTGTAAAACCACATTCTATTGTTATTCTCTGTTCCTTGCCTTGCTCTTTATTTTCTAAGCAGTTATCACTATTTGACATAATGTTTTGTATTCTTTGCCACCAACCCAGACTAGAATGTAAGGTCTGTGAAGGTGAGGTCTGTGCCATATCCTCTACTTTCTTCTGAGCATCGAGAGTAGTGTGTGGTGTATAGTAAACCTCAATAAATATCAGTTGAATAAATGAATGAACATAGGTGATTAGAAAAATTCCTGGAAAAGTTTAATACATGGGCATATTAGCTAGAAATTTAATTTATATTTGTGCTGTTTTCCTTTTGGTGTTCAAAAATGAAATTCCATTTATTTTGATCTCTAATGAAATAGTACAGTATTTGTCATTGTTCCTGTGTGACAGCATATGCAGTTTCATTGGTGAGTGTATGTACCCTACTATACCATGTGGAAATGGAGTGAATGAACATTTTGTTGGGAATGAAGAAGCAATTTTCAGCCGTTTTAGAAAGGTAGGTTAACACTGTAAAAAGTACTTTTTCTTCCTCTTAATGATGCTCATGATCTGGATATATACATGTGTATTACAGATTTAGGAACTAAAGCAGAAATGAATCTCAGACCATTTCCCACAAAGTTAGTAGCTATATTCTCTCTGTCAGCAAATATGTTGTTATCTTCAGTGAAAATTGTTTCTCTCTCCTTCCCCTTTTAGCTTCTGTTTGGTTTTAGGAATCTAAACAAACTTTGTTAAGTGTTAGGGGCTCACCTGATGTACAGCAATGTGCTTTGTCATGCATTCTCCAATTCTGTTATTTTCTTTGTCCAGTAAACACGTGCCCCTTCTCCCTCTACCATCCTACTTCAGCAGACAGCATTTTATGGGTTCTGTGCATGCAGATTCATCACTCAAGCCAGCATAGGTGGGAAAGGGGGCCTGTAGAATAATAAGTGTTACTTTGTGTCCTCTGCACTGCTCTGTTTAATCTCCAGTCTTAAGACATACTTCTTTCATAAAGTAAACTCAGCACAATTGTTTCTAGTTATTGTAGAATGTCAAATATGGAACAGACTTAGAGCATTCATCAAGTCCAACCCCTTTGTTATTTAGATGAGAAAAATGAGTACCCCCAAGAGGGGTCTTGCACTAGATTATAGACCTCCCTTGGCGGGGACTATTTTGTTCACTATTATTCCCCCCATGTCTAATATAATGTGTCTGTGTAATAGGTGCTCAAGAAACATTTTTGCATTTTCCAAAGTCATACAACTAGTGGTTTCAGAGCTAGAACTTGAAACCTTACATCTTCTAGTTATTTGTTCATTATCACATCCACAATTATCTCATTGTCGTTTAAAGGGAGTCAGCTTCCAGTCTTTTAAAACACAATTACCTTTAATTCATCTCTGATAAACAAACAGCAGCTGTCCCTCATTGGCATGGCTGCAGTTCCACCACTGAGCAATTCTAGAAACTGACACTATTAACCGTTCTGCTAAAAAGAGGACTCTTCTACTCACATGATATTCTGGCTGTGTCCAAAGTGTAATATTTAATTGCATTTTCTTAATCTTTACCACTGTATTGCTAAGCTTTCTAATACCTTCAAAATACCAAATCTCAGGCTTATCCTAATTAAAGAATCTCAATTTAATCCATATTGCATGACAATTCAATTTGTTGATTGCTTTTTCTCCCCCTCTTTGTGAAATTCCCGTCAAATGTATTAATTCAACATGATGAATCCTGTATTCAACCCACTGGAGTGAATAATTAAAATTAGCTGATAAAACTTTCAGCAGAATTACTTTGTGAAATTGCTGAACAGATGTGTCATTTTAATGAAAATCCACAGACAAGCTCCTTCTCCCCCTCGGCAGGATAAAAATATTATCCCCTCGGCACATACTTAATTTGGTGGTAAATACACTCGGAGCGATTGCTGGAAGGGAAGAAAAAGCAACTTGTCACACTTAGTAACTTGATTTTTCCCCAGCATGCAGTAACAGCTATCTACAGTAATTCATAGTGCTCTATTGTTGCTGCAAGTCCCAAAGAGAACTTATTAAAATGCAATAATCTCCTATTTAAACAGAAACAATAACCATTAAATTTCCTGTGGATCCAAAATTGAGCACAAGCCCCATCTGGTAAGAGTGATTAGAGGCCTGATGAGGGAATTTAATTTGCAACATTCAAAGACTAAATCTGAGCAGATCTTGTCACCTGGGACTCAAGTGCTGCTTGCTGTCTTCTTAAAAATCTCGACCTAAACTGAAAATGGAATGTAGAAGTGAAAATGTTACCCAGGGGCCACCCCTGACAGGATTGTGTTTCATTATGTCTCCAGCAGGCCTAGTGAGCAGAGGGGATTTGAGTGTTGTCCATCTTGGCTTTGCCGGCAAGGCCTTTTGACAGGACCAGCAATAATGCTGTCATTCTCTGTTGTGCCCTGTGCATTTGTAATGCGGCCACCTTTCCAAGGTCTTGTGCTACCAGCTCCCTCCCTTCTTATTTACTTTCCTCTTTTAGTTTAGCAACTCCTCTGCCTAACTACAAGGGATTGTCTAGATCTCACTAGCCTTCCTTTCCCATCCAAGGAGCCAGGCTCTTTCAGCAGGCTTCTTTGACCAGCTCTGTATCTTGCTTTACATTTTATGTCTTCTCCTCACCTGTAAATAGTGCCTCCCTTCTGGGTTTATTGTTAGTCTTTTTTTTTTTTTTTTAATTTTTAACTATGAGAAGGCTAAGATTTATTATGTGTCATTAGTAAACACCAGTGGTCATTTTCCTCCTCTCCCTAACTCTTCTCTTATAGTCCTCCTGCCTTATGTGTACTACTTTCTAAGCTTCAGAGAAACTAAGTGTGCACACATTCATCATCAGAGAAATGTGGCTTTCTGTGTGTGTTTGTGTGCATACATACCTACACTTGTTCATGTGTGGTTGTAGGCCTGATCAGGCAGTATCATGCCATAGCTGTCAGTTTATGAATTAGTAGAAACTCCTAATTAAGCATTTGTGTGCTTTCAATAGTAGAGCTCTTGGTGATGGTGAAGTAATTTGGCAGGAAGGAGGCAGTTGCTCATATGATAGAGAGTCCTAATCTTTCATTGGCCTGATACTATTTGGTGTCCTTTACCTAAATTTCAGGAATCTCCTTAATCATCAGACTCCCCTCACTTTTCCTTCTCTTAGGCTCCTGATTTATCTCTAAACATCCAGAGCCCCTCTTTCTTAGTCTAGCAAAAATGTTTTACAAGCTCTCTGCCTGCCCAGTATCTCACCTCCCTCCCCAATATCTTCTCTAGCCCCCGTATCTTAGGCTAGGCCACATCTAAGTGAATTCACCCACCAGGTCTCCCTGACTGCTTCCTTTCCCAGGCCTAGTACTTACTCTGGTTCATCTTTTGTCTTTTGAAAAGATGATTTTTCAGGTCTCTTCTGTAGTTTAGAAAACCAAGATTAATTAATTTTTTAACCCCTTCTACCTCTTTTTCCTTTTCTACCATGTAATTTCATGCAGAGCCAGCCCTGTGACCTAATTTTTAGGGATAGGTGGAAAGTTCCATTCTATAAACCAAACCACTTAGAATTCTTGAAAAATTAATTGAATTTAGTGAGCACCTGTTGCCTACAAGGAAATATACACAAGAATGGGGGAGATACTGAGCAATTTCTGAGGCACCCCTGCTGTCTATATTTACATATAGTTGTGGAAGTACATAAACATAAACACATGAATGTTAAGTGGCGTTATGGTTTAAATAACAGTGGCAAAGGGATTATTGGGCCAGATGGGATTGAGTCACTGAGTATTATAATCAGAAACGTGAGTACAGATTAAGGAGAGATGACTGGGGATTGATGTAGTTCACCGAGGCTGCCTGAGCTGGCTAGAGTGACATTACTACTAAACAATGTGCCTACCAGCCAGAATTTCCCAGCCACAGCAGCCATAGAGTACAGGTGCTAGGCCAGAGAAGGAGATTTAATGCAACACAGCTGGGTTCACTATGGTGCATCTTTCAGAGCTCTGGCTACAATTGATGTAACCTGTTAACTAGTAGCATTGACTTTGATGTTAGACACATCTGGTTGTGAATATTCCCTGAACCACCTTTAAACTCTTTGGGAAAGTTTTTCAACTCTTTGAGTCTGAGTTTTCTTGATTGTAAAACAGTGTTTAATAATACTATGTGGTTTTCATGGCATTTCGTAAGTGCCTGGCATATGGAAGGAGCTGGGTAAATGATGGCAGTACACTTACAATCTTGAGGGCAGGAGGAATGAATTAAATACAGAACAAGGCCTAGGGACTCGTGCTGTACTCTCATATCCCCACCCCTGTATTAGTTACATCTTTCCAGAAACTATTCTTCTGGCTGTTAGTTTTGGCTCTTCATGCCCCATTTCTAGTTCTATACTCAGTTTATCTACTCGAAGTTTGGATGCCATTTTTGGTATTGACCCTCTAGTTTAATATAGAATGCACAATATAGTAACTTAATTTGAGAAAGTGAATACCTATACACATAGAAAACACTGAAAAGACATACATTGAAACATGCACAGCAGCTACCTTTAATTCATGAGATCATGGGTGATTATAGTTTTTTTCTTTTAGCATAAGCCTATAAAGTGTTTATAGTAAAAAAAAGTTACAGTAAAATGGTTTCCAATTTAAATTACCTTTTCACTCATGACTGTAAGTCAGAAATCAAAGCTTATACGTAGATGAAAGAAACTCCATGACTGTATCCAGTTTGGGATTTGAATAACAGTAATAAGGTGGTCTGACTCCAAGATTAGGTCCTTGCTGTTTGGAAATACCTAAAAATGAACCCACCCTTATGCAGTGGACAATCCATAGTGTCAATGGCATCTTGTACATATACAGTCTGAGCAATTGGGAAGGCATCCCAGCCAGCTTTCTGGCCTCCTCTAGAGTTTAATTAGCAGATTCATGGTCTTGAAATCTAAATTGAAACATAGATTCTTCCATCCCAAATGGTATCTTTCTCAGCACTGGCTCCCCTGGTACACATTTGCTCTATTTATTTCATTTATGTATAAGAATCCAGACCACAGTAATAGAGTAAGAAAATATAATGGGAAAATATGAAATCATTTTGATTGTTTTAAGGATACTCAGTGCATTAACACTACTTACTTGCCTTTGTTTTAAAGCTAATTCTATGCCACATCTAAGAGGTGTCAGTATAAAAGATCTTAATTTTAGCCCTGTACATCGTAGCTATATATAAATGTTATATAAAATATATCCCTTAGATAAAAGTACTTCTTTTTTGAAGTTTTTTTTAAATCTTTCTTTTGGTAAATAGAAGTCTTTTTGGCTTTGATGTGACTATTACACCCTTGGTTTGGGTTCTTTCTCCATTCCTTCATCCCTAACCCCTATGGGACTCCTGTAAGAAAAATGGGAGGTGGGGGGAGAAGCATGGATTCTTTAATAAGTCCCAATGGTAATCAAAAGAAAAAAATGCAATATGAACAAACTCACAAAATATTCTCATGCTTCTTTGGGGAATACTTAATGCACATCAGGTCAGGCCTTTGTAATGTTAATTTGAGAGTTGTAGGAAGAAAAGCATCATTTTAAAGGCAATATTGCTTTCTCTGAAAAAGCTTTGATTTACAGAGAAATGCTGTTCTAAGACACCTGCATTAAACCAGTACCTACCAGCCTTCAGATGCCTGAGTTGAGATGCTTGGGTTGAGTGGAGGAAATGTGGCCAGTGTAATTCAGGATGCTTAGGGCATTTAGCTGAAGCTGAAGGAAGCCTTCCAGAGGTGTTATGTTTTCCTGTGGTCAAAACAATCTGTCCATTTTGGACATGGTACAGCCCTTATTCTTTAGGTACATTGGTCCAGAGTGACAGCTTCACTCAGCAAGTGCAGATGGCCTCTTTCTCTTCCAAGATTGATATTAGGGAGGGAGGTCTTACCAGACACGATGTAAGTGTAGTTATTAATACTAGAGGTGTCATTTGGTTATAGAGACTAGATACAGACACCCTAACTTCTACCTCAGGTGGTACCAGTGCCTTCTCAACAACCTCTAAACCTCTATATTTCATAAAGGAGATTGTGTGGTTGGAAGGTATTAGTATATTGGGTGTATAGACAAGTAGTCATCCAGTCTATACCAGAACATTGCTAGAGACTGGCAATTTATTATCTGCAGAGGGCACTCAGTCCATCTTTGGTTCCCTCTCTCCTCTACTTCCATTCTTTCCTTCTACCCATACTTCGCCTTCTCTTCCCTTCTGTCTTTTAAATTGTTGCTTATTCTACTTTTGGGGGTTGTGCAAATCAGAATACATTTTCATGTTAAATATAGTTAAACAATTATAAATAAAATTAAGTATGAATAGTCTTTGTGAAGTGCCTGACATACATTAGACACTCAATTACTTCTTCTGTTCCTTCCTTCTACTTTTCCAGTATTTCCTTTCTATTTTCCAGTATCTTGCTTCTTCTGAGTTAACCTCATTCAGCCTGGTTTCTCCTCTCCTCATCTTCTTAGTCTCTTTTCCCCTCAAACTGGGTTCCACTGTGTGTGTGTGTGTGTGTGTGAGAGAGAGAGAGAGAGAGAATCTTACAGCACAGTTTTCCCCATCCTCTCCTCCCCCCTCTCACCTGATTGATTTTCGTTGAATTTTACTACCATACAGTGTTGATCATTTAGTTCCATTTTAATAGTGAGTACGTGTGGTGTTTGTTTTTCCATTCTTGTAATACTTCATTTAGGAAATGGTCTCCAGTTCCATCCAGGTTGTTACAAAAGGTATCAATGCACTGTCTGGGTGATGGCTACATTTACAACTTTGACTCAAATTGTACAAGTGATATTCTGAACTTCAAAAAAAATACTGAATATATATTTAGTTCTGAATGATACTGGTATTTTAGTATTTGGGAAAAAAAAACCCTGAATCTGAGCTCTCTGTGTATTCAGAAATCAAGGACTCAGTTTTTAATTTATGCAACAAAACAAATCTGTGCTCATTTTTTTTTAACATCAAGATAGGACTATATCCATAAAGATTGCAGTAAGCAACGAGATGTGCAATTGCAAAGCTTCCACTGAAAGCATAAGTCTCAGTCTCTGTACATGATGAAACTAAGAAAGACAAAGACAAACCAGAAATGCTTTCTTCAAAAAAAAATAGTACAACTTGCCATAATAAAAAAGATTGTCACTCTGAAAAAAAAAGAGTACAAAAAAATTTCAAAAAGTACTCTCCAAAGAGATGGAGCTACTTGAAGATGAAGGAGTCAAAAGAAAATGTTTGGAGGTAGCTTATAGCTTATAGCTTGCTCCTTACCACTTTCTGGCGTGTGTAGAACCACAAAGAGCTTGGTAAGCAGCTGGAAAAATTTGTATGAAAATATGCGTGCAACTGACCGATACCGCTGACCTCATTTTTTAGAGTTTGTCCTTCTTAAAAGAACTATAAATAATATCCGATATTTGATTTTACATTTTGCAAATGATCTTCTTTATTTTATAAAGGTACTATTTTAATAGGACATTCTTTTATATATTTTGTTAATAATTTATACCATCATATGCTTATTTTTATGAATTTATATATTACTTGAGGTGTTTTAAGTTTATAATTTTTTGTTTGAAATGTATTATGTATTAAGTCTCACTGAATGTTTTTAGGAATTCTGAAATTTTGTTTTAAATAAATGATAGATGTGTGTATTTCAGTGTTCACTTCATTTAAAATCAAAATAAATACTGAAGAGCCAATAACAACCACAACAAAAAAAGCACAGTTTTCAAAACTGGCTGTAGTTTCTTATGCAGAGTTTGCTTTGCCAACCTTTTATTAAGGAATGAGGAAAAAGAAAGAGAACAAGAGAGGAAGAGGGGAGAAATGCCATGCTTTTTCTAGAGGAGCCAATATATGGAAATTACCCTTGTTTCTTCTCTGAAGTAGTAAAGGTCACAGCAGTAGTTGCAAAACCCGCAGGCCGCCTACTGCCTTCCACACATTCAGCACTACTATTCTTGCCTATTTTACCCTTAGGCATCCTTTATTTCTTGCACAGATGGTCTCACTCAGGCCTAACAAAATGTTTTAAGCTTTGCATAAATTAAAACAAGAGGTCTCTGAGTACAAAAGTGCAACTTTTTTTTTTTCACTTGGAAACAACTATGCTGGCATCTTCTACAAAATTACAGCCTCAAGCCAGGCTTCTTTAATCAGTTTTCCTTTAAAAAAAGAGAGGGGAGAGAATGTGTCAGTGCATATACATGTATACCAAATACAGAAGTGGTTCTAATCTGTAGTTCTGTGACTTACGCTGTTCTGTATTTCTCTGAAAGTTTATGAGGTACGACTGATAGGTGATTCAGCTTGAAGAAAGAGATTTGGAAATACTATTTCGGGGGTCTCAGATTTCTGAGTTTCTTCATTAGTATAGTATATGATAATTGTTGAGGCATTTAGGCTTGCAGGGACTCCCTCTCAGACCTCTTCACTATGTACCATATAACAGGGTTTTACTCAGGCTAACCTTGACTGTGCTTTTGAAAGAAAGTGATGAGTCAGCCCAAAGAGAAATATTCTGTTTCTCCCAACTCTGATAACCTGTCCCAAAGTAGACACATGGCGTATTCCATTCTTAAGATGACTGGGAAAACAACATTGCCTCCCTTTTGATTCACACATCATCATCAAAAGTGTGATGCTACAAATCTTTTCTCTACTCATGTCTACTCTTGACAGGGATAACTTATGTCTGTGGCTTGTAATCAAGGTTATTGTAAATTGATGAGCTTTGGTTGACGTTAGAGTCATTAGGCTGAGCCTACCCTTACATTTTACCTTGACAATAATAGTACGACTACCTCCCATGTATTCAGCTCCCACTATGTGTCAGGTACTATGTGAGTTGTTTTTGTATACGTTATTTATCATTATCCAATAACCTTATTTTAGAATTATAGAAAAGTTGGAAAACACAGAAGGGTACAAAGAAGAAAAGTTACTTACTGTCTTTCATTTACCATTGTTAACATTTTCACATATTATCTTATGATATTTATATATTTCTTTATATAATAGTGATCATACTTTAGATAGATCATACTTTAGATATTACTCTAGATGTTATATCCATTTTTTTCATGTAACCTAATAACTTAAGCATACTTTCATATTACTAAAAGGTCTTTGTTAAGATCAAAGTGTTTTTAGACTTACGTTAGAGCTGCCTTTATGGAATTGGGTAATGCCTTCCAGGACATATAAACTACCTTTAAAAATGACTCACCCTTAAATGAAATCCACAGCCAATCCATGTTCTCTTGTAATAAAGAGAATGTTTTTCTGTGTTACTGCATCTCACATAAACCTATTCCTAATGGGTTAAGTGGTCAGAATGCTCAGTTAATCAGGGTTTTGAGTTTCTCATTCCTCTAAAAGAACACACTTTTAGCAGTTCTGTGAATGACTAAGGAACAGTAGGAACCGATGTCAGATGAATGTTGGCACCACTTGATGCAGTTGATATGCTTGTGGCTTTTTTATTCTAATATGAATCTGGGTAGATGGCACCTATAATCATGACCACTTGGATCATGTAAAAAATGATAATTTTTAGTGGAAAGGAATGGTGCTTTGATACTTCTCTTTGTCTTTGAACTGTTTAGAAACACTAAACTGTTAAAAATAAGCACAAGACATCTTAGAAGAATCACAGTTTTTTTAAAGGTCTTGACATAGTACCTTTATCCAGGCAGGTAAATCCTAGCTCTTCTGAAGAATATATTAATAAGTTACTGCTAATAACTTAATATGCTTTAGCCTGTGATTAAAGACTCATGATGGAAACTGATAGCAATTTTATAACCCACCAGTCATTTGACAGCAAACAATAATTTGCTGTTTGAATACTTTAAAGCACTTCTATAAAGTTCATTTTTGTTTCCTGAATAGGGATTCTTCTTTTGCTTGTTTTGAACTTTATATAAATGGAATCAATTCTGGAGTTTGGTTTTCCTGCTTCTTAGTTCATAAGAATTGACCATGTTGTTGTATGAAGCTGTAATGCATTTATTTTCACTGCCCTACAGTGTTTCAATTTCCCTTCTGTTGATGGTCAGTAGCCATATAGGTTGTTTCCAGTTTTGAGTTTTTACAAATAATGCAATATGACTATTCTTACATGTGTCTCCTGGGACATATTTTTGATATTTACCTAGGATTAGGATTACTGAGGTTTAGGGTAGTCACATAATAGACATTACTGGGTAATGCCAAGTTGATTTCAAGATTAATTGTCCCAGTTTCCACTCTCACTAGCAGTGTGGAAGGTTGCAGTTGTTTCTCATCAATACTCTTAACTGGCAGACTTAAATTTTTGCCAGTGGGAGTAATATGAAGTAATGTCTTGTGTGTATGTATGTGCATGCACGTGTGTTTGTGTATGTGTGATTTTAGCAGCCTCGTTGTGGTTTTAATTTGAATTGTTCCGTCTTTTCTGGTTTCCTCTTCTGAGCATGCCTCTTTGGATTTTTCAGCCATGTTTCTATTAATATTTTAATGTTGAACTTTTTCTTACTCAATTATAAGAGGACTTTACGTATTTTGATTGCTAATCCTTTGTGAATTAATACGTGTTGCAAAACATTTCCTAGATTGTGGCTTATCTATTCATTCCATTTATGGTGTCTTGATAAATAGAAGTTCTTAATTTGAAAATAGTTGAATTTATCGAATTTCCTATATAGTTTGTATTTTTTGAGTCATTTAAGTAAGAATTTGTCTCTCCTCTGAGGTCATAAAAGTATTCTTCTATGTTGTTTTCTAAAAGTGTTATAGTTTTATCTTTCACATTTAATTCATTAATCCTTCTAGAATTAATTTTTATGTATGGTGTGAGGTGTGATAAGGGTTCAATTTTATTTTTCTCCATATGGATAAGCAAATATAGTACCATAATGTATTTTAAAAGTCTATTCAACCCATCTCTGTCATAAATTATGCCTCCAGATTTGTATAGGCGTATTTCTGAGCCTTGTCTTCCACTAGTTGTACTTCATATACCAACACTGTACTGTTTAAATTACTACAACTTTTAAATAATTTTCGTTTTTTGGTAATTCAAGCCCTCCCCACACACGTATCTCTTAGTATTTTTAAGTTACGTACTGATAACTCTTGTCTTATTGCTCTTTGATGTAAATTTTGGAATCAAGTCCTGAAATCTCAAAAAGTAGTATTTTCATTGGAACTGCACTGACTATTGAACAATTTAGAAGGAACTAACATCTTTATGATATTGGATATTCTAATCCTTAAATACAGTATTTCCATTCATTTATGTAAATCTTTTTGTTTTTCCTTAAATTTTTACGATTTTCTCTATGTTTCTTTATTGCATGTTTGTGCATTTCTGTTAGATTTGTTCCCAGGTACTTGATTTTTCTGGGTGCTATCATAAATGATATTTTAAAAAATTACATTTACAACAATCCACTTCTGGGCATATACCCAAAAGAACTGATAGCAGAGACTCAAACAGGTATTTGTTCATCAGTGGTCCTAGCAACACTATTCACAATAGCCAAAGATGGAAACAACCCAAATATTAATTGATGGATGAATGGATAAAGAAAATGTAGTATATTCATACAAGGGAATATTGTTTAGCTTTAGGTAGGAAGGAAATGTTGACCCATGGTACAACATATTTGAACCTTGAAGACATTATACTAAATGAAACAAGTCACTCACTAAAAGACAAATACCGTGTGATTCCACTTACATGCAATGTCTAGAGTAGTTAAAGTTACAGAGACAGACAGTAGACTGGTGATTGTCAGAGGCTGGTGGTAAGAGGGGATGGGATGTTCTTGTTTGATGGGTATGATGTTTTAGTTTGAGAAGATGAAAAAATTTCTGGAGATGGACAGTGTTGATGGTTGAACAACATTATGATATACTTAATACTATTAAACTGTACACTTAATGGTTAAAATGATAAATTTTATGTTAATGTATATTTTACCACAATAAAAGTTATGTTCTAAAATTTATTGTTACTGTATAGAAATCCATTTGATTTTTGTATATTGATTTTGAATCTGGCAACCTTGCCAAACTCTTATTAGTTCTTAGTAAGTTTTTTGCAGCTTCATCTGGACTTCTGTGTATGCAGTCATGTCATATGTATATAATGAGAATTTTGTTTCTTCTTTTCCAATCTTTATACTTACATGTCTTCATCTTGGCTTACCCATTTACCTGTGACATTCAATGAAATGACAAATAGAATGATGACAGCAGATCTCTTACTTTGATCTTAAAAGAAACACTTTGAATATTTCCCATTAAATATGGTGTAGAGTTTTGGGGGCTTTTTTGTTTTTAGGTAGCCTTATTTAAGAAGTTCCCTTCTATTTCTAGTTTGCTAAGATATAATTTTTATCATAAATGACTTAATGTAATGATGATATGATTTTCCTCCTATCTGTTAGTACAGTAAACTACAAAAATTGGTTTTCTAATGTTAAATCAATCTACAATTCCTGGGTTAAACAGAGATTGATTATGATATATTTTTCACACAATGCTAGATTCAGTTTGCTATCATTTTATTTAGGATTTTTTTCATCCAAGTTAATGAGTGTAATTGTCTTGTAATTTTTTTCTCAAGTCATCTTTGTTAGGGTTGGTGTCAAGGTTATATAACCAAACAATGTGAACTGCAGAGTGTAATTATTTCTGCCTTTGGTGTTCAATAGAATTTATCATTCTATCAAAGCTTTTATGTACAGGACTAGATTGTATATATTTTAGGCTCCATGGACCATATGGTCTTCTGCTATAGCTACTCAGTATTCTCACTGTAGTATGACAAGAGCCATAGACAATACATAAATGAATGAGTGTGGCTGTGTTTTAATACAACTTTATTTATAAAATCAATAGCAGGCTGACTGAGATGGAATTTCTTTGTGGGAAGATTTATTTTTAATTTATCTCTCCATTTCTTGTTAGAATTTCATTCGGATATTTTATTCCTTCTTCCATCAGTTTTATTGTTTTATATTTCTAGGAATGTTTCCATTTCATTTAAGCTTTCAAATTTATTAAATAGTTTAGGTACCATCTATTATATTTATAACATCTGCTGTTTTTTTGGTTACTGTTGCTATTTATGTTTTTGTGGTGTATGTTATATTTTTTCTTGATCTTTCTTGCTAAGATTTTTTTCAATTTTATTATATTAGCCTCTTCACACAACTTTCAGCCTTATTTTCTTCTTTGCTTATACACTTTGTTGTATATTTTTTAGTTTTTGTCATGACTTTCTTATTTCTTTTTTACAACTTCTTTAGGTTTAATTGCTCATGGAAGCTCAGTTCATTATTTTTTAGCCTTTTATCATTTTTAAATATATACATTTTAAGGCTATAAATTTTCCTCTAAGTACTAGTTTACCTTCATTTCAAAAATGTTGATTTGTCATATATATTGCTAAAACTATTTTATTTTTTTTATCTATGGTTACTACTTTGACATACATTTAAAAGTATATTTCTTCATTTCAGTTATGTGGCCATTTTCTGTATCTTTTTTCCTTTCTGTTACCAGAAACATGATCTGTGAGATGATACTAATTCTTTGAAACTGACTTTATGGCCAAATATATTGTTAGTTTTCCTGAATGGTCTATGAGAGTTTGGGGGAAAAAAAGATATCCTACAATTATTGAATTTAGTGTTATTTATATGTGTGGTAAAATAAGGATGTTAATTTTGTTGCAATCATGTTATTAGTAATTTTTTTTTTCTGCTGCTTATTTCAAGTACTGAGGGAGGTACGGTAAAATCTCCTAGCATGATTGTGGATTGTAGTTCTCTCAGATTTTTCCCTATATGTGTATTTCTTAAGGCT
>NW_012139414.1:4579115-4607718 GCF_000956105.1 Propithecus coquereli
TTATTATTTTAGAATATTATATGCACTAAAATTCTTTCGGTGTTTACTCTAGAAATTTGAGAGGAACCTTTCAAAGTCTAAAGATACTCAGGAGAAAAGCAAAGAAAATGATTAATACAGGGAATTTTGATCATTTTAATTCCCATTACCTTATTTGTTTTTTGTTTTTTGCTTTTTTGAGACAGTGTCTCGCTCTGTTGCCCGGGCTAGAGTGGTGTCATCACAGCTTACTGCAGCCTCAATCTCCTGGGCTCAAGCAATCCTCCTGCCTCATCCTCCCCAGTAGCTGGGAGTACAGACATACACCACCACCATGCCCAGCTAATTTTTAAAATATTTTTGTAGAGACAGGGTCTTGGTATGTTGCTCAGATTGGTCTCGAACTCGTGGTCTCAAGCCATCCTCTTACCTCAGCCTGCCAAAGTGCTAGGATTATAGGCATGAGCCACCACGCCCAGCCTCCATCACCTTATTTGTTATGCTATATCTTAATTCTATTTTTAACCCCAGCAGATTATATTATTATATAGCTATAGTTTGTTTAGGTTTAAGCACGTATTTTCCCATTTTTTACTCTTTATTTTTTCTTTCAATTCAGACCTTCCATCTTGGATCACTTTTTTTTTTATTATTATTCCAGGGTTTTGTGAGGGTACAAACATTATAGTTACACTTTTATGTCTTTGCCTCACCCAAATGTGGGTCACTTTTATTCCAGGTAAATGATATCCTTTAGAGATTTTATTTTCATCTGGAAAGATATTTTTTACTCTGTGAATGTTCAGGCTTGAATGACAGTTTTCTCTTAGAATATTGAGGATATTATTATAGTGTCTTCAAGATTCTATACTGTTGCTGTTCAAATATCAGCTTTCATTTAGTTGCTGCTTCCTTGAATAGAATTTGTTTCTTCTCTGGCTGCTTATGTCTATCCTTTGTCTTTGGTTTTCTGCAGTTTAACTATGCATTTAGGTTTAAATTTCTTTTTGCATGTCCTGCTTGGGATTTGTCATCTCCTTACATCTTTGGATTGGTATTTTTCTTCAGTTTTTGAAAATTTTCTATTCAGATATTTTTTCAAATGTTGGAGTTATGCATTCTTGGCTAGAATATGACTGAAGTCGTATTTCTTTTTTAGAGTATCATATCTGGAGGCCCATAATGTCCATCTGTCCCCTCATTAGTGATACTAATTTTGATTACCCAGTCAAGGTGTTGTTCAGTTTTCCTATTAATAATTACTATTTTTCCCCCTTCAAACTAGTAAGGAGTCTCTGGAAAGACACTTTAAAAGCATACAAGTACTTTGTCTATCATCAAAATTTCCCCCAATGTTTAACATCCATTGATTATTCTTGCCCAAAAGATAGTTGTAAAATGATTTTTCCAACTCCAGCACTTTCTTCACATTTACTAGTCCTAAGAATTATAATGTAAGTAAGACTTCTTCCTTTTCTTCTTTCTTTTAGAAAAATTATTTAATTCACAAATAATTATATTATTGTATTATAGTAATAATTATATATTATTATGGAGTACATTGTGATGTTTTGGTGTATGTTTACGATGTGGAATGATTAAATCAGGCTAATTACCAAACCCATCACCTCACATATTTATCATTTATTTGTGGTCAACCCATTTAAAATCTATTCTTTTAGCAACTTTGAAATATACAATGCATTATTATTTATTATAGTCCCCATTCTGTGCAATAGACAACTAATGCTTATTTCTTTCATCTAATTGAAACTTTGCACTCTTCGATCAACATCTTTCCTTTCCCCATCCATCCCAGCCTCCGGTAACTATCATCCTGCTCTCTACTTCTATGAGTTCAACTTTTCTAGATTCCACATGTAAGCGAGATCATGTAGTATTTGTCTTTCTGTGTCTGGTTTATTTCACTTAGCATAATGTCCTTCATGTTCATCCATGTTGTTACAAGTAACAGGATTTTCCCCTTTTTAAAGGCTGAATAATATTTCATTGTGTCTATGTGCTATATTTTCTTCATTCATTTGATAATGGACACCTAATAATACTGCAGTGAACATGGAGTGTAGATATCTCTTTGTCATACAGATTCAGTTTCTTTAGATATATAATCAGAAGTGGGACTACTGGATCATATGGTAGTTCTATTTTTAATTTTCTGAAGAACCTCTATATGGTTTTCCATAATAGCCATATTAATTATATTCCATAGCCATATTAATTTATATTCCCATGAATAATGCACAAGTGTTCCCTCTTCTCCTAACCCTTGTCAACACTTGTTATCTTTCATCTTTTTGATAATAGCCATGCTGACAGGTATGAGGTAATATCTGCTTGTGGTTTTAATTTGAATTTCCCTGATTATCAGTGTTGATAAGCATTTTTTCATATATCTGTTGGTCATTGTGTATGCCTTTGGAGAATTGTCTATTTAGATCCTTTACCCATTTTTTTAATTGGGTTATATGTTTTATTGGTACTGACTTGTTTGAGTTACTTATATATTTTGGATATTAGTTTCTTATCAGATACATGGTTTGCAAATATTTTTTCCCAATCTGTGGTTGTCTCTTTGCTCTATAGTTTCCTTTGCTGTACAGAAGCTTTTTAGTTTGATACAATCCCATTTATTTATTTTTGTTTTTGTTACCTGTGCTTTTGGGTTCATATTTAAGAAATCTTTGTCCAGACCAATGTTTTAGGGCATTTCTCCTATGTTTTTTTCTAGTAGTTTTACAATTTCAGGTCTCACATTTAATTCTTTAATTCATTTAAAATTGATTTTTGTGTATGGATTGAGATGAGTCCATTTTCATTCTTCTGCTTATGGATAGCAACATTTATTGAAGAGACTGTCCCTTCTCCATTCTGTGCTCTTGGCATCTTTGCCAAAAGTCAGTTGACCATAAATGTGTGGCTTTATTTCTATGCTCTCTATCCTGTTCTGTTGGTCAGTGTGTCTGTTTTTCTGCCAGTACCATACTGTTTTGATTGCTATAGAATGTTTATAGCAGCACAATTCATAATTGCAAAGATGTGGAAACAACCCACGTGCCCATCGATACATGAGTGGATTAATAAAATGTTGTATATGTGTAAAATGAAGTTCTACTCAGCCACAAAAAACAGTGGTAATATAGCACCTCTTGTATTATGCTGGATAGAGTTGGAACCCATTCTACTAAGTGAAATATCCCAAGAATGAAAAAAACAAGCACCACATGTACTCACCATCAAATTGATATTAACTGATCAACACTTAAGTGTACATATAGTAATAACATTCATTGGATGTCGGGCAGGTGGGACAGGTGGAAGAGAGGATGGATATATACACACCTAATGGGTGCAGTGCGCACCATCTGGGGGTTGGACACGCTTGAAGCTCTGACTCGGGTAGGGCAAAGGCAATATACATAACCTGAACATTTGTACCCCCGCAATATACTGAAATAAAAAAAAAAAAGATAAAAGTGAAACTCATTTGTCACCTGGGGAAGAGAGAAAGGGGAATAAATTGGGAGACTTTAAACTGCAAAAAATAAATAAATAAATAGATTTTGAAGTCAGGTGGTATGGTGTTCCCTTTTCTTTTCTTCTTTATTTAGTCAATATGAATTTCTGTGTTTCCCAGCAGCCTTAAATTCATTACTATACTTAATAATTTTAGTACCCGTATTGGTCAAGATTTGGCCAGTGGTATGCATCTAAACTGGCTCCTGTGTGCTTCCGATGTGCTCCTATTCTTTGAGCACTTTGTTACTTTCTGGCATAACAGTATGTCACTGTGTATCTACCCTGCCTTCATCCTAGAGTCAAAAAAAGAAATTCTGTTTTCTTTTTCAAAATTACTGAGTCTTTTTAAGATTTTTCTTCTCCTCCTTATTCTTCTTGAAACATTACATATACTTAGTTTCTGTGTCTGAAATTCCAGTATCTGAAGCATTTGCACTGATTTATGTATCTTTTTGTCGTAGCTGCTAGCTTTTGCTTGTCCTTTTGTGCTTCCTTACTTGTTTGGTGATTTTTGGTTGGATGTTCCCTGGAACTTTTGATTGTGAATTGCTTGTTTTTTTTCTGGAATTTTAGAAAATTCTTTGACACCTGGGATAAAGGTGGCTTTTACCAGACATTTGAGTCTTTCATGCCTCTAGCAAAACTGCCAGTGTGAGACCTTTTTATAATCTGAGCTTGAAGTTTTTCAGACCGCTCCATGTAAATTAAGGCTTTAAAACTGTATGAGGGCCAGCTTGTTATCATGAATTATCGGAAGAGTTTTTTTTCTCAGTAGTAATATTTGAGATATGAAATTTTCATTGCAATTTATTTGAGGGGAAGGGTAGTTTATTTCTATTTCACCTGACATTGAATGCGTAAGTCTTCAGTGTCTAGCTACATTGGGAAGCCTTTTATTAGATTTCTTACCTTGGGTGGGCTCTGTGCTATATACTCTTGATCCCTAGATTTTTGAGGATTTGAAACCAAAGGTAAGTTCAACCCAATTTGGCAAATATTCTTAATATGAAAGCAAAAACTAAAGACTTTTGTTTCCTTCTCTTTGCTTTATTTTTGACCTGAGTATTGCTTACTTTCTGTCCAGTTCATGGATGTAGATTAGAATAGTATTTTAAAATTCATTCTATTTACTGTTTTAATTGTTTTCAGTGGAAGTGTCAGTCTTTACCTAGTCTCCCATGGCATAAGTTTGGAAATAGCCATGATCCTGGCAAACACTGACACTCTGTCACCTGGGCCAAAATATTCTGCTATAAAAATCAAGTAATTGTATTAATTTTCCAATAAAATAACTAATGTAAACATTAATATAATTTAAATTATTTCATTTGAGTCTTCACTCATATGCTTTCAAACATAGATTATATTATTCTTCCTTCTTAAGTGGAATTAATATTTCATTATTTCATAAGGCTATACAAATAACTTCTTATTTTGCAGACAGCATCATGAATTCCAGGTGCCTTGTAACCTAATCAAACTTGAGAACGGCAGATGCAATCAGATTTAATCACTTAATGTTCTTCCTAAGCATCCAGTGCATTCCGGCCTCTGTGACTTATTCTCACTGCTCCCTGTATCCCAAACATCATCCATTTGTACATGTTCAAATGTCACCATTCCTTTTTTGGCAAATGCTTCAAAAGCTGCTGCTTCTGTAAAACTTGCCTTTACTTTTTCTTTTGACTTGCATAAGCTGCTTTTTACTAGTTTGTAAGCTCCAAAAATACATTATATTTTTTGTATCTTATGTAACAGTATTCTCACAGTCCAGAGTAGATGGCTTTCTGTATCTGTTGAAGGAAATGGGAAGATAGCAACATAGTGGGATAATTATTTTTTTGCCTACTGCACTATTTCAGCATATATATGTTTTAAATCCTAGTACTTGTTAGTGATGTTTCAGTTGAAAGGGTCTTGACCCTTTCCCTTTTAGCATAACCTAACAATCCTCATCTCACTTTAGAAAGATTAGATGAGTAGGGCTCAGTGGGATCTGGTTCCTTCCACCTACCTTCAGAAATCTAATTATGGGATACAGTGGTTGTTCTGGACCATGAAATCACCTTGCCAGCCTTTAAAAAACAAACAGTAGAAGAGACTAACCGAAAAAAAAATTAATAATGAAATAAATTATCATTCCCTTTTCTACTTCTCTCCCTGAGGTGCTCCTTTTGACATTTGCATTCCAAACCAAAGCCCCACAAATAAATGAGTCTACACTCCTTTGGCAAACAAGGCTTTCTTTTGAATGTATTTTATAACTTCACCTGATATGGGAGGAAGATTTCTTTCCAGAGGTGGTTTCATGGTAATATCCTTCAAAAGCTCACATTGTATAATTTAACTTCTTTTTCTTTGTTGTTGTTATATATTAGCTTTGCTTTGAGGGGTTTTATTCTTCATTTCTGCCAGCTTATAGAAAGAGACAGAACTTTTTTACAGCTAATTAGAATATTATTCTGTTGCATACCAAATTATTTTTATCAAAAGTACCATTGACCTTGTGTTGTCAGAACTAAAATGAGAATAAGCCATTTTTTAAGGTTTTTAGTTGTATACACTAAAAAAGAGCTATGTCCAGTTTTATTAATTATGGGTTATGGTTTTATGTGTTAGAAACCAGCCTGTAACTGTCCCCCGTGTTTAACAGCATTTTTGCTGAAAACTTTAATAGACTTAAGTGTATGGGAACTAGGGACTGAAATCTTATCTTTCCCTGAACACCAGAGCTGCTTTGTTATGGTGTTTCCATTTGTGGCATAATGAATGTGTAGGACGCTAATGATGTGGTCTCTAGGTGTTCTCCTACTACACAGAGCACTGATAATGAGCTGCGAGTAATCGGGTACGAGTCCCTAAAGATGAATCCTGATTACCTTCACGGGGCCATTCTGCTCTGCTCCCTTCCTCCTTGATGTTTCTGTAAAGAACATTTGGATTTTGAAGAGAGTATTGTGTATTTGACTTTTAATTAGATTTGCAGTATGTTGTGTTAACAAACGAGGGCTTCCTCTTCTTCAGTTTTCTCTGAAGGGATGTGTGTGAATGTGGTAGATTGCTGGGGGAGGAGTGAGGGTCATAATAGCCAGCCATGATGGTGCCCCTCCCTTCATGGCCTAGTCACGACGGGCAGGTTTATAGTGGCTGAAGGTTGATTTCCTCCCACAGTCCATAGCCACAAGTAGCTTCCAAGCCTCCAAGTACCTGCCAGGCTATTACATTTGTTCTGCAAAAGGAGGCAGTCTCAGAATGAAATATGAGAGTTATCTGTGAGGGCTGCATCAGAGTCCTGGAACTTACTGCTGCATTCAGAAAACAGATCACTGTGGCTGACCACACCTTTGCACTTACTATGATCTTAGGGCCGGGGAGACCTGGCTTTTACTTTGTCCCTTTCTCCCTCTGCTTCCATTTTCCTGCCAGTTGGTTCTCTGTATCTCCCTTCCTGTTTATCAATGCCTTCCTTATCATAGTTTTCAGCCGTCATGAATAGAGGTAGGATAGAGTACTTAAGCATCTTTAACCCACCTTGGCTGTCAATCTGGTAGAGAGCTAATGGAAGGAAAATCACTTTGACGATCAACCCACAACATTGTCTTTGAGCTTTTATTTTGTTCAGTCAAGCTAGCACATCTCATGTTGTGCCCCTACTATGACAGGTCGTCTTTTTCCCACCTTGTGAGAAAATTAAATGTCCTCTGCATTACTCTCCATTGTTTCTCAAACATAGCCCTTACATAATGGATCAGGCCTTCCTCCCTACTATAGTTGTGTATCTGGACCTTCCTTCTGCCTGCCTATCCTGTTTTATTTTCAGTATACTAATCTGTGGTTACAAAGATCTGGCATCATTTCCCTGTATCCTCATCAGAGTGAGAGTGTAGGAATTTAGGTAAGCTGAAAACACGAAAGGGGCAGAGGTTTCCTCGTTTCCCTCAGGGATTCTTTATTGGCATAAGTGGGCTCTGATCCAACTCCTGGCTGACATGAGCATGGACAATGTGGCACAGTTGTTGCTCTGCATCTTATGTGTGACTGCTGCCCCGTTTTTGTTTAGCAAGCTGCTATGCCAATTTACTATGCATGTTGTTACATATTCTGTCCTAATCTGACTGCCATTTTGCTTCAGTGAGACGATGATCATTTATGGCAGGGCTGTAATGTGTTGTCAGCACAGGTTACTCGCTACTTGTTGGCAGTGGCCTAACATTACTTGAGACATGGTGTCACCGTGAAGTGGTTTGACAATGTTGAGACTGTAGTTATGTTGAGCAGTAACAACTGTAGAGGTCAAGAAAGGGCATCTAAGAGGAACTGTGTTCACAGAGGAATGATAGAGAAGGAATACTAAGTAGGATAGTAGCAAATGTCATCAAAGAGCTTCATTTTCACGCAGTTTTCATGATGTGGTTTGTTTTCTGGGGATGATGTTGATTCAACTGCTGCCAGGAAGTAGAAACACATTTTTGAGTGGGAAATGAATTTTTTTGAGCATGACCCTATCCTTTTCTTCTGTGAGCACTTTTAGAAAATTCTCCAGCCTACTGAAGAATGCACTAGATCCTTGGGGGTGTATGACGCAAGGAACTCATTCGGCTACCCTCACAAGATTTCATTTTTGGAACATTCATTTAACGAGTATCTTACTACCTTGATGGACTGAGCTGTGTAACCTACCTTACGTTGTATGAGGATGCTGTGAAAATAGCATTTGTGTTTTGGCTCTAAGAAATTCTCTGGACTGAGCCAAACACGTGACAACAAATATGTGAGTATTATAGACAAGGTAAACTTTGAAAGTTACTAGAAACTCTATAGAGGATAAGAAAGAGTGACTCTAGCAAGCTCGATGACCCTTTCAGGAGTTTTGAATACATTTTTTATTGGTTACTGGCTATTTTCTGAGGAATCTGTGAAGCTGGCTTTCTGGTTTGGTGAGGCAGCCCCAGAAGGAGACTCTACCCCACACCTCCATGTAGGAATGGTGCAGAGCAATACCCATCCCAGGCTCCTCTGGAGTCTGGGCTGGCTCAGTTGTCTCGTATATTACGAGTTGCCCTGAAGGAACTTACTATGACCTCTGATTCTTTTCTTCTATAATCTTTCAAGCAAGTGGTGCAGAAAAATGTTAAAACTCTTAGTAATGACAGTTTCGATGTTGGCATCTCTGAGTGGACAATGAAGGCAACATTTACATTCTGTCCACGATGGGAGAAACCAGAGCACTTTTGCATTTGATATGCACCCTGCAACTGTCAAAGAGGCTTCCTTCTGGTAACAGATACCTTCGTTAGAGATATGGCTTCTAGAACTTCCCTAACTCCTTTCTTTCGTTTCATGCGCAAGTTAGGAGCTTGGACAATAGCAGGCTTTTTTTTTTTTTTAAGGGAAAAAAACCCTGCTAAGTTCTTAATCTTGGTCATTGATGTGTCACATCTCATCAGGAAAGGGGAGTGCAACTGAAATGACAATCAGTGAGTGGCATTGGCCTAGCTCATTATCATGTCAAGGACCTGGAATGCCCACTGAGGAGGGCCTCTGTGCATTCTGTTCTCACCAAGCTTAATTTCTTCCCCCATTGGTGGTTTTGCCAGATTCTTTGCACGTTGATGTCTATGCCAGGTCCATGGTATTTATGCCAAAGCCTTTGACAGAATAATGAGTCAAATCTGATGCCAGTCACCCTAGCAGATGCCTCTGTGTTGTTGACCACTTCCTACTAGGGGTGAGCAGAGAAGAATAGTGTCTGCTAAGGGCTTTTAGAGGACTTTTCTGCACGTGCTAAGTGTTGACATTGCTCCAATTTGAATCAGATCATTTGGAGCTCTTCTTTTGCTTGGATCTTGCAAAGCTGTTGACTCATTTGTATCTTGGCCTCATGTTAGTGGGGAAAATAGGTGCCAGCTAGCTTGAGTGAAGTCAAAATAAATATCTTTTTAAGTGTGGATATGTGGAGGAGGAAGGGATCCTAATCATAATTAAAACTGTATTTAAAACTGTGAATTAAGAGGTTTGTTCTAACTTGGTATTTTCTTTAAATTTTTTTATATTTTCTAATGAAGTTTCTTACATATTGCCATAATATGTTTTCTGTTGCCTTAAACAATACCTGCAACTAGCTAATTTTCAAAGAAAGGGAATTTACTTCCTACAGTTATGGAGGCTGAGACCTCCAAGGTCAAGGGACTGTATCTGGTGAGAGTCTTCTCTCTGAAGGGTCCTGTGGTAGCACAGGTCAGGGTATCACATGGTGAGGGGGCTGAATGTGCTACCATGCTAGCTCAGATCTCTCTTCCTCTTCTTATAAAGCCACCAGTTCACTTCCCCATGATAACCCATTAATCCATTAACCTATGAATGAATTAATCCATTTATGAGAGTGGAGCCTTTGTAATCCAGTCACCTCTTACACACCTCACCTCTCCATACTACTATATTGGGGATTCAGTTACAATGTGAGTTTTGGAGGAAACATCCAAACCATAGTGTGCATATATGCCCCATAGTGTGTGTATATGCCCTAGAACACAGCAGTTCCACTCCTAGGTATTTATCCAAGACAAATGAAAACATACCCAGGCAAACTTGTACACTTTTCATAATAGCCAAAAACTGGAAACAAGCAATGCCTATTAGTAGGGGAAAAGTATAGTATATCCAGGTAATGGTTATTACTAAGCACTAAAAAGAAACAAACTACTGATATTCACAACAACATGGATGAATCTCAGAAACATTGTGTGGCGTAAAAGAAGTTAGACACAAAAAAATACATACTTAATGATTTTACTTATATGAAATTCTGGAACAGACAAAATTTGTCCACAGTAACAAAAGGTCAACCCATGTTTACCTGGAGCCAGGGGTGGGGGCGTTGGCTACAAAGTGGCATGAGGGAACATTATATGTGATAGAAACGTTCTGTATCTTGATTGTGGTGATAGTTACGTGGATATATGGATATATGTATTTGTCAAAACTCATCAAACTGTACACCTCCAATGGATGCATTTTTTCTTTTATGTATATTGTACTTTAAGTATAATTAAGTTGATTTCAAAAATGTTTGTTCTGGCCCCAATTCTGCTATATAAATAAGGACCAGAGAAAATTAAATTAGATATTCCTTCCCTGTACTCTCTCTATACTCTACGTATATTATGATCAAAGCATTTGTGTCACCATACTGAAATCAGTGATTTAAATTTCAGTTTACCTAACGGACTCAGCTAGGCTGCAATTAATGGTCCCAGCAAAATTCTGGATCCCGTTTGTTCCTATTTTCTCATCCTTAATGTTGTTAATCTTTATGTGTTACTTGAACAGCTTGAATAAGTGAATTTGGGATTCAGACAATACATTATGGGGAGCTTAGCAGGAAAGTAGAATGCTGGCCTGAGGAGCAACCCTTTGATCATGAATGACTATGACTGCCATTTTGTTCTCTAAATGATGTTTGATAAGATTTATATCTTTATATTGTCTATTTGACTAATAGTTTTTTCTATTACCATTTTGGTTTTCAAGTCTTTTTTTCAATAAAGGACAAAATTTTATTTTCATGCCATTAATTTTGTACTAAAGAGAGTGCATAGTAAAGCACATAAGATATAGTACATTTGATTAAAAATATTTTACTAAGTGATATAAAAAACTATTTAATAATCTATACTCTTTGAAAACAGGGTGTTAGAATTCTATGACTAGTGTCTTTAATAATTTCTTATTTGATGTTTTAGATTTTTTTATATATGTTTCTCCTAAAGATCTTAGTTGTTATTGTGATATTGATATGCTTGTTTTCATGTTAACCTTGTTTTTATATATCAAATTAAGGAAAAGGAAAAGTTTAAAACTTTGTCAAGTATGGCTTAATCTTCAAAAACGTATGAAGTAATTAAAAAGTAATTTTATGATGCATATATTTTAGGAATGGAACAATACAATTTATAGCTGTCATTTCTGAAACCTCTAGGTAAGATATCAGTTACCAAAAAGGTAAAAAAGAATTTTGATGAGTGATCCATTGAATTAAAACCAAATGTTTTCATATTATAATACATGAGAAGATGATTCCAAACAGGTCCCTCCTTCACACTTAGCCACAGTAGAGTTAAAATGTTAGCCACTGTATTTATAATGAGGGCGATTCTTTTTTTTTTTTTTATTTCAGCATATTATAGGGGTACAGATGTTTAGGTTACATATGTTGCCCTTGCCCCCGCCCCTAAGTCCGAGTTTCAAATATGTCCGTCCTTCGAGTGGTGCGCATTGCACTCTTTGTGTATGCATATACCCGTCCCTTCCCCCCTCCCCCCTGCCCAACATCCAATAGATGTTATTCTTATATGTGCACTTATGTGTTGATCAGTTAATACCAATTTGACGGTGAGTACATGTAGTGCTTGTCTTTCCATTCTTGGGATACCTCACTTAGTAGAATGCTTTCCAGCTCTATCCAGGAGTATACAAGAGGTGCTATATCACCATTGTTTCTTAAAGCTGAATAGTACTCCATGGTATACATATACCACATTTTATTAATCCACTCATGTATTGATGGACACTTGGGTTGTTTCCACATCTTTGCAATTGTGAATTGTGCTGCTGTAAACATTCGGGTGCAGGTGTCTTTCTTATAGAGTATCATTTGTTCTTTTGGGTAGATGCCCAGTAATGGGATTGCTGGATCGAATGGTACTTCTAATTGTATCTCTTTAAGGTATTTCCATATTGCTTTCCACAGAGGTTGCACTAGTTTGCAGTCAATGAGGGCGATTCTGATTCACTGAGGCCTGGATATGGGACACTTGGGGCCACTGTGATATTTATATTTATGGACATGAAATACAGTCTTAGACCATTTATCGTATTTATCAAGTTTGGAAACTTCCAAAGAAATTAACTTGACATACATAAATTGCAATAAATATCATTAGTTCAGTTTTAACCCTATGTATTGGCATAAATGTTATCTATTAGGAAATTTATTCATTCATCTATTCATTCATTCATTTATTTTTTGAGACAGGATCTCACTCTATTGCCAGGGCTAGAGTGCAGAGGCATCATCATAGCTCACTGTAACCTCAAACTCCTGGGCTCAAGCCATCCTCCTTCCTCAGCCTCCCAAGAACACTGGGCTAATTTTTCTATTTTTTGTAGAGGTGGGGTCTCGCTATGTTACTAAGGATGGCCTTGAAGTCCTGGCCTCAAGTGATCCTCCTGCCTCACCCTCCCAGAGTGCTAGGATTACAGGCGTGAGCCACTGTGCCTAGCCAGGAAATACATTTAATAAAAGTAGAAGGATTTTAGCATGATACACTAAACTATAGTGTTCCTTTAGCAGTGGCAGTCACTAAACATGGTTGTCCATCAGTGGAAGGTTGACTGAGTAGTTTGGAACAAATATCAGACTAGAGTTCTTTTCATCTAATCTCTGCTTTATATAGGGATATGCATATATATATCATATATATATTTTATATATATATATAAAAGATAACATACTTGGGTCAGTGTAGTACATCTTATGTTAAGTTTTGTCTCTAATGAATATTTATATTCCATAAATGGGAAAATTGGTGGGTTCCCTTGGTAGAAACATGATATTGGTATTTTTAAAGTAAACTTAAATAGGTCAGAATTTTTATCCTCTAGAGAAAATTTCATGTCTGATTAAATAGTTTACATAAACTTAATCTTTTTCTGCTAGATGCATTATAATCTCAGATATTATTCATGTAGCTATTCCTCTGTGAACCATAAAATGTTCATTTCTTCAAAATGAATATGAAGCTCAAAGCATTAGTGGTCTTAAGAGCATAAAAACTTTATTGCTTTGTGCTTAACATTTTTCAAGTAACTTTGGAAAGCCGAAACAAATTTTGCATTTAGATTAATGGAAGATGTTTTCCATTTGAAGGAACTGGCAAGGGAGCAACAATAACAAAAATCCCCCAAGGTTAAAAATGTAGTGCTTTTGATTCTTACCAGAACTGTGTTAGCAGAACAATCATTTCTCAGCATGGAAAGGTATCATAATTGGTCTATACAGTGGCAATACTGAAAACGAGTATGCTTCAGAGAAAGCTAATATGACTCTACTTAATAATTTCTTTCAAGAGCCTGAATTTGAATGTATATTCCACCCAGCTTGAGGCAAACAATTTGTTCCTATAAGTTCTAGTGGAAGTTACCAGGGGGTCATGCAATTTATTTTTGTCTTGAATTTTCAAAACTGTGTAGAACTAAAGACACATTCACTTGCATTGTTCCACCAGTTATTTGATCCAATTGACAGTGCTGCTTTGTCTTCTCCCCAATTCTATTATGTTGCAGAGTAGAAGTGTTCATGCAGTGTTGTGACAAAAAATTCTTCTTAGAGATGTTTCCTCTTTATGTTTGAACGTCTGGTCCACTTGCAAATGTTTGCATTCTTTAGCAAGTTGCTGGCCAGAATAGACTTATTTTTTGTTGTAGGTCTTTTTTAAAAAGTTTATTATTGTTATTATTATATTTGAGACAGGGTCTTGCTCTGTTGCCCAGACTGGAGTGCAATGCGCACTCATAGCTCACTGCAGCCTTTAACTCCTGGGCTCAAGCGATCCTCCTGCCTCAGCCGCCAGAGGAACTGGATCTGTAGATGTGTGCAACCACGTCTAGCTTCCTAGCTTTTTTTTTTTTTTTTTTTTTTTTTTTTGAGATAGTGTCCCTCAGTGTTGCTCAGGGTAGAGTGCAGTGGTATCATCATAGCTCATTGCAACTTCAAACTCCTGGGCTGAAACGATTCTCCTGCCTCAGCCTCCTGAGTAGCTGGGACTACAGTTGTGCGCAACCACTCCCAGCTTATTTTTCTATTTTTTGTAGAGATGAGGTCTCGCTCTTGCTCAGGCTGGTCTCGAACTCCTGGCCTCAAGCAATCCTCCTGCCTTGGCTTCCCAGAGTGCTAGGATTACAGGCATGAGCCACCACGCCGGCTTGTTGTGAGTCTTTCTTAAATGCAATGTTATTTGTCCTTTTCTCTAAGATTTCCTAGTTCTTCAGTGTGTTTGTTTATGCTTATGTTTTTGGCAGTGGAACTAATTTTAAAGCCTTACTGTAGAAGAGAAGAGTCTATACTTTTGCAGTGAGCAGTGTGAAGGAACTTTTTCTTTTCCTTGAAGAATTGACAGTCTTAGAGGAATGTGTATAGATGTTCAAGGATGAATCAAGGATCAGAAGGGATCACATGGGTCTCTGCATTGCAAATATTAGCAACACGGATGAGAAAAAATAGCAAACTTTTATAGAGAGGGTGAGGGTTGGTTAGACACTCATTTTTGTTAAGGTTGATCCCATTAACAAGTTGTAATAAATTGAAAGTCAAGTTATCTTAATACTTCGACAGGATGTGATCTCTGAAATCATACCAAACATTACAGTTTGGGGCATTCCCCTTCAGTTTATTTCATGTTCCCCAAATGTATTTCTAATTCCTTAGAATTAATGGTTTATTTTGTTAAAATAGCATTTGCTGTCTTAATCTGAAAATAGCAATGGCTTCCAGTCCTCATATCTAAAAACTCAAGGATAGAAAATAATTTTATGGTCAGCCTTAATGCTAATTCTTATAAGTGAAACAGTGAATAAAAAGAATGGGGAGACAAGGTAGTTGATAGGTTTACAGACAGCCACAGTTGGCAAAACATGGTGGAAAGCCTGTTCACATTGTAAATCTAATGCCTACAAGAGAACTATTTCTATCTAGTTTCTTGTGAATTAATTACACACTTAGTGTTTTTTGATGTAATAAAGTAGTGTATTTCCTAAGTGGCTATTTGCTTAATAAAAATGAGTAATATAGTAAGGAATTAGGATAGGAATATAAAAATAATCACTGAAGAGAAAAAAAAAATATTATCTCTTTTCTTCAATCCCTTCTTTCCTGAACTTTTTAGATTAGTTCTTCTAATGAGAAGTCTAGTGGATTATCATTCTTTTTTTGTTTGTTTCATTCATTCTTTGCAATCTATAGTAGGACTACTAATTAGAAAAATGTGTAAAATGCAGGCATCAGGTAGTGAGTGAAGGACGGGAATGAAGGCAGGTGGCCCATAAGCAGAAATATTAATCCCTGAATGATTGGGATATTGAATATTGACTGGTACTGGAAGCACTGTTTTATGATCTTATTTCAGCCTGAACACTGACAACCACTTGAGAAGTATAATTTTTTTGATCTTAAATATGATTCATTTAGAAAAAACTGCCATCAAAGGCCATTGAAATCTATCATGACAATTAATTCTGACTTCTGAAGTAAGTACTACAAATGAATTTTATTCTCAGTAGGTCCCAAATCAACTAAGGTTGCTGTGTAAGTTGTGCAGTTTGTGACTACAGTGTGAATGGTGTCCACTGGGTTGTGCAATATACAACCTGCAAAACTGTATGAGGCAACCTAGCAATTCCACTCCTGAGTATATATATACCCAAGAGAATTAAAACTATATGTTTCTGTCTGGGTGCAGTGGCTCATGCCTGTAATCCTAGAACTTTGGGAGGCTGATGTGGGAGGATCACTTGAGGCCAGGAGTTCAAGACCAACCTGAACAACATAGCCAGACTCCCATCTCTACAAAAAACTTTAAAAATTAGCTGGGTGTGGTAGCACATGCCTGTTGTCCCAGCTACCTGGGAAGCTGAGGCAAAAGGATCACTTGAGCCCAGGATTTTGAGGCTTCAGTGAGCTATGATCGTGCCACTGCACTCCAGCCTAAGTGATAGAGCAAGACCCTGTCTCAAAAATATATATTTCTACAAAAACTTGTACAGAATATTCATAGTAGCATTATTCATAATAGCCAAAAAGTAGAAACAACCCAATGCCCATCCACCAATAAATGGATAAACAAAATTTGGTATATCTGTATAATAGAATATTATTTTTATTTTATTTAGCCCTATCCACCCAGAGTATTATGTAACCATAAAAAAGGAATGGAATACTTATACATGCTACAACATGGATGACCCTTTAAAACATTATGTTAAGGGAAGGAAAGCAGACACGAAAGGGCACATATTATATAATTCCATTTATATGAAATATCTAGAATAGTCAAATCCGTTGCCAGTGACTGGAATGGGAAGTGACTGCTTAGTGGGTTTAGATTTTTCTTTTTGGGGTGATAAAAATGTTCTGGAATTGAATAGTGATGGTGGTTTCACAACTTTGAAAACTACTAAAAACTCTGTGAAAGTTTAAAATTGTTAAAGTGATAAATTTTGTGTTATATGAACTTTACCTCAATTAAAAATTCAGTACAAAAAGAAATTTTTTTAAAAAGTTAATCCAGTGAGGACTGACTGAAAATGGGCATGAGGGAACTCTTTGGGGGAAATGTTATAAATCTAGATTGTGGTGATGGTGACACAACTGTATGAATTTATAAAAACTCATCAAACTGTACTCTTCAAATGTGGGTATATTTTATGGTATGCAATTATACCTCAATAAAGCTGTTTAAAAAAAACCGTATGAGGCAGTACTGAAATCAGTGACCATTGTCTGAATTTCAGAAGTGTCAAAGGAGAGCTTTCTCAATGTGAATTTATCATAAATCACTTTTGGTGCTTTATTTCCTTTGATTTTACAGGAGCCTAAGATGTAGAAACACATTAGCACTTCCATGTTGAGTTACCTGCTCTGGGCCATAGCCCATTTGCCGTTTGAAAATCAGCTGCCTGTCTACAAACGGGCATGTTTCTTCATACTAACTCTAAATTCTGTTGTTGGTTGACATTGCAATAACTGAACTACTTTCTTCTGTGCAGTTAAGCTGCTTCAGTGATATTTGTAAATCAAATTGAATCTTCTTTTTATGTTATATTGTCCTAAAAATCTTGTGATTGGTTTGGTTATAGACATCCCTATATCAGCTTCTCTGTTCTCTTTTAGTTTAAATATCTGTATGCTATAGCAAATTGCATTATGAAATCCTCTCACACTTAACTGCTGTTTAGTGCATGGAAATGGCATTTCCTCATTACCAGTCAAAGATAAACTCTAAATGTTGTGATTTTTTTTTTCTTGAATCATGGAGTAATGTATTCAAAAATCTTTTCTCTATAGCATTATTTCTCTGAGCTGTTTTTTCTGAATGCTGACACCAGATGCGGTCTGCATGGACATTAGTCCCAGAGAAATCTTGTCTTCTCCCCAAGATGGGGAGATTATAGGAAGCAATGCTGACTCTTGTTGTAGATTCACAATGTGCTGACACGATAATAGGATATGAATGGGCTTTGGAATGCCTTTTCCCTTGAGCTGGGCTGAGAGGCGGACAGAGGCAGACAGCTACATGGCCTGAATTTCGTTAGCTGTGTGACAATGAAAGAGATAAGTAGATGTGACAGTTATGAATGATCCTCTGTCATGCACTTTCACGTTCAGACTCAGATAAACTGACACTGCTGTCAAACACCAGCTATGGAGAGCTGAGACCTCTGATGAACCTTCTAATATGGTAAATGGGAGTCTTAATTCTTCATTAACTGGAAAAAGGAGATTTGGCCATGTAATTTTCTCCTTGCTGCCTGTTTTAAAGATTCCAATAACCCAGCATTTACAGTTGACTAGGCAGGGATTGCTTTTCCCCCCCACACACATGCAACATGCAGACTGTGAAATCTGAGGAAACGCCGCTTAAACCCAGACTTATTGCCTTGGTTATCTTTAATGACTTTGAAATGTATTGGCCTCATTATGGAACAGTGCAGTTATCAATTCCTCTAATTAGGTGATGTACTCCCATAAGAAATTTAACATTAAAGCACAAAAATGAACTAGTTAGAGGCATCTCTTGCTGGCAACCTCAGTATCAGTGGTGAGTTGGAGACACTGTTTCTTTACCAACCCTTCAGCACCCTACCTCTGGCTTCCCCTTGAAGACTAGAATGTGGGCAGTTTTTCTTTTTCCTTAAGGGTTTGATCCTTATTTAGCACCTCCCATACCTTTTATGACATTTTAGTGCTTCTGGATAGTAAATGGTATGCTTTGTACTAAATTAACTAGGAGCCTAAGAAAGGGAAGAGGTGAATAGTTTATATTTAAATGCTCCACATATCAACCCATGTCTGTCTCTTAGGATTTAACCCATGGCTTATTACTCTTTCTTATGTAATTCCAATAAACTTCCTTTCTATAAATAGCATAGTCTTTTTTTAGAAGAGAGGGACCATTATTTTTTCATTAAAAAGTGATGCTGTTTCACTCATATATTTCAGCTGCATTTCTAGAGGAGAAAGATGAGGTTTCTGGGTTTAGGCTGCAGTGAAGGGATGTTAGATTTCTTAACTCTTTTTTACCTCGATCATCCATCGGAACAACAACAAAAAAAATTGTAGCCTCCTCTTTGGGGAAATTGCATAGTTTAATTAGTGTTTTCTAATTACTTACAATCCTTAGAGAAAAGTTACAACAGAAGCATAAGAAATTACCTTTGGGGTTAGCTTATTATTATTACTATTATTATTATCATTATTACTACACAGCACTAGTTATTCTTTTAAATTGGCTACTTGAAAATGTGTTTCAGATCTCAAGGAGTAAAATTTACCTTCACTGTGGCAATGCTCAAATAAGAGAGACTATACTGACTATAAAAATATGGAAAAGTAATTTTTAAAAAATACCTGACCCTATTATTGGCCAGGGGAGTGTTAATTTGGTCACCTGGAAGAAGATCCACTTCCAATAAGGAAATGTTGGAATGAAAACCTTAATCATCTCCTCTCAAATGGTCATTGAGGGAGCTGTGCTTGGATAGAAGAGCTTGAGTTTTTGCAGCTGTTCTTCAATAATACTACATCATTCTGAACCAGTTTTTGTCTTTAACCTAGATTTGCTTTGAACCTCTGCAGCATCTTGACTACTACCTATAATAGCAGTGAATCCCCAGACCCTGCACGATGCTTATAAACCCTCTTCTCCTCACAGGGGCTTCTTGGTGTTCCACCCTCACCCATGCTCGTACCCATTGCCATGCTTCCTTGCTGCAGGCCTGGCTCTTCCCTGGTGCTGTTCTCTTTGCCATGCGAGTTTCCCACTTTCTTGATCAATTCCTGTTATCTTATTCAGACCTTTCCTTCCAAGTAGTAGGGGTCCTGATCTTGCCACAGATGGGTGTCAGGAGGACCCACTAGCTCATCATGAAATACTTTTATAGAGTCTGAAGCTTGAACAAGTTGAAATTCCAGTTTTTTTACCTGTTTTCTGAATGACCTTAAGCAAGTTACTTGTCTGTGCCTCCGTTTTCTGCCTATAAAATGAAGATGGTAATAGAAGAAGATGATAGAACCTATCTCATCAAGGTTCTTAGAGAAGATTAAATGAATTAATACATGTAAAACACTTAGAATAGTGCAGGGTACATAGTAAACATAATGTTAGTTGTTACTGCTTTTGCTTCCGCTGCTATTATCATTTTACTATCTCACCTCTCTTACAACCCACAACAGCAAACCAAACCATTTGTTTCCTCAACAGATCTATTAATCTTAATGTTTGAGCCCTGCTCTTTGCTGTAGTTTCCTTTTTTACTCTTGTACAGTAATGTGTGAAATTGTAAATCAAAAGCAGAATTGATCACTGTGATATGAAAGAGCTGTGAAATATATCACCATGTCCTTTTTCTCCTTATCTCCTCTATCGTGACCATCCTATCTTGTCTTGGGAAATATATTCTTCAAGATAGGCCAATTATTATGAATATAAAAAATAAGATTGTTTATTGTGTTATATTCATTGGTTTGATGCAGAGGAAAGATGAATATGGATCCCTGCTCTCAAGTAACCAAAAAAACCCAAAATACAATAGGGTTGTTGATCACTTCACAGAGGGTGTGGTGTTGGTTTTGGGTTTTGAAGGATGAATAGGGGTTTATCAGATGAGGAGAATGGAGAAAAGCATTCAAGACAGAGGCCCATAGCCTGTGGAAAAATTGGCGTGGTAGTGTATGCCAGTTCTGGGACCTAGAAGTTGAGCATTTAGGAGTATGGGGCTTATGTTTCAGAAGGAGAGAATGAAAGTGGAGAGGGCAGCACTAGACTGCCATGAAGCCCCTTGTATACTATGCTAAGGATTTTGGATTGAATCCTATGGGCAGTCAAGACCATTGGAAGGATTTTCAGCAGGCAAGTGATCTGATCTGATTTGCCAGCTCATTCCCATGGCTCCCATGGAAATGATGTCTTGGAGAGGGGTTCAAGACTCGAGCCAGGAGACACATCAAGTAGTGTTTCAAGTGCTAACTATCCCCTCCTGCTTCTCTTATTGCTAAATAGAGTAAGACAGACTGAGGTATGCTTCTGAGAGACAGGTTTTTTAGCCGGCTTCCCAGCAGTTTCTTGAGTACATTGAGAGGGTGCATGGAGGGAAGACATAGAATCTTTACCTTGCCCTCTTTACCTTGCCCACATAGAATCTTTACCTTGCCCACCTTAATCTTTTAAGAGACGGGAGCAAAGCTGCCATCACATTGAGCTTGACCAAAGACAGAAGTCCTTGAGCATCCTTCTCCTAAGTGCTGGCAAGCCTGGCACTTGCAGAAGAGAGGATATTAGAATAATATCCTCACTCTTCAGTGAGAGGGCAGGCAGACCCTTACACTGGATGGTTCCATCTCAAGAGTTCAGGCCTTTCTTGACAAGTGCTACAAGCATCCAAAGTCCTTGGCTTCCCTTTTGTATTGCTTAAGCATTCAGAGCATTCTGCGTCTTCCTTTCTTTCCCCTCAGTTGCTGGAAGAAGAAAACTTGCTTTAAAGAAAAATGTTGGGAAGCTTTATAAAATGCCTTTAAAAAAAGAAAATCTCACACGTTTTCCTTCAGAATGCTTCTCTTCAGTTGCCATTGTCCCTTTGCCTCTCCCAAGTCTTATAAATTATTAGTTATGTATATTATTGTAATTACTTGTAGAAAATCAGTAGAGTTGCTTATTTTATCAGCAATGATACCTTTCTACCTCTATCTCCCTTTTCATTCTCTTCATTTCTTGCAAATTGTTATTTCTGGGGGTATTATTATTGTAATTACTTTAAGGAAATTGATAAAAATACCACAACAATTTCATGCCTCAAAATTATTACACAGATTTAAAAAAAAAGATTACTATACATCAGTGTAGTATATTTGTTATTTCTAAATGATTATTCCAGAAATACTAATCAAAAACATCTCCCTGTAGAACAGCACTGTGGCTTTAATATCAGCAGCTATTTCTTTGAATGGGGTTGCCCAATCTTTCATCAAAGAAACACATCACCCATATCCCTGTCTTTAAAAACAGCAATTATGTGTAAATGCCTCCTGATTTATTTGAGCCAGGGCCACTGGCCAGTATGAGTCACCACAATTTATTGCTAACCGTCACTTTTACATGATAGGTCTGTAACAAATATCTGCCGCATATTGTTAAATTAATCTTCCATTTAAAATTAATGGAGTTAGACTCCCCAGGTTCAATGTAATTTCGTGTTCACGGGCAGGGAGGGATGTGTGCTGCATACAAAATGAGACAAGGCCCAACGCCCTAATCTTTCATCACCTTGAACCTGGAGACTAGGACGCGTCTCAGCACCAACTAATGAGATTGAGCCCACGTCTCTCCTGAGGATGCCAGCTCAAAGAGGCTTTTCTGCTCAGAAATAGCAGTCTCCATCTTATTTTAATAATTCCTCAGATATGACAAGTCTGATGTTATGTATGAAAGAGCCAGGCTTGAAAAAGAGATAAAATGAATTTTATATCATTACTTCAAAACCAAAGCCAAGGGAAGTGTGTTACAGTTAAATAAAAAAAAAAAAAAAAAAAGACAGGAAGCATTTTAGTCATGAAATGTACTGACTGCAAACCAGAAGTCTTCCTTTCATTTATTTTAATGCACAATCACCTTAGATTTCTCTTTTGTAATTCTTGAACCTATTCATGCATTCATCAAAATAATGTAGATGAAAGCAGGAGCTTGTTCGATAAACATTTAGATGAAAATATCAGAGGGAACATGTGATTCCTGATGGAGTATGTCATACTGAGCCTCTGAACTCCCATCACTTCTTTTTGGTGGCATCTTTTGAAAGTACATCTTTCTTCTTTATGCTAACCAACCTACTACTATTTAGTCTCTTGGAGTAAGCCAAATTACACAGGAATATTGGTTTCTCTGAGGGTTTTTTCTTAATTTTTTGTACAAACTGCATGACTTTTTTTTTGACCCATGGAGAGGAAGGCCTGACACAACAGGTTTCAGCTTTCATACAGCAGCTACAGTACCTTTGTTTGACAAATGGTTGCTGTCATTCTTGAATTCTCAGGGAAGATTGAACTCCAGGGACAATGGGACCCTTTTCCTAGGTAAAGAGAATGTTTCTTAAAAGACGGTAAATTGGAAAGGGCAAGAAAGGTACGATATGAGGTAAACTTCCTGGTTTTCTTTAAGTCTATGAGTTGAGTTCTGCTTTCTGTGATCCCAGGAATTATCCCAGGAATTCTAAGTATCTGTACTTTGTGTCTGTTTTACAGTGCAACATATGGTTGATTCTTTTAAAGTTATTTTTTGTGATTTGTTGTAATTTGGGCCCACAATAAAATTTCTAAAGTAGAATTAGTATTGTACTACCCATAGTTTTTTTTTTTTTTTTTTTTTTTTCTGGAGGAGAAAGACACAGTCTCACCTTGGGTAGAGTGTAATGGCATCATTGTACCTCACTGCAGCCTCAAACTCCGGGGCTCAAGTGATCTTCCTGCCTCAGCCCCTCAAGTAGCTGGGACTACAAATGTAGGCCACCACACTCAGCTAATTTTTTCTATTTTTTAGTAGAGACAGGGTCTCGCTCTTACTCAGGCTGGTCTCGAACTCCTGAGCTCAAGCAATCCTCCCATCTCGGCCTCCCAGAGTGCTAGGATTACAGGCATGAGCCACCACGCCCAGCCCTACCCTAGTTTTTATTATCATTATTATTATTTTACTTATATTCTATATCTTTGAATTCTATTTCCTCATGAACTTTGTATATTTCAGTGAATGTAGGGATGGAGAAAAATAAAAACTTCAGTAGGAGAATCAAATGTGGGAACTTATTGACACTTGGCAGTTTTAAAAACTGCCATATACACAGGAGATTGGTTCCAGGACCCCCAATAAACCAAAATACGCACATACGCAAGTCCCACAGTCAGCCTTTCTGAACCCACCTGTATGAAAAATCGGCCCTCTGTATATGCAGATTTTGCATCCCTTGAATACTGTATTTTCAATCTGCGTTTGGTTGAAAAATCCATGTATAAATGGGCCCACAGAGTTCAAACCCATGTTGTTCAAGGGTCAACTGTACATTATTTTGATAGGCTATTTGTAAGGTAAAGTTTTTTTTAAATGTTGGTCAATGTCTCTACTGGAATAAGATGTTGAAAATCTTAGGGGGATTCTAATACCACGTAAATGATGATGTCATAAATTGGAAAACAAAGAAATGAACAATAGTAGGATATCTTTATCCATGAACCTGAATTGCTTTGCTTTCTAATGACCTCTCTTTTGATGTCTGTGAGTTGTTGCATTTTCTTTTCTTTTTCAAGACATGGTTTTGCTCTGTTGCCCAGACTAGAGTGTAGTGACATCATACATAGCTCACTGCAACCTCAAACTCCTGGGCTCAAGCAATCCTGCCTCAGCCTCCAGGGCAGCTGAGACTACAGTTGTGTGCCACTGCACCCAACTAATTGTTTTATTTTTTTGTAGAGACAGGGGTCTCTATGTTGCTCAGGTTGGTCTTGAACTCCTGGCCTCAAGCGATCCTCCCACATCGGCCTCCCAAAGTGCTAGGAATAGAGGTGTGAGCCCCTACTCCTAGGCTGCTGCTGTATTTTCTATAGCAGGCCCTAGGGTGCTTGGTGAGTCCCAAATATCAGATCCCCTTCTCTCTCTTCTACTTATAGCGTCCTTGCCTTGAGTTCTGTATGATTTTCTTCTGCTGTCTTGTTTTTAGTTATTCATTTTTTTCTTCCTTCTTTATTTTCTCTTTACTTCTCTTAAAAGGACTTCTTATTCTATACTTTAGAACTTTATCCTTTTGAATTTTCCCTTTTTGTTGTGGGAGAGAGAGCATGTTGATATGCTGAGGCTTCAGGTCAGTGATGGTTTTATATCTCTAGCTTTTTTAATCATAATGGTAGAGATGGAGGGGACCTCTGATTTAATAATCCATCCCCCATTTTACAGGTAATGCCACAGAGGCCTGAAGAGGTTAAGTCTCTGAAAGACCAAAAATGTATACTTTTAGAAAATAGTATGGTGTTTCCTCAAAAAAATTGAACATAGAATTACCATATGATCTAGCCATTACACTTCTGGGTGTATAACCAGAATTGAAAACAGGAACTCATACAGGTACTTGTATATCAGTGTTCATAGGTGCATTATTCGTAATAGCCAAGAAGTAGAAACGGCTCAAATGTCCATAAACTGATAAATGGATGAACAGAATGAGGTATATCCATATAATGGAATTCAGCCTTAAAAAGAAAGGAAATTCTGACACATTCTACAAAATGGATGAACCAATGTACCTTGAAAACATTATGCTGATTGAAATAAACCAGACACAGAAGAAGAAATACTGAATGATTCCATTTATACAAGGTACCTAAAGTAGTCAAACTCATAAAGACAGAAAGTTGCCAGGAGCTAGAGGGAGGAGGGAACAGAGAGTTACTCTTTAATGGGTATAGGGTTTCATTTTGGGATGATGAAAAGTTCTGTAGGTGGATAATGGTGATGATTGAATAACAATGTGAATGTACCTAATGCCACTGAGCACACATTTAAAAATGGTTAAACAGGTAAAATTTATTTTTGTATGTTTTCCACAATAAAGCACACACACACACATACAAACACACTCATCCTTTTATTAACTGAGAAAATTTCTGGCAATTAGAGAATCTGTCTGTCTTCTACTTCCATCTCTGTAGCTAATGTTTGTATATTTCCCAGTGTCAGTTTCAGACTTGTCCCCTGATGTTGCATCTTTCTTTTTCTCATTTTACTTTTCTTTTTTTTGACATTTGAGTACCTGCTATGTGATAGTCACTAGGGATACAAATAGCTCAGAGCATGAGAGAGATTATACATGAAGTATTCTTAAGAATATGTATATAAAGTATTCAAAAGAATTCCCAGAAAATATTAACTTCAAAGTGAATAATATAAGACAATCCCATATTTGTACAAATGCATAGAATAACTGTGATCCCATGTAAGCAGTTTTATAGTTTTTTTCCTCTAAAATTAATTTTGTGACCATTTCATTCAGTTGTATAAACATTTCCTTACTAAGGCAACCTGTAGAATGTAGGTCTTTCAGTGGCTGGCCCTTCTTATTTTGTAAATTGGCTAAGAAAAACCCACAAAAATCATTATGATAGAAGATACAATAATGTAAATTTTATAAGAGAGGACTAATAATAGGCTTGAGTTTCAAAGAAAAGACTTTATCAGACTGAGGAGTACAGAACTTTGGTAATTGGCCTTTAAAAGACAAGATTTCATCAGGCAAAGATGTGGGGAAGAGGATGCAAAATGGATAGCAAGGCAGAAGGACAGCAAGGAGTTGTTGGAACAGTCAACTATCAGTTTGTTTATAGTGTGAAATGTGCATGAGTTTGTATGGGAATCAAGGCTGAAGAAGTATGTTGGCACCAGTGGTTAAGAGCTTGTATGCCATAGTGAGGAATTTGTATAGAGTTTGAGGGACTCCTAAGATAAATGTGTCCAGTTACCCTCCATAGAGGTATTAATTGAACCTTGTGGATGGTTGAGATTGTGAAAGCAGAGAGTAAGATAGAACCTCTTGAGCATTTCTCCCTTAGTGGAAAAAAGGTGATGGTTCGGAGAAGAAGCGGAGAAGGAGCCTTCAGAGAAGTGACAAAAGAGTAAGGGCTGGGTACAGTGGTTCATGCTTATAATCCTAGCACTTTGGGATGCTAAGGCAGGAGGATCATTTGAGGGCAGGAATTTTGAGACCAGCCTGGGCAGCATAGTGAGACCTCCTCCCTATTAGGTTATTAAGTATGAAATAAATGTCTGATTTCTGTAAGTACTAAGTTTGACAGTTGATATCTCTGACATTTCATTTTGAAACTTCTTGTTTTATTTGTGAAGATATATCCTCATTATTTCAAACACACAGTTTGGCTTATAATTATCTTTCAAATTTTTTTTGGAGCAATTTTTGTGAAACCATGGATAAATCAAAAATTTGTGTTATCTTTTAATATAAGTCCCGTCATAGAACCAGTGCAGCACAGATAGCTCGAAATATCAATGAAGGGTTTGGGAAGAATGTGGCTAATGAACACGGAGTACGTCAATGGTTTGAGAAGTTCCGTTCTGGTGATTTTAATCTTGAAAATGAGCCACATGGGCTACCTGAGACCAAGGTGGATAATGATGAGCTGAAAGCTGTAGTGGAAGCAAATCCGTCTCAACCTACATGTGAATTAGCAGCAAGGTTTGACGCTACCATTCCAACAATATTGGACCATTTGAAACAAATCAACAAGGTAAAGAAACTGGATAGATGGGTTCCTCGTGAATTAAATGAGTGTCAGAAGAGAAATCGTCTTGAAGCTTCCCCTTCTTTGCTGTCACGACATAAAAGTGAACCATTTCTACACTGTATTGTTACGCGTGATGACAAATGCATTCTTTTTGACAATCGCAAGCATTCAGCACAACGGTTGGATAAAGATGAAGTGCTGAAAAAGTCTAAAACTGAATATTCATCAAAAAAAAGCTAATAGTGTTTATTTGGTGGTCCGGTGCTGGTATTATCCACTATGGTTTTATGAAACCTGGTCAGTCAATTACAGCGAATATCTACTACAACCAACCAGACGAAATGATGGGGATGTTTGCGATTAAGCAGCTGAGATTGATCTATAGACACAGGCCAATCCTCTTGTAAGACGATACTCAACCACATGTCACACAAACAGCACTGCTCAAACTACAGAGTCTGAACTTGGAAACTCACTGTCATCCACCTTATTCACCAGACCTTGTACCAACTGACTACGACTTCTTCCAGGTTTGGGGCCACTTCTTGCAAGGAAAAATATTCGATTCTCAACAAGCTGTGGAAAATGCATTTCTGGATTTCATTGCCTTTGGCTCTCCAGGCTTCTTCGCTGCGGGGATAAACAGGCTACCATTAGTTAAGATGGCCAAACTGTGTTGATAGTTTAGGCACATACTTTTATTAATTGTACTATGTCTTGTTTGGGATGTAATAAACTACACTTTTGACTTGAAATCGGACATTTCATATGTCCAATTAATGACCTAATACCAAAAAAAAAAAAAAAACAAACAAAAAATTTAGCTGGATGTAGTGGTGCACCTGTAATCCCACCTACTCGGGAGGCTGAAGTGGGAGGAACTTTTGAGCCCAGGAGTTTGAGGTTGCACTCCAGGCTGGGTGACAGTGAGACCATGTCCCAAAAAAAGAAGAATAAGAATGATAGATCAAGGAGGGACTTTTCCAAAGAAACCCAGTAAGGAAGTAATCAGGAGTGTTAATGCTGCAAAAGAAACTTTAAAAAGGATCAAAAATTATAATATATAAGAAATTATAATAAGGAGAAATACTTACATTTTGATCTTGATTCTTAGTACCAAGTGGAACTGCGTTTAAAAATGCAGTGCTTAAAGTATTAAAACATTGTAAGGTTCCCTTGCACTCTCCTCTTATATCCCCTTTGTGATACCATGGTCACCTCATTGATTGAGGCATGTGAAAGTTCTTTATTGAAGACAGAATTATAGGGGAGAGCTTTTATTTTGATAAAGACAAACATCCATATATACTTAATTGTTGTATCTTAAAGTAGATAGTTGAAGGAGGAAAAAAAGTCTTTGCAAAGAAGTTATATGCAGGATGGATCCTAGGTTTCTATTTTTTTTGTTGTAGGTCAGAACCCATACCATGTAAATGATAGAGAAAAAAGTAAGTAGCAACATAGTCTTATTAGAAACCTAAA
>NW_012139414.1:4610228-4673298 GCF_000956105.1 Propithecus coquereli
ACCAAGTTATTCATTTTAATGAAAAAGTTTAGATTTCATTTGCCTTTTATTTTTTTGTTTTATCAAACAATACTATATTAGAAATACTTAGTAGGAATTTGGAGAAGTGTTGTGTGATTGTTTACATGAACCACTCTTCCCTGGAATCTGGTGCATCTGGGCTTACTCTGGGCAGGAGGTGTACCTATTCACATTACAGTAATTTGTGGTCACTTTTATTTAATTATCCTTTAGAAAGAATACAAGATTGCTCTATTCAGTATTAGACCAACTTGATCTTACCAAGGACAGCATAATAACCTGTCATTGTGAATGTTTATACATAGTAGTAGTATTAATACGATGTATCTTGTGGCAAGTATTTTTTAAATGAAGATTCATTTTAAAAAGCATTGAAGCGTTAATTTAAGCTATATCTATTCATGTTTTTAATTTAATCCGAAGGCAAGATTGTCATTAAAGAAAACCTCGGGAATTCTCTAGAAGTACTAAAAATCAGCCCAGAGGTGTTTTTCATTGTTCTGTTGCTTTTTAAAGGAGTTTATGGACTACTCTGAATACATATCAAGTAGACCAAAGGTGAATGACTCCTGTCAACAAAAGTCACCTTTTTGACATTTCTACCCAATGTCATCGGGTTCATCTTTGGTAGAAAGATTATTGAGTATTCTGGCTTCCAGCAATTTAGGTGAAATTTGTTAAAACTGAAAGCCATTTCATTGGAATTTGCTTTATTTTCTGTCTTCTTGAATTATATTTACAATAAGGCCCTTAACTAAGGTCTTGAGATTTTGCACACCTTTGGGTAGGCCTCTTTCTCCTCTTGTTCGCATCTGTAATAAGCACTGAAGATCAAATTGAGACCACAAGATTCTGAAATCGGAAGGTTTCTGCCTTTTGCTGCTTATTTGATGGGAATAAAAATGACTGATGGCACTCTCTCCTGGACCCTTTTGTTCAATTCAGCTATGATTATGGAGCCTATTAGCTGGAGTTACAACCTATTTAAGAGCAATGCTTACCAGTAATGGGGGCCAAATGATTTTGGAAAGTTCAGATGTACTGGACTCCCTGCAGAAATGAATTCAGCGCTGAACATATTGATGCAGAACCTGAATGAGGCTGTTCCAGTGGGACAAAGAGAATTGTGAGCTCTGCAAGAAATGAGTGGGTAGTAGAATTAAAGATCAGATAGATGTTCAGCTCAAGGGCAGTCTGAACTCTAAAGTTCATCACAGCAATTTAATCAGGCTCAAATGAGTATTACCCAGAAAGGAATCAGCCTTGCGTTTGACAGGAAATATTTAAAAGATTCTTTGTTTCTAGATCTGGAAAAAATGATGTTGGTATTTTAATAGGGATTGCATTGAATCTGTAGACCACTTTGGGCAGTATAGATATTTTAACAATGTTGATTCTGCCGACCCATGAGCCATGGTATGGTTTTCCACCTGTTTATGTCCTCTGCTATTTCCTTCCTCAGTGTTTCATAGTTCTCCTTGTAGAGGTCTTTTGCCTCCTTAGTTAAATATATTCCTAGGTATTTTATTTTCTTTGTTGCTATTGTGAAGGGTATTGAGACTTTGATTTGGTTCTCAGTTTAACTGTTATTGGCGTATAGGAATGCTGCTAATTTCTGTACACTGATTTTGTAATCTGAGACTTCGCTGAATTTTTTTTATCAATTCCAGTAGTCTCATGGCAGAATCTTTGGGTTTTCTAGATATAAGATCATATCATCAGCAAAGAGCAATATTTTGACCTCTTCTGCCCTCATTTGGATGCCCTCGATTTCCTTCTCTTGTCTGATTGTTCTGGCTGGGACTTCCAGCACTAAGTTGAATAGAAGTGGTGATAGAGGGCAGCCTTGTCTGGTTCCAGTTCTAAGTGGGAATGCTTTCAGTTTTTCCCCATTCAGTATGATGTTAGCTGTGGGTTTATCATATATGGCTTGTATCATTTTAGGTAAGTCCTGTCTATGCCTATTTTGTTAAGCGTTCTTATCATAAAAGGGTACTGAATTTTGTCAAATGCTTTTTCTGCATCTGTTGAGAGGATCACATGATCTTTGTTTTTGCTTCTATTTATGTGGTGAATTACATTTATAGATTTGCCTATGTTGAACCATTCCTGCATCTCTGGGATAAAGGCCACTTGGTCGTGATGGATTATTTTTTTAATAAGCACCTGGATTCAGTTTTCTAGGATTTTGTTGAGAATTTTTACATCTATATTGATAAGGGATATTGCTCTGTACTTTTCCTTTTTTTGTTGCGTCCTTTCCTGGTTTTGGTGTCAGGGTGATGTTGGCTTCATAAAACGTGTTGGGGAGGATTCCTTGCTTCTCAATGTTATGAAATAATTTCTGCAGGATAGGCACCAGTTCTTTGTAGGTCTGGTGAAATTTGGGTGTGAAACCATCTGGTCTGGTACTTTTCTCTTTAGGAAGATTTTTTATTGCTGTGCTTTGTGTGAAACCAGAGAAGACCCCGTATAGCAAAAGCAATTTTAAGCAAAAAGAACAAAAATTGGGAGGCATCAATTAATTTACCAGACTTCAAAATACATTACAAGGCTATAGTAACTAAAACAGCATGATACTGGCACAAGAACAGAGATGTAGACCAATGGAACAGAACTGAGAACCCAGATATAAAACCAACCCCATATAGCCATCTCATCTTTTGACAAAGCAGACAAAAACATACACTGGGAGAAAGAATCCTTATTCAATAAATGGTGCTGGGAAAATTAGATAGCCACATGTAGAAGACTGAAACAGGATCCACACCTTTCATCTCTCACAAAAATCAACTCAACTTTTATAGACATTGGCCTAGGCAAAGAATTTATGAAGAACACACCAAAGGCAATCACAGCAACAACAAAAATAAATAAATGGGACCTGATCAAATTAAAAAACTTCTGCACAGCCAAGGAAACTATCACGAGGGCAGACAACCTACAGAATGGGAGAAAATATTTGCATGCTACACATCCAATAAAGGACTCATAACTAGAATCTATATAGAACTCAGGAAAATCAGCAATAAATAAACAAACAACCTTATCAAAAAGTGGGCAAAGGACATGAACAGAAACTTTTCAAAAGAAGATAGACTAATGGCCAACAAACATATGAAAAAATGCTCAACATCTCTAATCATCAGGGAAATGCAAATCAAAACCACAATGAGATATCACTTATCTCCAGTGAGAATGGCCTTTATCAAAAAGTCCCAAACAATACATGTTGGTGTGGATGCGGAGAGGTAGGAACACTCGTACACTGCAGGTGGAACTGCAAACTAACACAATAACATATTATTTTCGATGGAAAATAATATGGAGATACCTCAAAGAGCTACAAGTAGAACTACCATTTGATCCAGCAATCCCATTACTGGGCATCTACCCAAAGGAACCAAAAAACATTCTATAAAAAAGACATCTGCACTAGAATGTTTATAGCAGCACAGTTCACAATTGCAAAGACGTGGAAACAACCCAAGTACCCATCGATACGACTGGATTAATAAAATGTGGTATATGTACACCATGGAGTTCTACTCAGCCACAAAAAACAAGGGTGATCTAAAACCTCTTGTATTATCCTGGATAGAGGTGGAGCCCATTCTAAGTGAAGTATCCTAAGAATGGAAAAACAAGCACCACATGTACTTACCATCAAATTGGTATTAACTGATCAACACTCAAATGCACATATAGTAATAACATTCATTAGGTGTCAGGCAGATGGGAAGGGGGAAAAGGGGATGGGTATATACACACCTAATGGGTGTGATGCATACCATCTGGGTGATCGATACCCTTGAAGCTCTGACTCGAGTGGGACAAAGGCAATATATGTAACCTAAACATTTTTACCCCTGAAATATGTGGAAATAAAAAAAATTAAAAGAAAAAAATATTCTTTGTTTCTAGTAATTCTTTCTGGTAGGCTTTGCACGTATACGATAAAATGAGGGAACTGCTTCATTTGATAGGTGATAGCACTGTGTGTGGTTTACCTTCATTCGGAAAATGAAATCTAGAGAAAATTTATACAAGTCATGATCTTGTCCAGAAGGAGTGTGCCATCTCAAAAGTTTAAGCTCTATTGGATTAAATAGGCCAGGATCCACTTTTGGCTATAGCCCCTTTTGTACCCCCTTCCATTGTAAAATTATTTTCATATGAAATATATGTGTATCTACAGTGAGACATATATAACATAGCAGTAAAGAACATGAACTTTAGAATGAGGAACACCTGAGTTTGAATTCCAGCTCCTCTGCTTGCTAGCTGTATGACCTTGAGCAAGTTACTTCAACTGTAGTTAACCTGTAGTTCTTACCTATAAAATGAGAATGATAATCTCTTCCTGACAAGAGTATGGTAAGAAGTCAAGTAAATGAAGTAATATACGTTGTTTCACAGTGTCTGCACATAATAAGTGCTCAATAAATGGTAGTTACAGCATTAGGACTCACTCATTATCTTGTTCCTCCCTCATTTGCCTTCCTCTCTCTTCATGAGCAAGAGTATTCACTGATTTGGGAATAAGTGAGAAAATCCTTATAGTAGATCTTTAGTTTCAGAAATGGAAAAAGAGAATAAACTATAAACATCTGAAAGTTGGTTCCTGATTGATTGTTAAGACCTCAAACAAAAATGCTCCCTCCCGCATCCCCACACGCCACAGAGTGGGGTATATTGGATTGACACATTATTCCCCAAGAAACATATTTTGATTGCCAGGTTATGATTTTATGCGTATAATGAGAAGAATCAATTAGTTTTTCTTCTTTGTTACTCGTAAGTGCTTAAGTATACTCAATAATATATAGGTATTTTTGTCTGAAAATGATAAAATTTGAAAAGAAATATAATAAATCTATCAGGAATTTACTTCTCCCCTTCAGATATCTGGCAGATAGTGTGTCTCTATATTTTTATCTGTTTGTCTCTGTGTGTGTGTGTGTGTGGAGAGTGAGAAATAAGATTTAAATGATCAGCTTTATGGATGTCGTTTAGGCACCTAGTAATACCTAAAATGCAGTGCACTTAGGTAGAAGCTTGATTGGAGAGGGTTGCCAAAATCCTCTTAAAGTGGAGTCTTTTAACCATCTGCCCATGATTTATACCCTGGGACCCTAATTAGGGGTATGTTTGGGCTGGCAGTTTGCTTACCAGTCAACTGCATGGATGGTAGCTTCATCTATGCTGTACCTGCAGTAAAGAGAGATAGACAGATCTAGGGAAGATTACCTTGCGATAGGGGGATCTCACCCACTTTATAATATGGCCGAGTAAAGGTTCCTTGCTCTGACCATCCCTTGGTGAAGAGAAAAGGAGACAGTATGTGCTGGAGAAAGGTTTCTTCTCTGTTAAGGTGAGAGGTTGAAAAGGGGAGTATAGAGAAGACATTACAGAGAATATATAGTGGCCAGCAATTTGAAAACCCAAAGGATAATGTATTAGGTCACTATGTATGAAACAGTTCATTTCCTTAAGTACTAAGTTTGGCAGTTGATACCTCTGACATTTTCACTTTGAAATTTCTTATTTTATTTTTATTGTGAAGGTACATCCTCATTCTTTCAAATGCATGATTTTTGTCTTGTGATTATGTTTCAAAAAAATTTTAGAGCAATTTTTGTGAAACCATGGATAAGTCAAAAACTCATGTTATTTTTGAATATGAGTTCCATCATAGAACCAATGCTGCACAGACAGCTTGAAATGTCAACAAAGTGTTTGGAAAGAATGTGGCCAATGAATGCACAGTACACTGATGGTTTGAGAAGTTCCGTTGTAGTAATTTTAATCTTGAAAATGAGCCACATGGGCGACTCGAGACCAAGGTGGATAATGATGAGCAGAAAGCTGTAGTGGAAGCAAATCCATCTCAACCTATGCATGAATTGGCAGCAAGGTTTGACCTTACTATTTCAACAATCCCAGACCATTTGAAACAAATGGGCAAGGTAAATACCACATGAATTAAGTGAGCATCAGAAGAGAAATCGTCTCAAAGCTTGCCTTTCTTTGTTGTCATAACATAAAGGTGAACCATTTCTACACCGTATTGTCACATGTGATGAGAAATGGATTCTTTCTGACAATGGCAAGAGTTCAGCTCAGGCCGGGTGCAGTGCCTCACGCCTGTGATCTTAGCTCTCTGGGAGGCCGAGCGGGCAGATTATTTGAGCTCAGGAGTTCGAAACCAGCCTGAGCAAGAGCGAGACCCCGTCTCTACTGAAAATAGAAAGAAATTAATTGGACAACTAAAAATTTATAGAAAAAATTAGCCGGGCATGGTGGCACATGCCGATAGTCCCAGCTACTTGGGAGGCTGAGGCAGGAGGATCGCTTGAGCCCAGGAGTTTGAGGTTGCTGTGAGCGAGGATGACTCCACGGCACTCTAGCCTGGGCAACACAGTGAGACTCTGTCTCAAAAAAAAAAAAAAAGTTCAGCTCAATGGCTGGATAAAGGTGAAGTGCCAAACACAGTCCAAAACCAAATATTCATCAAAAAAAGCTAACAGTGTGTATTTGGTGGTCCAGCACTGGTATTATCCACTACAGCTTCATGAATCCTGGTCAATTGATTATAGCAGATATCTACTGCAGCCCATTAAAGCAGCCAAGATTGGTCAATAGAGACAGGCCAATCGTCTTGCAAGAAACACTAGACCACATGTCGCACAAACAACACTGCTCAAACTACAGAGGCTGGACTTGGAAACTCTCTGTTATCACTGTATTCACAAGACCTTGCATCAACTGACTACCACTTTTTCCAGGCTTTGGACCAATTCTTGCAAGGAAAAATATTCAATTCTCATCAAGCTGTGGAAAACGCCTTTTGTGATTTCATCACCACTGGTTCTCCAGGCTTCTTTGCTGCTGGCATACATGAGCTACCATTAAGATGGCAAAACTGTGTCTATAGTTTAGGCACATACTTTGATTAATTGTACCGCTTCTTGTTTGAGATATAATAAACTAAACTTTTGATTCACAATCGGACATTTCAAATTTGATGACCATAATAGGATAACTGTGAAGACCTGGCTTCAAACATTTATTAACATACAGAGAAGAAAAATAGGATGATCTATTTGGGTTATTACAATTCACTCTGCATTTTCTATCATACTTACAAAATGTAGTTATTTGCGTAAAGAAATCTAACATTTGTTTAGTGCCTGGAAGATTCAGAGTAATGTATCAGAGCTATGTATTGTATTAATAAACAATATATGTTGAGCATTTAAAGGCTATTTTTATATTCTTCAACTAGTACAGAGGAAATGTTAAAGGGTAAAGACCACGGGTGGGGAACCTGCAGCCTTAAGGCCACATGCAGCCTTCTAGGTCCTTAAGTGCAGCCTTTTGACTGAATCCAAATTTTACAGAACAAATCCTTTTATTTGTACTAATACATCTTTGTTTGTCTTTTGTATCTTTATTTTATTTTTTAAATGATAGTATTTAAAATACCAAAGAATAAAATAAGTTTCAACAAAGTAATCCCAGATTGACCGGCACAATTAGGATGTTAGTAAGCCATAAAGACTAAAGTGATGGCTGCTATTCTCATGATTTAATTCTAACTTCCCTCACCTGAGTGGCGCCACTGCCACAAGAGGCTGGTTGTTGAGAGTTTATGAGGGTCAGGCACACCAGTCTGTTACCAGCTTTTGACAGCAGTGCACTCTGTTTCTGTTTGAAGTTGAATTTTTGAATAGTTGCACAGCTCAACAGTATTTTTTTTAACTCTGTCTGCTTAACAGCCCATCATGTCAAACAAGACCAAGAGAACACTGAAGGCAGAAAACATATTTTTTAATAAGAATTGAGAATTGTAATATTATCTTGTTTCTGCTAAAAATGATTTGCTTGCTTTGTGATACTGCAATATCTACATTAAAGAAATTCAATTCTCATTAACATTATAATACTCATAAGGACCACAAATATTTTAAATTAGAGGGAAAGGTGTGAAACGTTGTATTGAAGAAATTAAGATGAAAAGCAAAAGCAAAGGCAGTTCATTCAAGCAGCAGTAAGACCTGGTAATAATGCCACTGATGCAACCTATAGAGTAGCTTATATAATCTGGGAAAAAAGGAGAGTCATTCAGTGATGTAGAAATTGTAAAGAATGAGTTGTTGAAATTGTAGGATGCTTAAACCCAGATAACATTCCAAAGTACAAACAACTGTCTCTTTCAAGGAGAACCATAACTGATCAGCAGCATGAATTAGCCTTCAACTTAACAGAACAACGTCATGCAATACTTCAAAAGGAAAATACATATTATTCAATCGCTCTGGATGAATCAGCTTATACTACTGACTCAGCACAGGTTTTATGCTTCATTTAGGTCACAATAGAAGATTTTCCTTGCTACGAAGAGTTACTCGCTTTGGGCACTCTTGTGAACAGAACACAGGGAATTAGATATCTTCAACTTTCAAGATAAATGTAGTGAAGTTGGACTGAATATGGTAAATTTAGTGAGTGTGTGTACAGATGGTGCACCTTCCATGACAGGAAAACATTAAGGGTTTATTGCACAGATAAAAAAGTATTAACAGATCCAGATGCTCTCATTTCTTTTCATTGTATCTTTTATTAGCAAAATCTCTGTGCTTAAGCTACTATTTTAAGTGATACTTTGCAATGAGTTATAAGTATCATCAGCTATATTCCTGCAAATGCAACATGGCATTGTCAGTTTTGGAACATCCTAAAGTTGAAAGATGAGGTATTCAGTGTTGATTTGCCATATCATTCTAAAGTGCATTGGCTATCGCAGGGATAGGTGTTAGCCAAAATTTCACTTCTGCAAGAACCGATAGTTAAATTTTAACAGAATCAGCAGTGTGAATTATTGAAAGAAAATTACTGTAGGAATGCAATATTTCTTTGTGCTATCATGTCAAATCAAAACGATGTGAACATTTCTTTGTAAGGTAAAACTAAGTCTATATATGATATGTGGCAAAAAAAAAAATACAAGCATTTTGAAAAAAGTTATCTTTTTTCAAAATACTTCTTCTTCAAAAGGAAATTTCAGATGAACATTTTCCCCAGTTAGCAAAGGTCATTGATGAGCAGGCTGATATATGCAAATTATTTGAAGAATACACAGCTGTTATATTAATTGCTGTGTATACACAGCGATTAATAGCTGTTATAGCTATTAATTGGAGAATATAATTCACCAATTCACTAACTTTGAAAATCATGACATCACGCTGAAATTAACGTTTCAGCCTCACCTAGTTGATATCACCAAGGCACCTAAAGAACTACAGATGGAATTGGTTGAGCTCTCAGTAGATGTCATTTTAAAGTCATTGTTTGACGCTAAGAAAAATCCAATTGAAATATGGAAAAATGCAGTAGAATACCCACACCTTTGGCAACATGCCAGAAAAAGACTTTCTTGCTTTTCAACCACTTACTGCTGGGAATCTGCATTCTCCTATTTAACCCGAATCAGGATGCCCTAAAGGTCACAAATGACTGATACCCATCTAGAGGATCAGCTGAAACTGCAGACCTCCCTGCTGCAATGAAATATTCAAATGTTTTACACAAAAAGTAGACACAACGAAGTCATTGAAAGGTTAGTTAACTTTAAAATAAACAAATAGTTTTCATTTTTTAAAATTATTAAGTACATAGTAATTAGATTTTTATAATATAATGTACATTTTTAAGTATATCTAATTGAAGTCTCTTGAATGAGGCCTTATTTGATGACAAGTAAATTAATGCGGCCTTCCAACATGAAAAGGTTCCTCACCGCTTGTAAAACTATGTAACTTAAGCTTTGGTTTCATTGAGGAAGCCAGTGCTGCAGTCCATTCCATTTACTTCTTTCTCCCCTTCCTCACCCCGTAACAACAAAAAACCCCAGGACAAACGACATAGATACATCAAAGAGCATAACATGCATTGTTGGGATTTCAGATATGTAAATAGAAAATTAGATTAAGTTTGATAATTTTAAGTTCCTGGAACAGTACTCATTGATGACTCTGTGTGTGTGTGTGTGTGTGTGTTGTATAAGAGAGAGAGAGAGAGAGAGTGTGTGTCTGTGTGATGTATTTAGGGTGCCCATGACTTCCCTCGACATGTTAACCTTGTGGGCTTGCGTTGCTTCAGAACATGGGCTCCAGTTGAAAAAGAAGATTGTAGAATCAGGATTCATGGCAATGTAGGCTTTTTCTAGGAAGTACCTCAGAACTCTTCAGCTTCTACCCATTACCTAGTTCCAAAGCTGTTTCCACATTTTAGTTATTTGTTACAGCCACACACTTCCTTCTCAGTACCAATTTTTGTCTTAGTCCACTTGGGCTATTGTAACAATACTAGGAATCTTATATCATAAACTAGATGTCTTATAAAAAAACAGAAATTTATTTCTTACAGTTCTGGAGGCTGAGAAGTTCAAGATCAAGATGCCGGCATAGTCAGTGTCTGGTGAGGGCCTGCTCTCTGGTTCATAGGCAGTGCCTTCCAACTGTGTTCTCACATGGTGGAAGGGGTGAACAAGGTCCCTTGGTCTTCTTTTATAAGGCACTAATACCATTCATGAGGGCATAACCCTCATGATGTCATCATCTCCCCAAAGGCCCCATCCCCTAATACCATCACCTTGAAGTGTAGGATTTCAATACATAAATTTTCAGCTTAATTTTCAGGATTTCACCATAAACATTCAAACCATAGCACCTGTGAAGAAGGGGCAGCAGTACTATTGTGGTGGTGCAGGATCAAGGTTAGCATACTTGCCATATTACCTGATAGAAGTAACGTGAAGTGAACCAGTAGGAGAAGGGATTTTGTGGTAAAGAAGGAATGGAGGACTGAGCAGGATAAGCTAAGGAGAATTGCTTCCTCCTTAAGAAACGCCTCCATCCTGATGTATATCAGCTTTCAATATCCCCATAGATATTTTGCTGGAATTGCTACCTCTTTAAACATTTATGCTATTAAAACATCAGTCCAATTGGTGACATAAACCTAACATAGCAGCACTACGTAGACAGATTGTGAATTTTTTATGCTATTGATGAGAAGTGTATGTCATTTATATACTATCGTAAGGGTAGAAGATGGATTTCGAATCCTGAAAAAGCTACTCTTGGCACCATTCAGAATATTAGCATGTGGTTTGAATTGAATTATTAAGGTGGTTGTACTGTCAATGTGTCGTTTCTGTGCAAACTGGCTTACATATGGGTATGATGGGAGAAATTGCTCTACCTGGAGAAAATAATAATAGTTTTCTTTTGTTTATGTTTTGTTTTATGAAAGGAAGGATTGATAGCATTTAATACTTGATTTATCTACCTTGACCCCTCACCATCAAAATAATTAACTGTTGGGTGATAAAACCATATTTCCTCTAATTGAAGGTGCCATCACTTGCAAGATTCAACATTATTTTATGTACCACTAAGAAAATACACTAGTAATTAAACTGACATTCCATTGATTTTAAAATGCATTCCAATTTCAGAGATATTAAAATATATAAAATGGATATCTTGGAATCAATGAAATAGTGTATGTAATTCTCTTGTGTGGGGTGTGTGTGTGTGTGTCTGTGTATATATATACATATATATACACACACACATATGTATACATATACAGAAAGTATAATTCTATTTGGTTATATTCTTTAATATTTTGAATCATTTTTCTTAGTGAGGTTTTGTTTATCCTTTAAAGTTACTAGTAACACTTATATGATATACTTAATTCAACATGGCATGAAGTTAGAATCTCCACTTAGAAGAGTCCTTTGGAAGTCCTAGTTTCTCACCCTTTCAAAGGGACTAGAAAAAGGGCAGATGCAAGGAGGCAAATCGAAGTTAAAGTAAGAGCATTTTGTAAAAAAAAAAGAAAAGAAAAGAAAGAACAACAATCAAAGAAAGGAAGGTAGAGGTGAGTGCTCTTGATTAGGAGCCAGTAAACTGCTATCTTAATTTTCTGAGAGAAAAGCAGATCTTTACTATTATATCAAAATCCAGTATTTTGTCTGGCTGTATATTTGTAATTCTTGTATGGTGTCTCTTAGCTAATAATATCTTACCCACACAAAACCATATTTTCTTTTGTTTATCATTATAAAATTTACTATTAAGTATATGCTCATTGCAAATCAAAACAAAAGACTAACAGTGCATGTAACAATACTGGATGTCATATATTAAGTGCTTAATAAATCATGGACATTTCCCCACATCAATACATATCTCCATAGTAATTTTTTGTAACTGCATAGTATACCATCATATGATAAAACGTAATTTTAACCATTTTTCTATTGATGAACATTTAGACTGGATTGTAGTTCATCTCTTTAATAACATGGCTTCCATGTAACTTTCTTTTTATCACCCAGTGATCATTTTATGATCAATTTCTAGAAGCTGAATTGCTGGATAAAAGGCAACATGTGTTTTAATGGTATTATGTATGTTTGGAAGGAGCCATTTCCTAACATATTAACCAATATAGGATATCAACCAATTTACTCCATCTTTACCACCCTGATTGGTTTAAAAAAATCCCTTTTTGTTTTTAATAGCATATTTAAAAATATGATTGAGTTTGAACACCTTTCACATGTTTTGGCCTTTTCAGAATGGATCTTAATAATAGAAAGCACAGAAGGTAAGAAGAGCAAAAGGTCTTAAGGGACTTTTGCACTGCTTCACAGAAGCCTATGCGGTTTTGAGGAAACTTTCTCAAGTCCCTTAAGGAAGACGAAACTGATAAAAAAATAACTGTGATGAGAAGATGGGATTTCGCTCACTCTCAGTTGGTCTGCCATCCAGCACTGTAAAGGAAAACTCAGTATCAGAAAACCAGGGAAAATTGGCAGGTCCAGGGTGTTTTGAAAACCTGGAGTTCTAGAAACAAAAACTTCAGACTCCTGGCTGCTTTCTGAGATGCAAGGATTTGAAGGAGAGGGCAAAAGAGGGCTCCTTTCCTCTGAGTGTGCTGCGTTTCTTTACTGTTATTTCCTTTTGTTTGTATGGAAATGTTGTCCTCATTGCTTGCCTTTATGGGTACAAATAACAAAATACTGAGATTTGACAGTAGTTATCAATAAAATTGCACAGTATGAGCCATGCTGATTTTTTTAGTGGACAAATGGGGTGATTTCTCTGTGAGCTTCTTTGCTGTCAGAAGCTCTTAACATTTCAATAAACATGGAAGTTATATTTGGAATAAATTAGTAAATTCCCGTTCCGTATGCCTATACCATGTAATCTTCAGGAACCATAATGACTGTGTGGTACAGAGTATATTTCCCACTTGGTAATTACAAAACACATTTGCTCTGGGAACCCCTCGGCATCTGATCTTCAAGGCCCAGCCCTAGTGCTGCCTTCTTTGTTGGGCAGTGTTTATTTTGTATTAGGTGGGACAACATTGTACGGTGAAAACCCTTAGTTTTTGGAGTCAGACCAGATACAAAGTGGACTCTTAGCTCTACTATTTACTAGTAGTACTCTAATCTTTGGAAATCATGAGCAACATAATTGTTTAGACGATTTATTTAATTAATTAGATCATGTAGAACATTTAAGCAGTAAGCATCAATGTTGGCACATATTTGTGTTGCCTTCCTCATTTATCCCTAAAATCTTCTTCAAATGCTTCCATGTAGTGATACCTTCTTCTGAATTCCTTAAGAGTCTTTATCTGGGTCACACATTGAAATTTATTTGATAATTAATATTGATAGTTATCTCCTGACATTTGTGTATTCCTTTGTATCCATAGTATCCTCCATTAGCATATATATTCATTCATCAGATATTTATTGAGCTATTTCTATATATTAGGCCCAGAGTAAGATGCTGGAAGATGTTAATGAACAAGAGATATGGTTACTGCCCTCCTAGAGCTTACATCCCAGTAAGAAAGACTTATAGGAAACAAACTTCGAATTACTAAATGAAAATCATGATAATTGCTATTAACAATCCTGTAAGGGGCTATGAGTGTAGACTAGCTCATAGATGACGTTTGAGTTGATATCTATTGGGTGAGTAGGTGTTAGCCAGGTAAACGTGGGGGTGATAAGTTTTTAGGCAGAGGGAATAGCATATTCAAAGACTCTGAAACAGGAAAGAACCCCTTTCAGTGGTATAGTAAAGGATGACCAGAAAGTTCTGGAAGAATGGAATGCAGAAAGCAGGCCTTCAGAGAGGGCACTGGCAGAGTGAAATCTGGTAAGGGTAGAAAGCTCATGCAGGGCCTTTAAAGGCCGGGGGTAGGATTCTGGTCTTTGGCTCAAGAGCAACAGGAAGATGCTGAATGGTTGAAGGCTTACCTGTGGAAGACTTAACAGTAAAACAGATAAGTGGAGAAATTAAAAGTGGGTCTAGTTTAAGCTCGAGTTTGGAATACAGGGCCCTGTCTGTGTATTATCATACTCTCTACGCTTCTAAAAACAAAACAAAAAGTCTTTTAAAAAACAAAGCAAAACACTCAATGATATTTTCAACTATTCCTTCAACTCTAAAATGCTATGATTATGCTAGAGTATGAGGAATGTTATTTTTTAAACAACTTAAATTTAAAGACGTATTTCTGATGAAAAACATTTTCAACTTAAGCTAAAAGGGAATCTTAACGAAGCTTTTAGGATCCTTTAAAATACTGTGTTTAGAGAGAAAATGATACTTACCTTTAAAATATATTAAATTTTTAAAAATGTGCTACTGAATATGACTGAAGGTCCAAAAGTAATATTCCTTAGGAAAGTCAAGTAGGTTATTTCCAAAATCTTTGTTAGTCCTGTAATTCTGTGAGCCTGAGACCAAATTGAGTCATACAGTGAGTAAATAAAGCCCAGCCAGAACCCTGGTTTCCTAACTTCAGATTCAATACTTACATACTTTGTTAATTTATTTTATCACAGGATACCACTTTAATTTCACCTAAGTGGAATCCAGTTTTTCCTAGAATTTTAGTCAAAAGTACCATAGGGATCATGTGCTCCAACCTTAATGTCCTGTAAGAGCATCTGTGTGTTTATAAATCAAGAAGGTATGAAATAAAAAAAAAATCAAAAAATAAAATAAGAACAGCCTTGGGTGGGAAGAACATCAATAAACCCTTGAAATGGGGGAAAAAAAAAAAAAAGAAGATATGACCCAGAGTTGGACGTCTGAGCTGCCCAATAGCTAAGATCTCTTTTTACAGAGCTTTTATCATAGGGGTCTCTCTCTAAGGCAACATGTTAGAAACTCCCAACATCACTTTATCCTGAATTAAGAATCAGAATTTTTACATTATTCTGCAGAATTAAAATGTAACATAATTGTTACTGCTTTTGTCAGCTGGAACCTTCCCTTGATTTCCTATAAATGTTGTGTGCCTTGATTTCTTTTCCTTCTTGTCTGCCTGTTTTTGCTCCTTATGAGATTTGCTGGCTCTCTTTACTTCTTAAACTATGGTGGGTTTCACATACAGGGTCAGAACTTAGGGAAATGTTGGGAATAAGGCATAGTCCTGTGACGGTTCCTGCTGTTCTTAGACCTTATTTGCCTGTTATACTAGGCTTTCGAATTCCAGGGATGAATGACTTATGGTCCTTGATGATAGAGTTTCATAATCGGTATAAATTATTATTTATTTGCAGTGTTCTTCCATATCTTTATGTGCTCTTGGAATAGTAGAAGTACAGTGTTTCCTATTAAAAATGCCAGCTGAGAAAAAACCAGTAAGATATTATTGAAGTGATTAGCACATTATTGGGACTATGAAATTAAATGAGGATTATTAAAGTAAGCTAGTAGCTCCTCCCACTAGTTTAGTGTTTGGTGAACACCTTCTTTTTGTCTACCCAAATACTGAAACTAAAAATCCAAAAGTAAAATTAAGGTAACATTCTCACCCACAAGAAGAATGGAAAAAGAAAGTAATATTTATCTTTAATTTTATTTTTAGCTGTGCATTTATGTATATTTTTGCATAAAATCACTTACAGTTTTTGTTTGTACAAGTGAATCAAATGAATCTTTACAATGAAAAATAGGGAACTCACAAGAGATGACTTTAACATGTCATCTCAAAAAAAAAAGACGACTCTTTTTGATCTGGCTAAAAAATGTTATATAATGAGGATTTTAAAACCCTACGTGCAGAAATCATAGTGGTCATACTTATGTTTCAGCTCTTAGATATTCCCGATGTTGTCTTTATCTTAGATGTTCCCAAAGGTGTTGACTCAATTCCGGCTACAGCTAAAGGAGGGGAGTTCTTTGTTATTAGCTGAATAGTAAAATAAGCCTCTAAAGATGAGACAGGGGCAAAGAACTAAAAGCTGCTTCAAGGTGGCTTAAGGGTACAATTTTTGCCATCTTTATTGTAAGACTCTTACCAAAGGTATCCTCTGTGTTAAGAATTTAATACTTGAGGTTCTCAGATTAGATTTCAGACTTCATTTACCTACCCTGAGCATTTTTTTTTCTTGCTTCCTAACTTTGATCTGCCTGTGTTACTCAACCTTCAGACTTCTTTTCTCTGTATTGTTAATGTCTAATTGGAGATTTATTAAGTCCTCTTAAGTAAGAGAGAAAGAAGGCCAAAGGAGACAGAAAATGGAGAAGCAAGAAGAAACTTAAAGAAGGCAGGAGAGGAAGGAACAGGGGAGGATGGAGATAAAAGGATAGATAAATGAAGACAAATGGAAGAAAAATGAGATAGGAAGGCCTGAAGGGGAGAAAAATTCTGAAACAGATCTAGCAAGAATGCATATAAAGTAGGGGTTTAGTGGAAGATCTCTAGCAAAAGTGGTATAAATCAATGATGAGTAAATTAATAGGGCAATTGTGCAAATGGGACTCACTCATTTATACTAAGCATAATACATCATGAGTGATTTAGAGATAATGCAACCCGTAGGGCATACCTTTTAATCTTACCAGGACCCAGTAGAGAATGCTGTCACTTCAAGGGTAAAAAGTCAGAGAATCAGAACATTGGGTGTGTCTCTTCATTTTAACAGATTCTGAGCTACATGAAAATTAACCAGACTGACAAGCTTAGTTTATGATTTATAGACTGAAAAGAAGTTTAATGTATTCCAAACTTCTTCCTACAAACCCAAAATATTCCTTTAAGAAGTATTTTTACAGTACTCATTTGAATAGGTCAACATGTGCAATTGCCATGGATGGAAGTGAAAAAGTAAAATGAATTGCTGCACATGTGATCAAAGGAACATCTGAGTGTTAAGTGGGTTGTAAGCGCATAAAAATCCAGTGCTGTTGTAAGATGCATGAGAATATTTTGAGACCAAGGAAGAAAATTCTCATTCACATGCTCCCACTTCTTTTGTTCATATATTTCTTCATGCATTCATTCAATAGATGTTTATTGACAGCCTACTGTGTCGGAGGTATTGAAGAATGTCTCAGGGACTGCTGCTTCTACCTGAAACAGAAACATTAGGATTATAGTCTTTGAGCCCTCTTACCAATATTCTTGTGGGGAGGTACTGAAGTAGAGAAAGGAGGAAGTGAACACTGGGAATGAAGAGGAGTCTTAGTTTACAGAGCTCTTAGGATTCCAAGTCTACTGTCCTTTTTTTGATTCTGAAAATGGAAGCTCAGAAAGGCCAAGTGTCTTGACCAAAGACCAGAGGTAGCTGGAGTGTTAAGGATTAGGTGATTGTGGACTTTCCTTCTAATTCACTATTAGAATTTATTCCCAGTTTTTGTCTTCATAAAGGAGGTTAGAGATCCGATCTTTAACCATTGGGGGTATTAAAGGTGAGAATAGTAGCAATTAAATGTTAGTAAGTATGTAAACATTTCTATTATAGGGAAAGCAAACAAGTAAATAACCTCAATCTCTATTAAATTCTGGGCCTGAAAACTGGAAAACAGACCTAATTTAGTAAGAGGGGCTACATTTTTGTCTGTGATACCACAGTGTGCTTGTAAACTTCTGTAAATGATGGGGAAATGACATTACCCCCAGTCTTGTACCATATAACAAAGGAACTAAACTAAGCCAAGATTCCAGGGAGTATGGAAACCAGCGATTTGTGGCAGACCTTACATAGGAAGAGTCATGATGTAGAATATACAAACAAACTGATCACAGAGATTTCTTAAAGCATGTCCTGGAGGGAGGTGAGCAGGCACCAGTTTTAAAATTCTCTGTTGCAAATACTCATAAGTTTATGTTTTTCTGTGTAAAGCAGAAAATAATTTCTCAAATACATAGAAGAAATTACCAATAATGTTAAATAGAAAACATTAATACAGCCATATATCAGAGGGTATATGAAGAGGCTTTTGAATAGTCTGGGATTTTCATGTTTCCATTTTAGAGATCAGGGAAGATATTCCTTCAAGAGGAAGCATGTCTTAAATCTGGAAATGATATGAAGAGGGTTGTCAGCAAAACTTAATCCTATATCAGTAATAAGGAGTGTTTCTTTTCGGTTTTCAAATTGCTTAGAAGATCTAGTTCAGTTTGGTCTGGTCACTCACATTTGAATTCTAATACTCTATATGTTACAGAGTCTACTGACCACTGTTAGCATAACTCCGGTGAGAAATTAAACATTTCCTCCTCGTTTGCAGTATGTTTTAGTTTAACCTTCATTTGTCCCTCTTTTCTGTACTCCTCACATCCCAATTCAGGTATCAGATTCTTTGACAATTGTTGACCTGCCCATCTGGGATTGTTTGACAGTAAGCTATGACTGTAGTATTTCTTCTAATAAATTATATTTTTAAAAGAATGCTGCTTGCCATGAAGCAAAGTCATTACATAATGTGTGTATGTTCAGTGTATTGCTATAAAAATCTCCTTAGCCAGTTAAAATAAATTTAAAATAACAGTGCCACCTCTACATTTTAAAATCATTAAGCTGAAGATAGGTGGTCTAATTTTTACTCTATTTCCGTTTTCTTTATTCACATGACATGATACTCGCTCTATAAAGCTACATATATATCTATGTCTATAGCTGATATATTTATCTGCCTAAATATACATTTCTTCAATGAAATATTCTATAAAATTGAGCTTTTCTTTTTTAGATGGAAATTAATTTTGTAACAATTGGACATCCCATCATCTTTGTCAGTCAGCACTCTTATTTGCCATAAAGAACAAAAATGTACTTGGCATGACCTGCATTAATTTTTGTAATTCCTGTATTTGAATTGAACAGAGAAATATGTGAACTAACTAGAGAATTATATAAAAAAGTAAATATCTTTTTATTTATTATTATCATTGTTTTTACATGTCCATAGCTTTCAAAAAGGCGTTCGAAACAATTTAACAAAATAGAAATACAAGTGAAAACTGGATGGGAGCGATAAGAAAACAACTTTGCAAATCATGCATGTTCATGTAGTTGCTGAGATCATTTATAAACTTACACCGAGGTTCCTGATAGCCAAGACAGTGAAAGAATGTGATAATTCCATTTTTAGAAAAGATAACTATCTCTTTATTTTGGTTTGGAGGGTAGAAAGGGGGAAGAATAGATTTTTGCTTAATTCTAAACTCTTAGGAAAATGCATCACATGGGTTTTAGGAGTCACTGAAGTATATAATTGACAATGTCCTCGGTTGCAGATTCCCATAAAATTCAGACATGGAATTTGTTACTCATTTTAGTTCTAATCTTTGATTAAAGATCAAGGCATTCGATCTTAAGTAAGCAAAGGCATTCTTCAGGTGATGTGATTCATTCTAATCAGTAATCTTCTGATAGCATTCATATTCCATCCGAATAATCAAATATATTAGTAAACTTGAAAAATAAGATGAACTGGTGAGAGAGATTCCTTTATAAATATTAAGGAGACTGGTGAAATTTTGGTCCAGATGGAAAGCCACCCACTCTCCCAGATTGGGACTGCATAGGTGAAGAAGTATTAATATAAACAAAACCATCATTCACACTTTGAAAGTGGTGCTTTAGGGTGGTGTCATTATTTGTGGTGTCAGATTTTTCAACCTGGTCAGTGCTGAGCACTGATTTAAAAAAAAAAAAATCAATTTAAAGTATCTATATTTTTATTTCTCCTGACTTATAGGATTGATTTTGTGGACCTACTGGTAGTCTTTGGATATTCCAAAACTAATCTTTCTGTCTTTAATGAACATTTATTGAGTCTTCCCCTTATGCCAGGCATTGTGCTTCATTTGAGGAGTGCAGTAGTCAGGTTTTCCTTGCCTTCATGGAGTCTCTGGTCAAATACTTTGGTTCTTACATCTCTTTTTCGTATCTTGAGATATATAATGGTTACCTACACAAACTCTAGTTAAAATCTTCATCACATGCTCCACATTCTTATCCAAAGTGTTTACGTGAAATACAGTCATAGACACTCAACATCACTTACCAGTGGGGGTTTAGATTTTGGAGTTTCTGATGTCCTCTGATTATGTAAAAGCATGGCTATGTTTCAGGAGTCAGAAGTGATCAAAATGTTTCAGGAAGCACCTCATTGGTCCAGCTCTCTTTGGTGTGTCATCAACTCAGCAGCAAGTTTTTTCTTTATAAAGTTTTACATTTCATAAAGAGGAAAGAGTGTTAGTATTATATCAACTTCCAAATGAAGGATAAATGCATGATTTGGAATGTTGATTGACGTGGACCTGGCAAAAGAGCAGTAGCAAATGAGACATTAAAGGAATACATAGAGATCTTCTTCCAGTTACTTCCATTTTTCTTTAGTTGTGGTTGTAGGTGGTTACTTTCTAATTAATGAAGGAATTTTAAAATGGTCCTTAAATTGGTCACTTAATGCTGTGATGCAGCCCAAATCAAAATGGTTTCTCCTCTGACTGAGCAAGCCACAGAGACACTCGTCAACCCCTTGTGCAGCTTTCTATTAACAGTATAAATACACCATTGTTGTAAAGCACTTTAGGGTTAACAAAGCACTGTCACAGACATGTTATCTTCATTTTGCAGATTGCCTTTGTACATGTTATTCTCATTGCCTAGCATGCCCTCCCTCCCTACTTTGTCTGCCTAGCAAGCACCTTCTTATCCTTGGGAACATAGCACCAACTCTACAAAGTCTGCTTGAGACACTCTGAGTAGGTAGATGGTCCCCTCCCTCTTGCTACCCAAACCTTTGTGCTTACCTACATTATAGCACTGATCTCATCTCTGTTGTCATTATTTGTTCACATCAGTGACTCCACCTGTAGTCTGTGAGTCTCTCAAGGGTAAGGAAGCTGTGTGCTGTTCATCTTGTTTCCCAGGGCTTCTGTAACCAGTGGATGCGGGAGATGCTTTGTAAATAAAGGTGAATACTGGGCGGTGTGGAGGTTAGGAGAGCTTAAGCCACTTCCTAAGTTAGGATGTTAAGTAAGTCATAGCTAAGAGTAAAACTTAGGTCTCCAAACTCCCATTTTATCAATTTATTTATCAATTAGTTACTCATCTGAAGACAAGCTGTCTACCATTATATTAATATCATTCTACCCCCATCAGAGATATTTCATGGTAAATGTGAGAAATGAAAGAGGACAGTCCTTTGTCAGAATTAGGACATTTCAGTTCCATCATTATGCCTTTTGCCATGTGAGATTACTAATTGATATAATAGCAGGTGGGCACAGTGGCTCATGCCTATAATCTCAGCACTTTCGGAGACAGAGACGGGAGGATTAGTTGAGGACAGGAGTTCAAGACCAGCCCGGGCAACATAGCAAGACCCTGTCTCTACAAAAAAAAAAAAAAAATTTAAATTAGCTGGGTGCAGTGTTATGCACCTATAGTCCTAGCTACTCCGGATGCTGAAGCAGGAGGATCACTGAAGCCCAGGAGTTTGAGGCTGCCATGAGCTATGATCACACCACTGCACTGCAGCCTGGGCAACAGAACAAGACCCTGCCTCTTAAAAAAAAAAAAAAAAAAAAAAAAAAGTGGGAGGGGATGTAGACAAATTTGTGGATGTTAGAGCCATTCCTTTTGCCCTGAATTTTTTTTCTCCCCACTCCTACCTTTGAGAGTGTGTGTTAATGTCCCCATCTCAGGGCACCATTCCTTTCCACCCCTTTCTTGCCATCAGAGTCTCTGGATAGCACCCTGCTCTTCTCTGCCCTCAGTGCACTGTCCTGTCAAAAATCTGGTACTTTATTCCACAGACCCACTCAGTTTTATGAAAAAAAAAAAAGTTCTGGTACTTTAGTTATACTAAGAGGTAAAAACACTACTGCCTGTTCAGTGTTTCTCCTCCTTGAGGTATTTACATTTGAGTGACCAGTGGATTGAAGCTCTTTGTGGTGGAGTGATAGATGGTAGATAAAGACTGTAAAAGCAGGTATCTGAGGGCTGGAAGGCACTCCTGGTACCCCTAAAACTACACCGCTGGGAACCATCCCAGCCTGTGATTAACAAACCTTAGTTATTTGCTAGGTAGTTTCCATATGGCATAGTAGGGTACATATATATATGAGGCACAGTACAGTATTTATGTGAGAATAATGTAGATTATTTGAATCTAGGCTGCAGAACCTACCTGAAAATCAGCTTTACAGTTTTGTGTAATTGCCTTTTCTTTGTGTTTGCATAGAAGGCATTGCATAGCTGGAAGATGATGGCAATTATAATTTATTATGCTGTAATTGTTACCTAAATGTTTTTGAATAAGCAAAAATCACATCTGTTTAGGAATAAGTTGCACAGCAAGAGAATTCCCTTTGAAATGAATGCCGTGTTCTCATATTCTGTAACTGTACACATAAAACAACATATTTATTTCCCCACTGAGTCCATTACATTCCCAAGTCAAACAGCATCCTCTCTTCCCTTCCCATATTAAACCCTTTGATTTAATGGAGGTTTTAACTACTGGTTCTTTAGGGAATTTTCAGTAGGCTTTGCACAGATTAGGTTATTGGAAAGTATAGTTATTTGCTTGTAAAGTGGCAGTTCTGTGTCAAAATTGATTTTCTCTGGAGCTGCAACAGTAAAAAGGATAAGCTTCTGCTTTGCATCCAGAATGCCCTGATGTTCCTCCCGTGATCATTTTTCCTTTGCTTCTTGCTCAACACCATTCGGTCACAGGCTGGTTTGGACAGGCGGATATGAGCACATGTAGCCCAGAGGACTTTGATATCCAGTGGTGATAATAGACAAGGCCTCTCTTCCATTCCAGTTGCCACTGGTTTGTGACAGCCAGTGTTCTGGGCATGGTGAGCACGGTGTTTCTTCCCTCCTCCATTAAATAGGAAATTCATAAGCCTGGAATGGTTTTGTTTGTTCCACAGAAATGCAGCAGTTGAAATAATTACCTTGCCATGCCCAAGCTAACAGGATTTATCTTCCATTATAGATCTTGAAGACATATGCAAGAATAGTTTACTCCTCCAAATTTACTAGGCTACTCAACTTCAAAATGATTTCACTGTGTAAAAGAGAGCACTCATAGCTGATGGCATAGCCTATGAAAGCTTCAGTAGCTAGAGAGATGAAGGGCAGAAGTGTATTTTCTCTTTTTCTGCTCCCAGCTCATAAAATAGAATTGGAGTTTATGTGAATAGTAGGCAGCCTTATTTTTTACACCCCATTTGCAAGTTAGGGGCCCTTTAAGATGGGCCCTAATTACTGATATTATGTGCTTCCATTCAGCATATATCCATCTATAAAGTGGCAGTCTAGTGGCCTCCAGGACATGTGTGTGTTACTTTGGTAGTCAGCCTGGATGAACAAGATGGGCTATATCAATCTGCTACACCTCACACCCACTGGAGGCCACAGACTTTGAGTGTCATTTGGGGGCTACTGCTCTGTCTGTGTTGTTCTAGAATGCTGACTCCTACTACTCATTTTTTTTAAAGCCTCAGTTCTATCTCTATTCTGATTTCAGGCCATATACCTTTATAGATTTTGCTTTTTGGTTTTGGGGTTTTAGGCTCTAATTTATGATCTGAATAGTGTTCCATATCACATATTTCATCAGTTAAGGCTTGGTCTCCTGGCTTTGATCATCAAAACATTACTGTATTGCCTCTGTGTCCAACTCAACTGTTCCCACTTCAGGGTCTGGCTTTCACTACCTGCTCATAGACAGTAACCTCCTGTTCATCTTCTTTGTAAAATTTCAGTTTTCCTTAATGTACTTGTCTCAGGTATCGATCACTCTGTGAGGTGTGTGACTTTAGGCTTAGAAGGATCAAAAAGGAAACAAACCAGGCTTCCCTATTTATGTTTGAAGTTTCATTTGGTAGTTTGATAGTTCATGGTACAGATTTGAAGAGCTGAATCAAGAAGCCTAGAATTTTAGTTCCTCTTAGTTCATAGTCTTTCATCTACTTCATCCATTTTCCCATCTATCTATCAGTCCACATACATCGATAACTTCCAGTGCTCTAAACACTGGGCATACAGAAAACGAATAAGCCGTGCACCCTTCCTTTCAATGACAAAACTAAAGCCTGAGACATGAAGTTATTTGCTGATCCGTGTAGCTGATCTGTGGCAGAGTGGAGTCTAGAAGCCATTTCTGGAGAAATCTTCCTGAGACTACGCAGGGTCAGCTCTCATTAGGTCTTTGGGCCTCCTGTCTTCAGAGTTGTTATAGGAGTAGATAGACTTAGACTCACCATACATTTGTAACTTGGAAGCATCATGTGGTTGAAGAATTGAAGAAAGCTGGTGGGAACAAATTATTTTCAAGTTTCCTTCATCAGACAGATGCCATGTTTGTTGCTTTGCCAAATATGGAGAATCACTTTTATTTAGTGTAGTAGAAGTGAAAAGTGTCTGTTTTTAAAATTTTGAAGAACAGGCAAAGTACAGTGAAGAAAATTGAAGTACCATTTTACTACTCTTTTTATATATTTCCTTTGAGTAGATACTATATAATGTATAACAGCATTTTGACAGATACACAGTTTTGTGCCCTGACTTCTTTGCTTAGCATTATATAATCAGCATCATCCCATATCATGAGATGAATATTTTTTGAAAACATAATAATTAATGACCATATGTTAACTTTATTTAACCATTTCTGTGCATGTATTTAACTTTTTTTCCTACTTTAGGTTGTTTTTAATTTTTCACCTTTATCAACCATGCTGAGACAAACCTCCTTTTAATAAATCATGTATACATCTGTAATTATTTCCTTAGGATAAATGTCTGTGAATTCTCTTGTTGTTTCCAAGGAAATGAACATAGTAAGGCTATTGATATGTATTTCCCTGGATATACTTTTAACCCTTCCTTATATCACCTAGAATTAAAAGCACACAATCCTTGACCCAATAGCCAGAGTATTTAGTATCTTAAGTTTAGGAAAGAATACTCTTTTGTCAAATGTAGCCACAGAACTTCTTTCTAGTAAGAAATCTCCTGCACAATTAAGTAAGAACCCTCTTCAGAGGGTTATTCCTGTTAAGGGAGGTTTTAGATCAGAGACAAAATGTGATCTAAGTCTTGAAGAAGTTAGAGCTCAAACAGTTGTGAAGAAGAAGGTGAATTTTCATGCTAGGACAAACAGGATATACAGAGGGAGGAGATCATTAGAACCATACAGAATCTTGGAATTCATCTCTTCCAGTGGTTATCAGATATTTCTACAAAGTATTTTTTTCCAACCCAAATCTTGTCTAGCCCAACACTATAAACTGATAAAAGTAGAGCATCTCTGGTTAAATCACAGGGAGAGATGGGAGAGCTCAGAATCGAGGGTGGAGTCTCCTTTGCTCAGCTTTCCTAAAGCTTCCAATACAGATCCTGAGATACACTTACAAAACCCAAACCTTCTTTAAAAACAAATGTAAAACCAGTCATTCCAGTTTGAAGGTGAGGACAGTGAAACAGACACAGAAGGTGACTTTCCCCAGGGTCAGAAGTGAGTCCAAAACCACATCCCAGTGCTTTTACCCCGTCCAAAAGCAGCTATTCTAGTGCTTTTATCACTAGACATTCCCATGCAGGTTGGAAGAGATTATTTCTATTCTGTTAGGTTATGTATTATTGTAGCGTCCCAAGAGGCACAGTCCCAGGAAATTAATGTAAGTATTAGCTTCTATAAGATGTTACCCAAATGCATATTAACCATGTCTGGCTGCGATGTGAAGTATATATCAAATTATATCCAGGTTCCTATTAAATCACTACACTCGCAGTAATACCTGGGCTCACCTTCTCCTTAACCCAAATTAATACATGCTGTTAGTGGTCTTGAATCTAAGGCAAGTTCCTGAGATGAACAAGTGACTGGGAAGACAAGAGAGGAGAAAATTAAAATAAATGATAGGGTGACCTTCTCACACCACTCATGGTTTCTCAATTAACCAAAAGCCAGCCAGCTCCATGTTGCTGTTCTCTCAGTAATAGGTTTCACCCTCCCATTTAGTGCCAGCCCACACGGGTACACACAGACACACACTTTGCTAATCAGATTGGCAGCAAATAGAATTAAACCATTAAGGCAATTAAGCAATTCTTAGATAACATTTGATCAGTTCAGTGAAAATGCAAATTCATTCTTCTTTTAGAGAAATAAGTTGATGGAAAGTCATTTCGTGTTCTATAATCTTCATTAGCTCTTTTCCAAATAAAGATTGCAATGTTTGGGGCTCAGAGCTACACAGATGGAACTGATTTTTTTCATTTTTTTGTTCTACTTTGTTAAACCTTTTGTAACCCACCATATTTTTTTTTCCTTTTACCTCCAGACTCTTCAGGTACATTTAGGTAATCTTACCTACAGCCTCTTCCTTGTGCCTCAAGGCAGACTCTGTTATTAATAATTTTCTCTAACACATGGTGACTCATGCATTAAACACCTTCCCAGACCTTGAGTTCAGACTACATCCTTAGAGCATTCTGAAATGATTGTGGTTGTATATCATATTTTATAGATGTATTACTTGGCTTCTTATTATTCCTCTCTATTCTCCACACTTAAGGATTTACTCTCTTCCAAGCTGGTGGAGAAGAGAATGTTGCACCCAAAAATAGGTGCTCGAAGCTGAGCATGCAGTCTTTGCATTTTCACTTCTGGATTGGCATCAGCCATCAAGTCTGCACTCTGCCACTGAACCCTGAACTCTCAACAAGAAAACGATGAGCAAGTCACGGCCTGTGCTTTTTGTGCTCCAGGTTAGGGTTTCCAAACCAGGTACAACATCAGCTGGGGACATTTGGAAATATTTATAATCCAAGATTTCAGTCCAGACCTACTGAATCAGTATGTCTGAAATTTGGTTTAGACATTATTTTGCTTTTGTTTTTAATCTCTCTGTTTTATTATAGGGATCAACTAGTCTTTATAAGACTTCAGTCTAGGTGCCATATTGTGGTTTTTTTTCTAAATTAGAGACCATAACACATAGTCTGACACATGGTCTGTCAATGCTACGCCAATCTCTTGGGTCCAAAGAGTGTTATGATGGCCTTGCTTATAAAGAAAAATAAGCTCCTTGTGTGGCAGGTCATTTTATACACACACATATGTTATATAATGCACTATATTATGTGTATAGATATATGTTTTATCTGTTTAAATGTCATTAAAGGCAAGTAAAACATAAGAGGCAGTTGTCCAATAATATTATGGCCTGGGACATTATATTTAGTGTATCTCCTTTTCAGTGTTAATAAAGTATTGCAGCAAACTCATCCAGCAGGACACATGGCCTTGGCATGTCTACCTGCAGGTTTTTGAGAGCGTTAAAGTAAACATTAATGGAAAAAATGTGAATGCTTCTCAGGAATGTCGCCAGTGTTTTTTCAGCACAAAACAACCTTGCATTTTACTAATCCATTCGCCAATACGTGTTTGTAGGAGAACACATCTTTTAGAGCATTTTTTGGATACTGATCAGCTACTATTAAAGCCATCAAAATGGTGGTGCTGCCATTGTCATGGGGAAGAAAGATGTTTTGGGAAAGGATTGAGCTCAGAATTCCAGGAATTATTTCTCACCTATTTGTTACTGTATACATAGGCTTACATTTTCTCAATTTAGAAAGACTTCTAAAGGGTGGACGTTTGGGAAGTAGACACATAATGGCCTCAGCAATACTATAAAACCTCATTAATTTGTTAAACAAATAAGTGAGATTGTAAAGGCTTGTTAAGGGGAGGTTTATCATCTTATGTTTAACTGGCTCTAAAAGCACAAATATTTTGAGGTTTTTTTGTTTGTTTGTTTTTTGAGACAGGGTCTCCTTTTCTTCCTCTGTCGACTGGGCCAGAGTACAGTGGCCTCATCATAGCTCACTGCAACTTCAAATTCCTGAGCTCAAATGATTCTCCTGCCTCAGCCTCCCGAGTAGCTGAGACTACAATTGTTCGCAACCACTCCCAGCTAATTTTTTCTGTTTGTTGTAGAGACAGGGTCTCGCTCTTGCTCAGGCTGGTCTTGAGCTCCTGGCTTCAAGCAGTTTTCCCACCTTGAGCCACCCAAGTGCTAGGATTACAGACATGAGCCACCGCACCTGGCCTGGGTAGTAGGTCTTCCTCCTTTATCAGACTTGCCCTGTAAGACCTTTTAGCTGTGAGTTAGAATTACATTTTAGATTTTAGGATGATTCTATATTTCTTTTTTAAAACCTTTCTATGCATATTTAGGCCTTAATTCACACTGATATTTCCTGTAAGTTGGTCTAAGTTACATTTTATTTGTGTGTGTAGACATATTCATACCAGATTTATTAGAGTATGAAGAAGGGGGAAAAAGTCAACAGGCATATTATGTTTCTGTTCACAATAATTTCCCAGTGAATGTTCACTTAAATCAGGGAATCATATGTATTAAAGGATATTGTTGGTGATTAGTACTTAAAAATGTGGATTTTTTTTTTCATTTTATAAGTAAGTTTAAAACTTCAGACTAAGTACCTGTTTCATTGAATTTTTGTACTTCTTGGAGGCATAAAGTACTTCAGTATGTCTGTATCTTTCTCAGTTTTTTTGGCTTAAAATAAAATAAAAAAAGAATCTCTTAAAATAAAAACCTTTCTTGAACCCATAAAGTTGGGCTATGAGAACTTGAGGCATTTGTGAGGGATTTTGTGTTGTACTTTCCCAGTGTTTCCATCCTCCGTCTGTCCCCACCCTACTATAATCTGATAATGAATCACTCTTCAGTGCATCAGTATAGGTTATATTAAGGCTTTGATTTTTTTTAAAATTTCATAATGGATGATATTTAAATACAAACATACATTTTAAAAAACTTGCTATACCAAATTCCAAAAGGAGAGATTAATAGACATTTTTAATATTCATAGAGCCCTAATGTTTGTACAGTGCTTTTAAAACCAAAGGTATTGATTAGGTTTATAGAAATCACAATAAGTCAGTTATACTAAATTGGATTGAATACTGTAACTTGTCCTTTCACAGGTGTTGAAAGAAAAAACAAAACAAAACAAAAAATACTGTAACTTGTTTTAGTGTTTTAGTCATTGAAAAACACCAGTATCTCCAAATGTATAGCTACTGCTGCCCTATTTTCTTGAGGTAATATAATGCATGCTTTTCCTGTCCTCTCTATCCCCCAAAATTACTCTTGAAAACTTCTTGTCCTCTTACTTCCATCCTCCTGGCCATCTATCTACCATTATCTAGAGTGGTTTCAGTAATAAAACCCAAGGTTGTTTCAGTGTGTTTGTTAATTTAAAAGCAGCTAAACTAGAGCCTTTGGTTAAAGACACCAGAGTCCTACCAGTCTGGTGGTATTGAGGGGCAGTCTGGCCGGCTCATCCTTTTTCTGTCTGCTACATGACTTTTACTCCCTGCTCCGTGGAGCTCTTCTCATGATGTCCCTGGAGAGAGCGATTGGGTACATGGCATGAAGGAATATGTGTGTGCTGCAAATACATTCATTGTGACTCTTTTCTGAAGAAGCTCTTTCCTTTGCTATCATTTCCATCCTGTCATGGTATATCCTTTCTCTTTAAAAACCAGCATTTAACTGAGGCCTTGATGAAAAGTTTTCTTTGACCTCCCCCGTTGCTGTACAGAGGACTATATCCCTGAGGTCACTCTCATTTAGGGATGAAATCTTTGAAGATAAAATACTTCTTCCCACAATGTCGCCTGGGTTCAAGGAAACTTATATAAAACTCCAAAAGGGAAAGGACCCTGTAACACCTACTTGTTCACTGGCACTACCATATGCTCTGTTGTATAGGAACAGAGAGAATGACAGCCATCCATGTGCCACCCCTCCTCCTCCACTTTGAATTGGTAGTAGGGGACAAGTGTCTGCTGCTTTCTGCTCCATTTTACCAGGCTTAGTGTCTTTTGTATCCTCAAGAGATTTCTGACCTTTCGGGTGATGCCTTTTGCAGCCCTCTGCCCTCCTCCCTGTTACCAGGGGCCCCAGGGGTCTGTAATGGGCAGCCATTAATTTTCTGTTGAAGGACAGAAGCAGTTCCTAATGGTTGCTGCTGATTGGTGGTCCCCCAGGTGATTACCAGTGAGGAGCAGGGAGCTGAGGTTGAGCTAGGAGGATTGCACTTGCATATGCAGACACACACACAAACACATACATGTACACACAACACACATGCGCGCACACACACACACACACAATCCTGCTATAACTCCCAGAACATCACGTAATCACTGTTCTGGCTTTAGTGGTTTTCCTTTGGCCACACTCTGCTCTTGTTTGGTTTGCTAGCACAGTAACTCAAAACAAAGAGAGACGCTATCCATTCTAATCCCCTTGTGAGTTCCAGTAGTTTTAAATAGAAGACACCCTAGAGAATGCTATATAATTCAGAGAATGCTTTATAATTCACCTTTATAAAAAGGTCACCTTCTGGCCCCCATTTCCTCTCTCAGAAATGGCCCTCTCAATCTGCATTGCACATGTTTCCTTATTACTAGCACAGCTTTATTTGTGCCCTGATGCCCTTCTCCTCTCTTCCTCACCCCTCCCAGAACAAGAACTACAAAAACATCTATTTTTTTTCTCCTTTTCTTCTGCCATTTCTTATCTCTCTGGTGACTGTGTTGACATAGAAAGGGGACGTATCAATGGCTGCTTTAGGCCCTGACCACTTTCTTTGGCCAGGCCCTGTTTCACATCTCTGACTGCTCTAGAGGAGATTCGTCAGCCAGTATGCTCCCTGCCCCAGCCTGTCAAGATCTCCGGGCACAGCATTTTGATTCAGCCCTACAGTTCCATGCCCATCACCAACACTGCAAACATCTGCTCCTGCTTTCCTCCCTAAAGCTAGGAAATTCCTGCAGTTCACACTGTGAGCAGAAGCCGGGGGTCCTCTTCTCACTCAGCATTGTCCCAGTTCATCTCATTCCTTAGACCAGTATCATGAAACCCTGGAACTTCATAGCAGGATGGAAGCTTCTGCCTGTGTGTCATCTATAGACCACAAATTATAAATGAGGAAACTGAGGCCAGGAGAGCCATGGATAATAGTGTTTACCTAATTACTCTTTTAGATTTTGCCAGCTTCAGCCTTTCACTCAATGGGTATGTCTCTTAATGTGACTCGAAGTGTCCCAGTGAAGTACAGGCTTTGAATTGTCATTAGAGGCCATGGCAATGTCAGCATCAGTAGGGATTACCCATGACCTTTTATTTGGGGTGTGGTGTGGGATCTGAGGTGGGAAAGTCTGAAAATGATGCTCAGTTCTGGGTTGAATGTCTTGTGAATATCCTCTGCAGACATTTTGCAAAGAAACACAGAGGAAGAAAAATTTCTGATGTGAGAGCGGGGGTGGTTCCCTTTTTTAAAGGTACAGATTAAATATCCCTTATTCGAAATGCTTGGGACCAGAAGTGTTTAGTATTTCAGATTTTTTTGGATTTTGGAATTATTTACATTATACTTACTGTTTGAGCATCCCGCATCCAGAAATCCGAAATCCAAAATACAAAATTCTCCAGTGAACATTTCCTTTGAGCATCATGTCAGTACTTAAAAAGTTTCAGATTTTGGATCATGTCAGATTTCAGATTTTTGGATTTGAGATACCAACCTTGTAATACCCAAAGGCTTTCTTTCAAAAGAATTGATTGTTTTGCTGATTATAGCAATAACATAGTTGCATTCTGGAGATTTTAGAAAATACAGAAAACTTTAAAGAAAAAAATTAAAATTGTCGTCATAATGAAATTGAGAGGTAACCATCCTCAATATTTTGTGGTGTAAGCATTTCAGTCTTCCTTCTCTCTCCGTGTCTCACATAAACTTTCTTCAAGTCCATTAAATATTTTTTCATACCCTGATTTTTAATGACTGCATGGTATCCTATTGTACTGATAATACCATAATTTGTCTAACCTATTTTTGGATATTTGGGTTTTTTCCAATTCATCATTATTATGAATAATGTTGTATCTCAGGGATTATTTCTTTGGAATACATTTCTTATGAAATTATTCAATAAAGGAAAGAAAGCCCTTTTAATATGCTATAGGTTGTCATATTTCACTTCAGAGTGTCCCAGTTTATGTTGCTGCCAGTGATCTATGAAGGTGCCCACTGAAAAGTCACACCTCTTTCATTTCCCTTTTTTAAAAAAAAAAATACATTTCACCATATAAAAATCAGTTTTTATGTATGATTTACAATAATGTAGGTTCACATCTTTGAGTTCATAAAAATAATGAATTTGGATTCTCTCCAGTTTCTCTTTTAGTAGAAAGGCTCAAATTCAGTAAAAAATTCTACTTGGGATTTTATTAAGTAAAGAAACATACTTTATTTCTGAAATTCATGATAAGTAACATATAAACAGCTAACTAACTAATTAATTAAAATATTTGTAAAAACCTTGAGTAATGCAGGGATTTTGTTAGACAGTAGAATTAAAAGTCAAACAAGACAAGCCTGTGATGATCTACTTGGAAATAGCCACCAATAGGAAAGATGAACAATATACATTAACATAGAACAAGTTTTTAATTTTCCATCGTTTCAAGCTGCTGTAAATTATATGGACATAAAAGCCTTTAAAAATATGTGCACATCTAGTGAGTATAAATTCTCAGATTTGAGGGCATTTCTAATAAAAGACTCACATATAAAGTGTAAAACCAGTAAGCAATGGAAAACTAACCAAGTAATAAAGGAGTCAGGAAAGAGAAGAAAATATACCAAACAATCTAGACCAAGAAAAGTAAATGGGGAAAAAAGCCAATGTCAAATTCAAAATAAAATATAGAGACAATCTCTAAATTTAATGTTTTATTTGGGAATCACAGAATTGCAATTCAGGGCATACACACAGACTAGGTGGTTTTCAGTATGTTCAAACAACTAAGGAAAGATTGGAGGTTTTATTAGAAAGAGAAATGTTATGTATTGTTTTGAAGCAAAGCTCATTAGCACTAGAGAAGCTTTTGGGAGCTGGCAAGTTCTGATTGGTAAGAAAGTGACAACAGTAGGTAAAACTAGTCTTAGAGTCACAGCAGGTTGTTTCAGCAGCTACTAAGTAAAACTGGTCTTAGGGTTAGAGCAGGCAGTTTCAGCAGCTGGGCTTGTGGAAAATTCAGATCTTAAACCAGGTGCTATGTACCCAAATGCTTTTCGACCCTGGCCTCTCAACTCTTTTTTAGTTGGATGTGACAAGAATTACCCAGTTCATATAATCAGCTTTCACAATGAGTTTCCTGCGGCCTATACAAAAAATAGAAATTAGTTTTTATTATTCCTTTTTACAGTTTTTGTCATATTATCTATTGAAATGGAACATTAAAGTTCATCAGAACAGAGAAACATTTTCCTATCACTAAATGTTGAGAAGAAATTGTAAAGGGGCTTGAACAGATGTCAGACAGTATGATGTGTAGAACTTTCAGTCCAGTTTATACAATCAAGAGAGAAAGAAAAGAACTGTGCTAACCATTTTGTTTGTCATTATAAACACAAGGCAGAAGGTTAAATTACAGATCTTGGCAGATAGTTCTGAGAGTATCTGGATACCAAGTTAGTAAGTCTTTGAAGGCTTGATTAGATATTGAGATAGAGCTTAGAAAAATCTACTGTGTGACCCTGAGACTGCTTGTTCCCAAACTTATTACCGTCAAAACACAGATTGCCTATGAGTTAGACTGAGCCATTTCACTGTCCATATTCAAATGATTGCTTTCTTTTTTTTCCACTGAAAGGTGGGGAAAAAAGTGGTTAAAAATTCTTAGATATATGTTTTTGTAATGCTTATATTTTGAACCTTGCCTTATTGTATAATTAAGGAACAAATGTGAATGGAAAAACTATTAACTGTTGATGATACTTAGCTCAACAGCTTGTTTTGAGGAAGACACCATCATTTATTTGTTTTAAAATATGTAACATAATTGTGTATTTTATGAGTAAAATTGTTCCTATTTCATATAACAGAATTAAATATGTCATGATTCAATGGTGTTCCACAGCCATTAGCACAGAGTAGCTCATGATTTCCAGGCATTCAGCCACATCACTCAGTTTGAAAACTTTGCGTGAGCATCACTGTTGAGCACCTGAAGTGCAGGTGTCCGTAATGGGGATTGGAAAGTTGTCCATTGGCTCCTGACTTTAGGAGCGGGGATGGCAAATCTGACACTGTGTTATAAAAATGAAAGGCCTCAAATGCTTTCTTGTCCTCTTGAATAGCCTACAGTAATGCCTGTAGGCAGTTGTTAAAAATTATAGCTAGTGTGCCTGCTAAAGTCTTTCTTATGTGCCCGACACATGCTCTAGTTTTACATACAATGTCTGTAAACCTCACCACAACCTTGAAAAATAGAAGACATGGTTATCTTTATTTCATGGGTGAAGAAACTGAGGCACAGAGAGGCTAAGATTTGGTCAAGACCATAGAATTATGAAATGACACAACAAGAGAACTTAGGTCCCTTGATCTGCACTCCTACCTCTACATACACTGCCTTGCAAATATCAAGACTTTGCTAAAAGCAATTTTGGATCTGCACAAATGCTTGAACAGAAACTCTGTTGAAGTATGATAAAATATAGAATATAACCTTATCCTTGAAAAAATATTTTGGGCAAGAGTTACCAATTTAAAAAAAAGAGATACTTACCTTTGAGCATAACCACATCTCAGAGAGTCACTGAATTAGTCATAGAATGTATCCCTGGATAAGTAGTTTAATTTTCTCTGCATGTTACTAAAAATAACTCTTTTGCTTTGGCATAGAAGTTGTGACAGTTTTAAATGAGATATTATATCTAAAGCCACTAGCTTAGCAACATAAATGGTGTGGGTTATGGTATCCTTAACCATGGGTTCAAAGTCTTTTTTCTATCAAGGAGGGAATGATAATTGACCCAGCAGATGAGATATTTACTTTCACAATCTTCCTGTTTTAAATCAGGCCATGAGGAACTATGTTCCAGTATCTGTGTTGATTTTTGTCCCTATTATACAGTAGTACCTATTTTAAAAATTACTTCTTTTAAAGACACCAAATTTATTTACTTTTGTGTAGCTCAATGAATATTTATTGACAATGATTGAAACTTAGATTAAGTTTTCTTATGCTAATCTTGCTAAGCTTTGGTTGTTTTCAAGGCTTTCAAACAAGAAAGGGCCAGCCCAGGCCCCATGTTATCAGATATGGTGCAACAATCAGCTTTCTCCATTCTGAAGGAAGAGGAGGAAAGAGAGGAGGGAATTGTGAATACCATGGGCCCCAGGAATTTTAAAAAATGTTTTCTAGAACATACTCCATTTCACTATTCTTAGTTCTCTGCCATCAGCATTTGTGGGGATATACTAGGCAGACAGAAAAAATGTCTCTGGCTTCAAGGGTATCAATAATGAAGTATAGAATATGTTAAGAACAAACTGATCACTTCTATTCCCATGTCATCCATTTCTCAAATGGAGATTAGCTGAGAAAGGCTCCCTTTTAAATAAAAGCTAGTTGTTTAAAAGTGTGACTAAAGTTAACCCATGAATTGCTCTGAAGTATTGAGCTGTGATTATAAAAACATTTACTAAATATTTTCACTATGGCTCTTATATAGTGAAGAGAAGAATTTAGCCTTAAATTAGTTAAAACAGGCAAACTGTTTAGAACAACACTTAACTTATACAGGTAGTCCTTGGGTTATGGACAAGATAAGTTCCTGAGAATATGTTTAAGTTGGATTTGTGTGTAACGCGGATCTCTGATGAACAGCACATATACATAATGATAATATAATGACTCGTGGTAATATTAATAGTATAATGTAATACTATAATAATACCCCTGTACTGTTATAATTAGATACAGAAACTATTGTGCTCTTTCTTTTAACTCAAACAGACAGAACACAAAAACAAACTCATACAAAAAGTTTAGATAGGAGATAGGTTAACACTTGCCTGATGTTGCATCAACACTAGGCTAATAGGAATGTTATGCTTATTTTGATCTTCTAACCAAATCAATAATAACCTTTCAATTTTAATAATTAGTCCACTATATTGCTTAGTGATAATTGATGCTTTCATTGGATCACTGCCTTTCACATGTTCCATTATTTTCACTTTATTCTCTGTAATTATTCTGATAGTCAGTTGAAGCCAAATGCTTTCCCAATGGATGATGACGTCTGGCCCTTCTCCAAACACTTAATTATTTCTACTTTTGTTTCCATTGTAATCACCTTTGTCTTCGCTGCAGGCTCACCTGGACTTGCAGTGGGCTTTCATTTTGGAGGTACGGTCATAACGGTAAACACATACTTACAAAATCAAATAAAAAAGACGAAAGTGATGTGTGTAAGTGACCATATAAACAATGAGACTAGCCACTAGTGTAAAGATGCTGCACCAAAAACCCACTTAAACTATGTGGGTTTGTTTACTTTCCCAGAAGAAACTGGTTTCTGAATTATTAATTTAATTATTTAATGATAAAGTATCCTTATGGGGAGCCTCGGGAGCCCATTTGTAAGTGCAGAATGCTGTTAAGTCGGGTCTTTGGTAACCCAGGGACTGCCTATATTAAGAGCTCCATAAATACTACCTATGCGTTAGAATAATAGTCCTTGACTAGGGTACCGTGGTACGAGTATATCTTTATCCTTTCTGAGACATGCCCTGAAATATCTGTGTATATATTAAAATTTTGTAAAGCCAAACATATAGATGAAGTGCACATTGATGTTTCAGTTAGCTGAAAGAAGAGGTGAGAGATACAGTGTAATATAAAGTTTTTGTTTACCAGGTGAGGTCGTTGAAAAGGCACATGTTCAAAAAGACACACCAGGTGAGCAGTGTGTTCATTACCATTGCTTTATAGACACTGTGAAGACACATAGCGATGTGATGGTAATTATGTTGTAATTACTGAGACTTATTTAGAACGTTTGGAGCCCCTTCAGTATTTGAAATTACCTTGTGAGTACAAAGTGGTTCAGAACCATCAGTTAAGAACTGGTTGGATAAGTTCCTGTCTGTAGTTATGAAAGTGATTTATTTCTTGCCTTACAACTTTATACTGTATTAATCTACGTATAGCCTTGAAAAAGCCCTCTCTCAGACCTGTAGACCAGAGTCTGAATGCGTTGATGCAGTTTTCTAGGACCAGGTTTTCATGGTATAGAGATCAGAGAAAGCCTAAAAACAAGACTTTTGTAATCCTGTTAAGTCATGAAAGAATGTAAAAATATGAAGAGTGAGACATTAGAGACAAAATTCTATACCTTACATTTTGGTCCAAATCCTACAAATTACTCACATAGAAACCTGCCTTTTTATTTGCATGTGCTACAGCTTGTGTTTCTAATATCCTTTTTGTACCAACAGGCATCACATACCTGATTATATATACCTCATATACTCCACTTAGCACTGAAAACTCAGATCATTTAAAGAGACTGTAGATACTGTAATGAACACAGTAGTAAGTCATTTTTCTATTGTATAGTAAAACCCATGAATTATTTCTAAAATATTACTACCTTTTCTATGTAGTCTTTTTAAGAAGGGAGTACGAAAGTTTACAATTATAGTAAAACTGATTAAGTATGTGCATCAATAGGAAAAGAAACTATTATCCTTTCAACTCAGTCCTATTTCATAAATAGTACTTTAGCTCTTTAGTAATTAAGAAACATGGCCCATCTTTGCAGCATTTTGCTTCTATTACTTTTGTCCATGGACCTTAGAGGGGAGAAGTAAAGTGATAGAGAAATTAGAGCTCTAAGGCAAATTAAGTTCACATATTTTTATTTAAGGATACTAGGAACTCCAAGACCAAATCGAAATTGTTACTTAGTTTTTGACCAGAATAATGGCTTTATTTCTATTGCAGAATAAGTGGGAGGTTAATGTTATCTGTCCTTGGTGGTTTACTAACTGGTTAAACAGCCAATTGAAATGTGGCAAAGGGAGATGAAAGAAAATAAACTACATCTTTTTTTTTTTTTTTAACAGAGCCCAATCTTTACATATAGATGCCATAAAGCTTTTGCTTATGGGCCTGGAGACAAACTGTGATGATGATTGGATACTTCCTTCAAGGGAGTATAGAAGGAGAGGGAAGACAGAGCGGTAAATTCTTCTATGCACCCTCTGTACCTATTCATTAAGAAATGAGTCAGCTCAGTCCAGGCAAAAGACTGCAGGGTAGGCCTGCAGGGGTGGGTCTTATGCATGGACCATAAGACCTTTGCTCCCCTGTGACTACTTCCTTAGTTTTCATTTTCAGTCTGTTCAGGAAACAAATCGCAAGAACATCGGAGTGAAATATGACACAAAACATAGCTCCCTTTTGATGTATTGGCTCCTGGCTCAGCCTGCAAAAGATAATTTTGTTTTTTTTTTAGAATACTTGCCATGCCAAGATGATTTTATTGTAATACAAGTTAAAACATGTTAATATAAGTAAAGTAAGATTTTTTTTTTTTTTTTAGAAAAATGGCAAGTTTTCCTTAGTTTGGCTCTCTTGGCTTTTGTTTAAAACTGAAGAACCACTAAGCCTAGATTTTGTCTTACCAGTTGAAAAAAAATTAAGTTTCATAAGAAGTTTCTACTGTTCTTCCTTTCCGTAGGTCTATTGTGAGCTGCCTGTTTTGTTTCTGTAAGTTGTGCTCCAGTTCACCAGCTTTCTGAAAGTTAGGTTGGTGGTTTAGTGGGTAAAGATGGGACACAAAGCCTGTTGATTCTCTTATTGTCCTCATCTATAGCATGGGAATAGCAGTGGTACATTACTACCTCATCAGTTGTGAGGATGTAATGCGATAGTGCGTGGAAGATTTTTGAGACCACTGCCTGGGTCATAGCAAGTACTTGGCTATTGGCTGTTATCATTGACATAGCTTTGCATTGTTATTAACCTCACCCTAAATTCTGTATTCCCTTTCTACATTCTTGTTTCCCAATGATTTCATACTCCTTATTGCCAAGAAAACATTTTTAAAGCTTTCTCTTTTTCTGGTACTTCTGGTGTGTCCAACTCCAGTGTGATACAAATGCTCTGAGAATGGGTGCTGAATTCTGTTCCTAAGGCAGATAGAAAATCTGTTAAGAGAATCAGAATAAGAAAGTTACTATACTTAATCAAATTTTGCCCTTTTTTATGTGTGTGATTTATAATAATCTTACCCTGGGGATATCTGATTACTTTAGCAGGATCTGTTCGGCTCACTATAATTTGGAGAATTGGGTGTCATTTAAAGAAGGTATGATTGGAGAGGAGGATGGGGTGAAAAAAAATGAAATGTTGAAAGACAAATAGATGTTTTTTTGGGCCTGTGTTGTAAGCACCAAGTGTATAGGAAGCCCCAGAACTGGGAGCTGAGAGAGCAGGTTCTAGACCAAAATGACTGGCATCTTCTGAGTCTCTGTTTTATTATCAAATGGGGATTTCACTGCATTAGGCAATCTCAAAGGTCCTTTTTTGCCTTAATATTTTGTAATTTTTGCATCTGGGTCATCTATGCTGATGTCTATATTTTTAAGTTGTATAAGTTTTAAAAGCAGCTGGGTAAGATGCTGAAGCAAAAGTTAGTCAAGGTCAGTTAGAGACCATTTAAGAATTTCTAAGTCTCAGCAGTGAATGTTATTTTTTTTCTTCCTGCCCTGTGCCCAGCCCCTACAGAAAGAAAAAATAAGGAGATGAAGTATATCTTCTCCCTTTTGTCAGTTTGAGTAAAAAGAACTTTTGCTTCCATTGTAATAATAGAATTTGTGTGTATTTAATATAGGCAGTGATTTGGCCTCAAGCTGAGTTTAGATTTGAAAAGATGAGAATATTAAAGCTTGTCAGCCAGCCCACAAACCAATTAAGTATTTCTAATCTGACAGAATGTGGGGTGGAGTTCTTTTTCTTTTCACTACCAACACCCCTCACAATAAAAAAGAAATTAGATAAAATAGACACTCTCTTGGTAAAGGTGGGACTGACAGTAAGTAATAGGAAAGGATGGCCATATGCTGAGACCAGTATGTAGGCCAGAAATTCAGACCCAGGCACTTTAAGGATCAAGAACAATGCTGTCCATAGAACTTTCTGGAATGTTGAAAATGTTCTGCATGGTCCAGTGTAATAGCCACAAATCACATGGGGCTGAAGGTGGCTAGTGTGACTAGGATTTGAATTTTTAATTTTAGTTAATTCATTTTAAATAGCTACATGTGGCTAATACCTTGGACAGTGCAGTACTAGAAAAAAATAGATTTTGACACACATTGTCATGTATCACAAAACTGCCAAAGAGCATCAGATTGCTCTAGTTGTGGATGATTGATTTGGGATAAAAGAATGTCTAAACTAGATTAGATTTCTATTTTATTGTTCCAAAGAAAAAGAAGAAGACCACTTGGGAGAAATTGCAGGGCAACACGTTTAGGCTCATCATAAAAACCTTCCTTATAGTTAGTCATACAAAATTATATTCAGATGTCTTAAAATGTAAGGACAGCCCCCAATTCTGAGAAAACTCAGGGTTAGGCATGACAGTTTGGCAGGGACTTGCAGTTCCCCATCTATAAAATGAGGATGATAACACTTGTCCCACCCTCTGACATATGGTTACTAGTTGCACTAAGGATTAGATAATATTGTTTTTATAACTACTCTGAAGCTACCAAGATATTTTATTAAACATGACTGTTATTGGGCTAAAGACCGAGTGCTTTGAGTGACTGTAAGACTGATTGTTCTAAAACAAGTAAAAAGATTCTCTTTGAGATCCTGAACCAGAACCCCATTGTTCTACAGGAAACATGCTCCCTGTGACTATGGTAAGTGGCATTGGTCATTCAGTCATTAATCTTATACTTTTCAGTGATTATTTCACCTCGAGAGGATGCTGGCACTGGTGCAGTAGCCTTGCAAAATACCCAGAAAATTCCTGATAATAAGCAAACAGATGAACTCACAGTAGTTCAGCTGTGTAGATGCTCTCGTTGCTGAGACACCTGGTTCGTACTTGTAGCATCCATCAGCCACAGGGCCTGCTGTTTCCACTGTTGGATGTAACAGATTCATGGAAAAGAAGCCTTGTAGGTAATGTCACAGCAGTGGCCTTAAATTGCAAAGAATTTCTACCAGCCTCATGAACCAGGGCATGGCACAGAATTCATTGGCCCTGCTTATCCTCCCACGGAAATGTGGGAATGGCAGGACTGTGAATGTGGAGCTCAGCCACCCAGCGGTGGGGCTCACACTCCCATAAAGAACTCCCACAGAATTCATTAGCCGCATTTAGCACTGGAGCCTGCACCTCTTACATGGTAGGTGCAATGGTTCAGAAAGATAATGATGGCCCTTAGGTTATTATTGATAGACCCTGCTTTCTTTTTAAGCAGGAGGACATTTCCTTGTCCTTTCCCTTGTTAAAATGACAAGTGCAGAGCACTCTCATTAGGACGTAGCCCCTCAGATCACAAGGACACGAGGGGCTTTCTTTTCCTCCTTTTCCACTGTCTCTCTCCCTTTCCATGCCATCTTATTCCTATAGTTTGAGTAGACATGCATACATTTCCCTTTAATAGACTATTACATACTAATAAAAACTACAAATAAGGAATACTAGATAGCCCCCATTTTATAAATTGGCATTTGGTCTTTCTCCTACAAACTCTTCTCTGGAGAGTAATGTTAATAATATCCACCTGGGCACAAAGCTGGTGGCATTACAGTACAGCCTGTTCCACAGATGGCTGTCTTCCTGTGTGGCATGTACGCACACGTAGACATTCTTGCACGTGCTTTCCTGTCAGCCCAGATTGATGTGTGCATAGGTTAAATTGCTGGAGAAATAAGCTTCTACACCAGTTGCCTCTGATATAAATTTCTACTTCTGGCGAGGCCCTGGGGCCAATTTACAGATTATCACAATCCTCATGTTTGTTGCTCTGGATTTTTTCCTTTCATCTTAAACCCTCTAGTCCAGACTTTCCCATTATCTAAACACAGTTCTACCAAGAATATTGAGGGTGTCCAATAAGGTTATGTTTGATTTCCATCTCCTCCATTTAACTTTTTTTTTTGTTCAAAATTGTTATTCATGTTTACATTACTCCCTCTGGTGTCAGAGCAAAACATGTTCTTATTTCCCAAAGTCAAAGCCATGTTCTTCAACCAACCCTTTTATTGTCCCCTCCATGCCTTTGTCACATCAGCAATTCCTTTCCCTTTGCCTTATACCAGCTGACACCGCTTCCCTCTCATTTTATGAACTCTGGCAAGTTTCCTCCAATCCTGAAAAAGGAAAACAAAAAAACCACCTCCATCTTGAGTCTCTTCTTCCCTTCAGTATTTGCTGTCATCCTTCATAACTCCTCAATGAACAGTTATTACATCTTATTGTGCTGATAAAATTGTTTCTTGATGCCCACTGGTGACTTTCTCTGTAGTATAAAATAAAGCAAAATAGGGAGTACGATAAGATATAATGTATTAAGAACTTCATTGGTGATATTTAATAAATGCTTGATTAAAGAAAAGTTAGCTGACCATTGATCTATCCCAATTAGTTGTAGAATTAGTTGTAGAATTAGTTGCAGAAACAAAATCTATTGAGCTTATGAAAGGAGGAGAATGAATTGTTCACACAACTAGGGAATCACAGCTGGCATCAGCAGGCCGCCTGCTGCTCCCATCCAGCAGCTGTGAAATTTCCCTCTGTACACATGTCCTCCCAGCCATTGCTGATGGGGCCAGGTCTCCACATCTTTTTTTTTTTTTTTGAGACAGGATCTTGCTCTGTTACCCATGCTAGAGTGCATCATCATAGCTCACTGCAATCTCAAACTCCTGGGCTCAAGCAATCCTCTTGCCTCAGCCTCCCAAAGTGCTAGTATTATTAGGGGTGAGCTACCAAGCCCAGCCAGGTCTCCATTCTTGATATGGGTTTTATGATCCTAAGGAGATGATCATTGATGAATTCAGAAAGGGTTTCTTGCCAAACCTAGTGCAAGACAAATTGAGTCCCTGGAAAAATCATGAGATACTTTGTAATGCAGGTCTTTTGTGGACATAACAAAGCACACTTGCTAGTGCCCCTGGGTTTTGGTTTTGTGTTTTTTTCCCTATGTCTTACACTCTCTCCCACACCCTCGACCCTCAGTACTCTAGGTAAGAAAACAGAGATGTTTCTGTATCTGACAGCATGTGCTGTGGGAGAAGAGGCCAACGGAAGGGAGTTTGATGTGTGAGTGACAGATCCCCAGGTAACACCTCTGGGGAGCACTTGATCTGACCTGTTTGAAGCTGGAAACTCACCAGGTCACACTGGAAATGGTTCCTTCTGGGAATGGCTTTTATCCTTGTTTATCTTCTTTTTTTTTTTAAAACCTTACTGAAAAAAAATTTTTTTGGTACAAATGGATACTTTTTCCTATGTGTGTTGTATCTGTAAGAGCATTTGTATATTTCTTTTTTGTTTCTTGTCACTGCAGGGCAGAGTTGTAATCTTTTGGTACAGATTGTGAATCTTAATGAATTCATCATCTGCCATGGGAAGGAGATGTTTGTTCAAATAGTGGAGAAAGATTCTCTTTTCCTAACAATATTACAGGAACATTGTATAGAAAATAATAACTAATATTTTGAGCACTTACTACATATTAACTACCATTTTAAACCCTTCATGTATTAACTCATTTAATCCTCAAAAGAATCCATTATTGCTGGTTTTCCTATTGACATTTAAAGAAGCTAAAACAGGGAAGTTAATACTTTGCCTGAGGTTGCACAATTATTCAGGAAGTGAGAGACCTAGGACTCAAACTCAGACAGGGGTTCTAGTGCCAGCAGTGTTCATCCAAGTGTCTTCCAACCCTGAAAGGGATTAGTGGGCACAAGTGTGGAACACTAAAAGCTTACTAGACATTCCCTTGGGCTGGCACATTTGCCTGACTTAAAGGTACCCAAGACAGGGCCTCTGCCTTCAATCAAGGTCATTACTGTCTGCTGTTTAGAGGAGAAGGCGGAGTCTGTCTTGTTTGCTGACAGATCCCCATCGTGAAGCGCAGAGTCAGGCATAGGAGTTGCTTAATACAATTTCGTTGGATTGAATCAATATAAGTTTTGAAAGGTTAATATAGCTTATGAATTGTCAAGGTTAAACTATAATCAGGTAACAATAAAGGGGAATTTGAGACTTCCAAAATAGGGTGGTCATGACTCGCTTCCTTTAGAAACACCAATGGAATAATCACGTGATGTTGGTGGGATCACTGTTCTTACTGCAGCATTTTAAAAGCTCTTTCAAGGATATGTGAGCTCTCAGGCTCCTTTATGACTTATAATCTATTATGCATGTCATATAGAGATTTTCATGACAGAATCATCAGATGAACTAATTGAGGATGTACTGTTATGGGAGAAGGGTTGGCAGAGTTGAGGGCAACACAAAAAGAAAATGACTAATTTCTAGGTAGAGTGTAGCACAGGAATGGATGGAGCCTGGAAGCCAGGCCTGAGTGCAGGAAGGAACAGGTGTGAGGAAGAATGTACAGAGAGAATTAATAGGACCTACTGACTAGACAAGAGGACTGGGGGAAACAAAGGATGAAATGTTGCTTAGAAAAGTTTTGAAGTGGTCCATGGATAACCGTAAGAACTTACTAACTTAACAACTTAAATACTGTGAGCCTGTGGCTCAGAGGAAAGATTTGTTAAGCTATCATTTCAGGTGAACAGGATTTAGATCAGGAAAGGGTTTCCAGACAACCCACCACCACCTCCTACCCCTTGCCCTGCCCCATGTTGTTAATTCTTAAAGCGTTGCGGCCATGAGTTCTATAAAGCATTGCGGGTGTTGAGACCACAGGACTCAGGGAAGAGAGGGGTTCTGGTGGCCAGAGATCTGGTTGCTGTAGAGGAGGCCGAGGAGGGTTTCAGGAATGTTAGAAGGTGGTGAATAGCTCTATCAGGAAGCATTTAGAGAGGGAAGATGCACCGCCTACCTCTCATACAACACTTTACTACCATCCTCCTCTCAGCAAAACTGCTGTGCTCTAGGTACCTAACGTTTGATTTGAACTTTGTGTTTATTCTGCATGAAAATACACCCTGTCCGTTGATGCCACTTCAGTGCTGCTGGGACAGAAAGTGAGTATTTTATGTGCTATGTCTTTTGAAGCAAGATGGAAGGCCTTGTAAAAGTGGTTTCCAAGGAATAACCTAACATTTTAAAGATTTATAGAACAAGTGTCCACTTAACCAGTTCACTTAAGTTTTACAAAACATTTCTGCTTCTGCTTTGCCATGTCAGCAAAAGATTCTGACATTTAAATAAAATAAAACCTGGTGGGATATAATGAAGTGCAAAAAAAAAAAAAAAATCAAGTTAACTACAGAAAGGAATATTGAGGTCTAAGTGATATCCGTACTGATTTCTCCTGAACAGAAGGTATCTTTAATCTTTAGGCTCTGTTTTATTTAAACAAGCTGAGGGATTTGTGTGTTGAGGGATGCCACGAAGTATATCCACCAAAGATAATGATCCCATTTCATATCTGCACTCCTGTTTTAATGAAAGGAGACAGGTGAGGGTGCAGAACAGAAATGTTAATAGCACCTAACCCTCTTTCCTTCCTTAGGAGTTTCTCAACCCAGTGAAATTGGTGAGATTTTAAAAAATAAATACTTTTGAGCACATCGTGAGGCAGCATTTATTGTGGTGGGACAGGAGCAGTAGTGGAAGTCAGGAAAACCTATGAACATTAAAAAGTGTTTGCTAAGTCTCTCCTGTGTTTACTGTTCTGGGGGTTTAGTAAAAACAAAATAGGGTCTCTGCCAAGCTCAAAAGGTATATTTTCTCAGTCTTTATTTACTCTTCTTGGTTTTTCCTGGGCCCAGAACACCCAATACCTTAGGAACAAATGTCTTTTGAATGAATGGATTTGGAAAGAGGCTCTGGAAAACACTACACAAACAGCTTTGATAAATTACATTGTAATGCCTTCATCATATTCTTCTATCTGGTCTGAGTAGCTGGCCTTTTAAAATTACCCTTATGGTGCTTATGTTTTACTGGGGAAGCCAGACAAAAGAATAAGTAAATGAATGAATGAATAAAAGAAATTATCTCTTATTTAATCCATACACCACATTATCCTAAACTTGCTCATTAAGACTTACTTAGCTATGCTTTTTACACCGTGGTCCCTAAGCACTTTAATCATTTATTAATTATTCAACCTCCTTATTGCTTTAGGTGAAATGGAGACTTGAGACAAGTTTGGAATGCAGTCTGTTTCTTTGTATTTCCCTCAACATCTATATGCAATCAGTTAAAAACTCTGTCTTATTGGTACTTTTGTTTCAGTGAACCTCAGTTTAAACTGTAAATCAAGCCATGGTGGTCATTATAGTATCATCTTTAGGAAGCTGCTGATGCATAGAAGCATATTCTTCATTTATCCTGGTATCGTCTTTGTGCCCTTACATTTGTGAGGGGAAGGGAAGCATGGTTTTTATAAAACTTAGGTAAGTGGCTCACGCCAATAATCCTAGCACTCTGGGAGGCCGAGGCAGGTGGATCGCTCAAGGTCAGGAGTTCAAGACCAGCCTGAGCAAGAGTGAGGCCCCGTCTCTACTAAAAATAGAAAGAAATTATTTGGACAACTAAAAATCTATATAGAAAAAATTAGCCGGGCATGGTGGCGCATGCCTGTAGTCCCAGCTACTCGAGGGCTGAGGCAGTAGGATTGCTTGAGCCCAGGAGTTTGAGGTTGCTGTGAGCTAGGCTGACGCCATGGCACTCTACTCCGGGCAACAGATGAGACTCTGTCTCAAAAAAAAAAAAAAAAAAACTTAGGTAAGACTATGCAAGCCACCCTAACATTCAGGGTGGAAATATTCTACAAGAGTAAAGTTCACAATCTATCATTGAACTTACACAAAAGCCAGACTTGCCAACATGTATTAAATCTGTCTCTATTTTGGATCATGGCATTTATGGAGATCACTAGGGGAAGATTATTCGAAGTGAGATCCAGAGAGCTTACTTATTCATTTAGCAAACATTTATTGAACACCTACTGTGTGTAGTACACCACTGGGGAAGAAAACTAAGACACGGTCCCTGTCCTCAAGGAATATGTAGTCTAGCATATAAGTCCAATGTATAAACAGCTAGCTGTGCAGGGGTAGGCAAGGCAGAGGTAGTGGACATTGGAAGAAAAGGGAAAGAAGAAATGATGGATGTAGACCAAGGCTGGCATGAAGGAGGCTCCAGATTCCCTTGGGAATACTAGTGTTAGAGGTGGAAGGGCCGTTTTGAAATTTCATTTCAGAAGCGAGGAAGAGCTGTATGTTGATGGTACCAGTAGGATGGGGAGAGGAGGAAGAATCAGTGCAGCTTGGCCAGGCTCTGGTCTCTCTGTCTCATCCTTTCCCAGGGATGGGATGACAAGGACCTCAGAAATCAACAGTGACACCAGCTGAGTGAAGACAGGGAGTAAATACCTTACAATAGCTTCCTTAATTTGGTTCTTTGCCTAGTGTATTTTAACAACATGATAACTTTTACTGAATGAATGACTAGATACTAAGCACTAGTCTAAGTGCTTTACCCATATTATCATGTTTAATCTTCACAACTTTGTGAGCTAAGTAGTATTACTCCCATTTAAAAGGCGAGAAAACTGAGGAATGAAAAAGGTCTCACAGCTAGTAGAAGGTGAGATCGTGTACCAGGGATACAACTCCATGATTATTTGGCTGCAACACCTTTGCTCTTAGCCACTAGACAATAGTGCCTGCTTTAATATAGAATACCCTTCCAAACATCCCAACACCAAGATTCAGCATATTTTCATGTTAGAATGGCTTTGTGTTAATTCTCTTTTTCCCTGATCGTTTTTTACCCCCCTACATTTGGCAGAATCTTGTTGGCTTCATTTAAACATCATTATAAATGAGGGCAGTGTTGTTTTAAATTCTTATGAATAGAGAGTAAGGAAGCATATATACTGTGATCTTTTTAGTCCATTTGATTATTTTTAAAAATTCTAGTTATAACCCACTAAATTGATATGATTGTTTGGAGCACCTTTGGGTGTTCTGTCAGACACTAAAGGACCCAAAAAACAGTATCTCAAACCACAGTGACTAGATCAGGCACTTCCAAATTGGAAAATTTATAGACTTATAGGGTGGGAAAAAATGTGTGTGACTAGATAAATATCCAGACAATTGAGACACGACTAAAGGGAAATACTTGTTTCCTGAAACATAGTAATTAAACATACAACCATATCCAAAAAGAGATTTTACATAGGAGAATTTATTATACTGTGTTTGCCCCCACCTCAAATATTGCCCTATAGTTTATGAAGCATCTTCATAATGAAGTTATTTCAAATACTCATGAAAATCTTCCCATGAACCCTGTGTTTGATCAGTCCAAGTGAGAAACAGATTGAATTATTTTGTATTTAGCATTTTAATCCCCAAAATTAGAAGGGACATTCAACAACTGTAGTATGTTCAAAAGGTTACAGACTGAATTAATCTTTAGATCTAATTTGATTATTTCATTTTAACATTTTGGCTTTACTCAAAGACTTATGAAACCAGCAAATCTGCCCTTTACTTATATAAACTCTGAGTTCGGGACTTTTTTTTTAAGGAAAATAATAAAATTCTTTATAGAGATAAGTTTTATATACATTATAGTGTATTTATGCAGGAGAAACTTATCAAATTCTTGATAACATGAACTGTATTTTGAATTGGCCAGCTGCTCCATTGTCCACCTGTTTTGGGAATGATAGTCCAATAGATGAGGTGGAAGAACAAGGCTACTCATTATTGTCCAAAGGGCCTTCATGGTATGGCTGAACAGGTTTCTGCAAAGCTGTTGGACCTTACTCCATGCATGGTGTAGCTCCTAGATGCTATAGTCCTAGCTTTCTTCATGTAGAGTGCCAGGAAAAGGTAACCATTTAACCTGTTAGCCTTATACCCAGGCAAAGTGGTGACAGAGAGATGGCTTTGGTGATACTAACTGAATGCCTACTAGAAGTCAAATGTTGCTTTAATTTTATGTCCTGTCTACTAGTGTCTGTTTAAAATAAATGAGAATTAAGCAAGTCAAAGTGTATCAGAATTGTTGGTTTTATTTTTTGAGGGCCAAACCAAAGAAATAGGGCCATTTTATTGAGAGAGGCAGTCTAACACAGTTGTTCAAGGCTCCAGAGCTTGCCTGCAGGCTCAGGCAGATGCTGGCGCAAGGAACACCCTGTAGAGGTACCTCTCACCAGTAAGCATCCGTGGGAGATAATAGAGGGCCAGGTAATGCTGAATCCTGGTTCTGCGTATGTCCAGAGCACCAACAATGGCACAAAGCCCTAGTCTTCTTCCTGCTTCCAGTCTAAGTACTTTATGTGTAGTGTCTTTTATTTGGTTCCAAATTCAGGTCCCACAGGGGTTGCCTCCTGGCAACATTTCCCTCTCCTCTTCCTGGCTTAAACCAATTAGAGCCTGTTCTGGAACTGGAGTTGGAGTTAATCCTACAGAAATTGAAAGTAGGAGCAGGGATATTTCCCAAAGGGAAGTTGGGATACCATTTTACTAAGAAGATTGAAAGGATGAGGTGACAAAAACAACAGATGTCTGTACATATGGGAGGGTGGAGCTGAAATCGCTTGGTTCTACAGTTAGCATCGGCTCAGAACAAGCAGACCTAGGTTTGCAGGTGAGGCCAATTCACAATTGGACTCGGAGGATGAGACAGGCAAAGTAAGTGGAAAGGAGATAGATGGTAGAAAAAAATAATATTTATCAGGTGTCTGTTCTTTGCCAGGGTCTTTATGTTTGTTGTCTAATTTAAGCTTTATCACACCCATGAAGTGGAATTAGAGGGTTTGAAGGTTTGGAGATGAGAATAAAGGTAAATCTAGAGTCAGGATCAACTACTTTAGCCAAGAGCTTCAGGTAACCACAGGACCAGCTGAGGAAGCAGGGCTCTTTGAGGGGTAAATGGGTTACTGGAAGGCTGGGAGTGTGCAGACAAGTTGAACAGGGGGCTGCATGATGTTCTAAAGAGCAGAGTCTTCTGTTTGACCTAGATATGAACTGAATAATCACTTTTGTTGTTTGGAAAGTAGTAAAGCCAGCCAACCATGCCACAATCCTTATCTTGCAACCCACGTATCTTATTTTTCAACAAGGAAAATCCTTTTAAAGAGATAAATGTGAATCCTGTGTGCCGTGTATATATTTGTGCCACATTTAATTTCATTAGCTATAATATCACGTAGCTGTGCTTATTTAACTGCTTAGACCAGATGGTAATGCCTTCTGAAGAAAAATGGTTACATGATGTAATTGAACATGTCCTGTTGACAGAGTTACAATAACCCATTTTCCCAATTAAATATAGGTGACTCAATAAAATGAACATAGTCTGTTACCCTGCCACCATTTCTAGCTCAAAACGCAAGGGAGACAGTGTGCTAGAGAGTGAGGAAATTGCCCAGTTATAGTGTACACAGTGGGGGGGTATGAATAAAGGCAGCCTTCTCCTCACACCCTGGGTGAAAGAGGAGCTATTTGTGGATACCTACATTTGGTCAGGAACGGAGGGGAGAAGCCTTGGCTTCCTCAGCTAAGACCTGTTTAAAAGTGATGTCGAGAACAGACGTGAACATGGTGAAAACTAGGCAGTACATTTTGAAATATGATGTAAATAGATTTGGTTTCTAAATGAAATCAAGTGGTGGCAGAAACAGTTGTATTGACTCTGAGAAGATGAGGGTGTTGGGTTTTATGAGTGTTTTCAATGAACAAACACTACAGAAATATGATGACCAAATAAATATATGAGAACAAACATTCTGATGAAGCTACCACTAAAAATATTTTTGTATTTGTTGAAAAAAAGTCAATTGTAGGTTTTTCCAGGCTTCCCTGATCTTATATATTATCTGTGAAATTTACAAATTTGATGTGGTCTAAGAAAGTAAGTCGTACTTTCCGTTGGAACGTTTTAGGAAGATCACTAGAGATGATATGAGAAAGTGTCATTGAGTAGAAGTTCGGAAAATGGCACCTCGCCATGTGGAGGGACTTACATAATGTAGTTGCTGTGTGCATATTTTTTTCTTAGTTATTTTCAGGTTGTATGAGTTGTAGTTATTGTCTACTTTTGCTCATGGAGAAACTGAGAATTTTAGAGTCAAAAAGACCCTAAAGCTCACTCGGGCTTACTCTCTCATTTTCTAAAAGAGGAAAGTGAGGTCCATTGCAAACCCACACAACTCAAAAGAGATGAGCCCAAGGCCCAATATTTCCTTCTCTCACTGCTGGATTTTACCCCTATTCCAGTACAAAGGGGCTATTGGGGATGAGGGGAGAAGGGAGGGTAGGTGGGACATGAACATGTGAGGGTTCCCTGTCCTCACTGCCAGTCAATCACCTGTTTTATATGTTGGAGTCCTATATAAGAAATTATTTAAAATATTTTTCTCATGTAAAAATTACAAAGTTTGAAACCCACTATCCTAAACCATAGGAATTCGAAGAAAGAGTGATGAGTGTATGTTATGCTTCCCCCGTCTCCACTCCTGCCCAGTGTGTCTTTGATATGAGCTTCACTATAGCTACTACTTACTTAAGTCAAATGACAGAGAGTAAAGCTGAATCAAATCTTTTTATGGAGAATATATTCAGAAGGTAGAATGAAAAAATATTTTAGGATGATTGAGAGTTTAGACGTATGGAACTTGGTCACCCTACCGCTACCCCAATTAGGTTCTGAAAAATTAGACTTAAAAATCAGAGTCCTGGCTGTTAGTCCCCCCATCTGCAAGGGAATTGCTGTTTGACCTTGCACATTGTATGTGGACAAGTTCAGAGAACCATCAGACCCATGTGAGAAAGGAAGCAGGAAGACAGGGCAAGACTTGTCAAGCTGTGGCGGGAGTGCATCCAGCCAGGAGCAGGAAGCTTCCCACCTCGGAGCCTCGCCAGCACCAGCCATCTGCTGACATCTACTTGCACCGCGGGCCTCAGCTCTGAAGCCTCTCCACTGGTGACTCAGAAATCTAACTGTTCATTTTGCACATGTCTTGCGTTTGATTCATTTAGTCACTGAATCTTCAGCTTTCTCTCTGCTTTCTGCCCTGCTGGTGGGGGCCAGCCTCAAGGTCAGCACAGCAGGCTGTGCCTAGGGAAGCAATCACAGCCCCAGAATGAATTCCTTTGTCCCAGAAAGGGGCCTGTCTAGGAGACTCCCCTGGGCTTGCTGATCTGCTCTCCCAAGGCTTTCATGATTGCCTCTCCACCTGTCCCCAGAGGGATCTGATTGCTGCCCTCTTCTCTTGGGCCTTTTCTGTACTTTTTACCCACTTCCAGCCCATCTCCTGAGGGCCTGACTGGCCCTGTGCATTCTCCCAGGCAGCTCCTCTTCAGCTCCTCAGCCACCTAGTCTCTGCCCCACCAGCTTTTGGCATTTCCATGAGTTTCCCTTTGTACACATAAATAAGCATACAGCTCCACCGAAAACTCCTCTGCATCTTTTCTTCAGCACTGCTTAATATACCTTCTCCTTAACCTAACTCCCCAGTGACCTCTGACTCACAGTGACAAAAGGAAATGGACACACACCTAGATACTTGCTGACTTGGGCCAAGGTCGGTCATTCCCCTTTGTTTGGTTTACTTCACGTTAGCTAGAAGTGGATAGATGTACCATGTACATCATGAATCATCTCTCTAATTTACTTGAACATAGTGTGCATGGTCATTTCTAAGAGATCAAATCTATTTTACTCAAAGTGGTTTCTTTGAACAAGGTTGGACTTTTTTCTGCCTTGACCTAAAGGAAATAAGTGTGCATACAAATGTGGCAGCAATGAGGAGACATTGAGTCCTCAAGTCACGTTGGCACGCTTGTTGAGGCCTTCGAACAATCTCACCATCAAAGTGCTTGGTAATAACTGTAAATACATCTTCACAGGTGACAGTGAGCATAAAATACATGGCTCCGTGCTCAGTTCTTAGGATAATTGGGACATCCATGGATTTCTAAATGGAGTCCTTTATGTTTCCAGTTCTGTGTCTTCCCGCCTTCGGAAATTATAACTTAGCTCAATTTGTCTAAGGGGCACTGGCTTCTAAAAGGACCTCAGGAGCGGCTCTTCTCAAAGTGTCTGTCTATCAGCCTTTTGCATGAGTTTTGGATGTGCTGTTATGGTGGAAAAAGAAATGAAAACATTCTTAAGATGTGGTATTGTACCAATCTGTTCTTCTAAAGAAAATTGCCTTTGAAATAGTACTTCTAACATAGACGGCTGTCTGAATACTTAGAAGATGGCAGAAGGTAACTTGTGACATTTTCTCAGAATTTTTTGCAACCTCTGATTCTTCATTTGAGATTTTTTTCTTTCTGAATAAGATGCATTGCTACTATAGCAACACCCTGTAATCCATGGATTTGGATGTTCTGGGAATCATACTACATCCTTCAAAATTCAGTGAAGGTGTGGTTGGTCTAAGTCATCTTCCTGCAAGAATATCTTTTCTTTCTTTTTTTTTTTTTGAGACGGGGTCTTGCTCTGTTACCTGGGCTGGAGTACAGCAGTGGCATCATCATAGCTCACTACAACATCAAACTCCCAGGCTCAAGTGATCCTCCTGCCTCAGCCTCCTGAGGAGTTTCTTCTATTTGCCATTCCCTCCTAAGACTCCCTGTTTTTGTAGTATTTTGTCAACTGAACCATATTTTTCATATAAAATTTAGCATCTTCTTTTCTTTTTATTACTGTTCAGGTCCACATAGTCATTAGCATGGGATGACTACAAGGACATCTTTCCAGCCTGAAGCAAAGACACTTGGTATTTAGCTGTCCTCTGAGCACTGGTGGAGACATGTGTGGTTCCTTTTAGGCCTTTCTAAGTACTGAGAGGAGCTCCTTAATCCCCCAGTTGGATCCATGAATCCCCTGATTTCAACCACTGAATTCAGTGGTGCTTCATTTGTGTCTCAATACCATGATGATGGAGAGAATCTCCACTTTAGGATTCTTATTTGACAAACTAGACAGCAGGACCTTCTAATGTATTGGATTTTTTTTGGAAATAGGCATATACTTTCTATTCCAGAAAACCAAATGCCTTCTAGGTAGGGAAACTATTAATAAAATGTAGCGGGTTGTTTTTTAATATCACACTGCAAGTTAATGTCAGAATCATTTGAAAAACTTTTTTGTGTACCTATTGGGTTAAGACAGTAGGGCTAAATGCTTAGAGCTCACAGAGAGATTTAAAAGTTGCGGACTCTACCCTCAAGGAGTTTCTGTACAAGAGAGCAAATAAGCTATAAGTAAAATTAACCACATTCAGTAGTAAAGAATTAATTTAAACCATTAGTTTGTGATGTAAGATTTCAGAGAATGGGAGAGAAATTATTTCTTTTTAAAATTAATTTATCGAGGTAAAATTCACATTTGAATTTAAACATAGACTTCAGTGGGATTTAGTAGATCCACAGTGTTGGGCAACCACCACTTATATCTAGTTCCAAAATATGTCCATCACTCCAAAGTAAAATCCCTTATCCATTAAGTAGTCTGTACCTATCAGCCTCTGGCAACCTCTGATGTGTGTTCTGTCTCTAAAGATGTATCTATTTTGGAATTATACAACGTGAGACTTTTTTTGTCTTCCTTCTTTTACTTACCATGTTTTAGAGGTTCATCCATGTTGTTATTTGTGTCAGTCCTTCATTCCTTTTTATGGCTGAATAATATTCTAGTATATGTATATAACACAAGTTGTTTATCTATACATACACCTTTTGGCTATTGAACCTGTGTCTCTATGTGCTTATCTGAGTGCTTGTTTTCGATTCTTCTGGATATGTGCCTATGAGTGGAATTGCGGAATGATATGGTAATTCTATGTTTAACTTTTTTGAGGATTGCCAAACTGTTTTCTAGAGTGACTGACATATTTTGAATTTCTACCAGCAATGTATGAAAATTCCAATTTCTCCAATTCACCTGCAACACTTACTATTTTCCTTTTTTTTTTTTTTCTTAATAGCCACCCTACTGGGTGTGAAGTGATACTTCATTGCGGTTTTGATTTGAATTTCCCTAACTAATGATGTGGAGCATCTTTTCATGTGTTTATTGGGAATTTATATATCTTCATTAGAGAAATGTCTATTAAATTCTTTTGCCTATTTTTTAATTAGGTTGTTTGTCTTTTTATTGTTGAATTGTAAGTATTCTTTATGTATTCTGGATACTAGATGCTTACCAATACATGATTTGCAAATATTTTCTTCCATTATCTAGGTTGTCTTGTTGTTCCACTTTTTTTTTTTTTTTTTAAGAGACAGAGTCTCACCCTGTCACCCAGGCTGGAGTGTAGTGACACAATCATAGCTCACTGTAACCTTTAACTCCTGGGCTCAAGCAATCTTCCTGCCTCAGTCCCATGTAGCTGGGACTACAAACATGTGTCACCATGCCTGGCTAATTTTTAAAATTTTTTTTGGTAGAGACTGGATCTCACTATGTTGCCCAGCCTTATCTCTAACTCCTGTCCTCGAGTGATCCTTCTGCCTTGGCCTCCCAAAGTGCTGGGATTACAGGTGTGAGCTGCTGGTACCTGGCCCTGTCTTTCCACTTGATTGATGATGCAGATTGATCCACAAAGTTTTAATTTGATAAAGTCTTAGTCTGTTTGTATTGCTATGACAAAATACTGAAGACTGGATAATTTATAAACAATAGAAATTTATTTGTCACAGTTCTAGGAAGACTAGGAAGTCCAAGATCAAGGTGCTAGTAGATTCAGTGTCTGGTAAGGGCTTCTGTCTATGTTTCAAGATTGTGCCTTGTGTCCTATGTGGTACAAGAGCAAAAAGCCAAACTCTGTGTGAAACCTCTTTTATAAATGCATTAATACTATTCAAGAGAGAGGAGCCCTCATGACCTAATCACTGACTTAAACCCTCACCTTTTTTTTTTTTTTGGAGATAAGGTCCCTGTTGCCTAAGCTGGAGTGCAGTAGCGTCATCATCATAGTTCAGTGCACCCTCAAACTCCTGGGCTGAAGTGATCCTCCTCACCCTCCTGAGTAGCTGGGACTGCAGACATGTGCCACCATGCCTGACTGATTTTTAAATTTTTGTAGAGACAGGGTTTCACTGTGTTGCTCAGGTTGGTCTTGAACTCTTGGCCTCAAATGATCCTCCCACCCTGGCTTCCTAAATTGCTAGGATTATAGTTGTGAGGCACCTTTTAATACTGTTGCATTGGAGATTAAATTTCAACATGAATTTTGGGGGATACCTTCAGACTATAGCAAAGTCCAGTTTATCTGGGGTTTTTTTATTGCTAATGCATTTGATATCATATCTAAGAATCCATTGCCACATCCAAGGTCATAAGGATTTACTCCTATGTTTTTTTCTAAGAGTTTTGTTTTAGCTCTTATATTTAGGCTGTTGATCCATTTTTAGTTAATTTTTGTACATGATGTGAGGTAAAGGGTCTAATTTTGTTCTTTTATATGTGGATATCCACTTATCCCAGCACCATTTTTTGAAATTATTCTTTTCCCATTGAATAGTTTAGGCACCCTGTTAAAAACCAATTGGCCATAGACATATAGGTCTGTTTCTGAACTCTTAATTCTATTTCATAAGTCTGTTTGTTTGTCCTTATGCCAGTAGCTCACTGTTTTGATTACTGTAGTTTTATAGAAAGTTTTAAAATCAGGAAATATAAGTCTTTCAACTTCTCCCTTTGCAAGATTGTTTTGGTTGTTCATAGTCCATTGCAGTCCATATAGATTTGAGGATCAACTTTTCTATTTCTGCCAAAAGACATTAGAATTTTGTTGGAGATTGCATTGAATCAGTAGATCACTTTGGGTAATATCAACTTCTTAACAACATTAAGTTTCCCAACCCATGAACACAGAGTATCTTTGTATTTATTTAGGTCCTCTTTAATTTCTTCCAGCAATGTTTATTTTATACTTCTCAGCATATAAGTCTTTCACCTCTTTGGTGAAATAGGTATTTTATCCTTTTGTATGCTATTAAAAATTGAATTATTTTCTTAATTTCATTTTTGGATTGTTCATTGTTGGTATATAGAAATACAGCTGTTTTTCATGCATTGATCTTGTAACTTGAAATTTTGCTAAATTTATTTTATTAGCTTTGGATTTTCTGTATGTATCATAATGTTATCTGCAAACAGAGATGCCATTTATTTCTTTTTCTTGCCTAATTGCTCTGGTTGGAACTTCCAGTGCAATATTGAATAACAGTGGTTAAAGTGGGCATCTTTGTCTTATTTTTGATCTTAGAGGAAAAAGCTTTCAGTCTTTTACCATTGAATATAACGTTAGCTGTAGATTTCTCATAAATGCTCTTTATTGTGTAGAGGCAGCAGTTTCCTTATTTTCCTAGTTTTGTGAATATTTTTAGCATGAAAGGGTGTTGGATTTTGTCAAATGCTTTTCCTGCATCATTTGAGATAGTCATGTTGGTGTGTAAAATCTTAAAGAAAGAGTAGGATTGATATAGATAGAAATGTGGATACTGGAGAAGTAAGTAGCTAAAGCACCATAGTAAGAACACGACGAGCATCTGCAGAGATTAGTGCACAATCCAAGTCATTGTGGGGAGAATATTGGGAGCAGAGGACTAAATGACGAGGCTGGAAAGGGCTGATTCTGTGTACATTGAGGAAGACCTTGATTGTCAGATCGCTCTATCTTGTCACCATTCTGGAGTTCCTTATGATTTCTGAGCTCAGCACAACTAGGAATTGTGCTCTCTGCTCATTGTTCTCTATTTCCATGTCTCCACTTCTCTTCCATTGACTTTCACATCGCTCTAACAATCTTTCCTTTTAAATTTTGGAAGGAAATGTCATGCAAAACAAAGAAAATAATGGATTTTTTTGATACCACGTGACAGGTCCTGTGATTTTTAAAATTTAGGAATAAACATAAAATTAAGAAGTGAGCCAACTCTTTCTGTTGGTTCATTTCTAGTTATGTGCAGAGACAGACCTGGTAACCAGCCAGTAGCTTGTGTCAGGGCTGTAAATTGGACTGGAGGGAAGAATGAGCTGCACATTCCTGGCTCCTGGGCCAAGGTTCCTGAGATTTTTGCCAGCCTTCTTCTAGACAGCAGCTTGGTACCTCAGCTGTCCTTTCATCAGGGAGACAGATGGAACCTCAGAGGTTTCCTGTTTAGGCGTCTCAGAATTCAAAGTTGTTATGTCATGTGGGCTTTGAAAATGCCACACTTCAGGGAAGCTGAGTTTTTGCTTCTCAGACATTATTATATTAAGCGTGTGGTTTTTTTCCATCATTGTGGCATTAATTTCTGTTATGTGTGTCCCCAGGCCCTTTCCTGGAATCTCAACAGGGGATGGATCCTATCTGTTTGAAGCTGGGTTCCATTAAGTGTGCTCAAGGATCTGCCTTACTGCATATTCTTTCTTGCCTAGTTCTTAGGCCAGCCCTTTTCCCCTCCCTATTCTTGTTCTAGTTAGTCGTCTCCTCCAGAAGGCAGCCATTTTATAGGATTCTGCTCCCTCCAAGTAGGGGGCCCTGACCTAAGGACCAGCCCTTCTGTGTCAGTGGCCAAGCATACCAGGGATGTGACCATTTAGCTCTTTAACCAGGAGCCTCTGTCCTTTCTAGAGACCTTCCAGCATTAACCTAAGTACACAGGCAGAGGAGACCAGGAGCACCTGGTACAAATGTTAATGACTTTTTCATTAGGGTACTTCATCACCAAATTCCAGCTATCAGTGTCAGGAGGTGACAATGAGGCATCTCTTGGATAAGAAAGACGTGGAGATCTACGGAAATCAGAACTGAAAAAATGAATATGAATCAGTTATCAGAAAGCTATTTGACTTCTAAGTTTCAGCTGACAGCAGGTATAGCTGCATGGAAAATGCACACATCCATTATTGTAAGGCCATTATTTCCTTATCACCATCATCAAGCAGTACTAATGAAGAAGCCAATTGTGCGTGACACCTTGTAGGTCCTTGTATGCAGTTATGCCAAAATGCTTCCACAGTTAAATTGAGTACGGATGTGTAAAGTGATTAACCAAGACTTGACAGCTCTTTAATTGCAGCAAGCATCTGAAGTAAATAAGTGAGTAGCTTTTAAGAAAGTCCAGAACTAAAAACTCTTAATTCTGGAAGCAAATAGTGATCTTTCACATTGTAAACATCAATCTTTCTTTCTAAAAAGATTCATTGTCTTTTATGCTGGAACATCAAATATAGATTTTATTTTACTTCTTTTTTTAAAAAATTAGTTTGTTAACAATTAGGAAAGCCTATACATGTTAGTTGTTTTAAAAAAAATGAACAATGAAGAAAAATTATCCAAGGAAGAACTAGCAAATCAGATCTTACATATAACATCTCACTAAACTTTATGCATGGTATGTGACAGATACTGGTTGTGTTGTTTGATACAAAATGGCTGAACTTCATCTTCATAAGATTAAAACCAACATCTAAACATACCCAATATAAACATCAAAACAAAATATATCCTAACTAACCACGGGAAGCAGTCTAATATCAGGAAAGCAATAAGGATTACAAACATTATTTTATAAATCAGTACACAAAGGTTTGAAAGAGTTCTGAAAATTAAGTTAGCTGTCTTGAGTCAAGTTAATAAAAAAAAAAGTCAAAAAGAAAAAAGTAGCCAAAGTAAAAAGCAAAGGCCAAGGACTAACCTAATGCCCCCTGTCCCGTCCCGCGCATGTTTCTATTCCCATAGGATAGCCATTGCTAACATTTCTCTATAGAGCCTTCTTATCCTTTTTTAAAATACATATGTAGGTATGTGTCTGTTAAATGATTGTTGCAAAATTTATATTGATAAACACATATGTTTTCTATAATTGGCTTTGCCTACATGTAAGATGATTATTGTTTAGATATACTCCCTTAGCTTCTAGAATATAAAAGCTGACTGTCTTGCGCCTTGATTCTGTTGACTGTAGTGCTTACTAGTTTTAGGTTTTACTTTTTAGACTTATTTTTACTCGTTCTTCTGGCAACACAAATTAGCCATCATTTATATATATTCAGGATTCTTTTATTTGGGGTAAAAATGATTCTTTCCACTAAGTGCCCATTTAGCTAAGAATATTTTTAGCAGAGACAGAGCTGTGAAACCACCCAGCACCAAGACTACCTCTCTGGTTCTAGCAGGGATGCTTGGTCTGAAGCTGTAACTCTAAATTGTATTGAGCTTAATAATAACGTTTTTGTTAATCGATAGGTATGTGTATGACCCATCAAGACACTGTATGTTCATTAAATTATAATTATATTCTCTTCCACCACTTTTTTTTTTTTTTTAGGAGCTTGCTGATCTGGCTTGGTGTCTTTTGTCTTGGTCTAACTTCGTTTTTAAGTTTGTAGCTTGTTCTCCAACGTAGTAAACCTCTTTCATTGACTGTGGTGTTGGCCACTGATTCAGAAATCCAGTCCTGGAAGATTTGAAACTCAGCAGACATGCACAGGGTGGACCCCTGCTTTTTCTCAAGTCTCTCTTCATCTCCAGGAACTGAATTTTTCATGCAGTAATTAAAATTTGTAGGTCAAGCCTCCCATGGCACCGTTTGCTGCTAATATAGGAAAGCAGTGATCAGATTCGCTTATGCTGCTCTTCACTGAGCTGAGACTTAAAGGATGAAGGGTGACATTTTCCCCCATTTTGTAAATTAATGCCATTGATCTGCCTAACAAGAACAAAGTTAGGCTTCAAAATACCAAATGATAAAGAGATTAAGACTTTAAATGGCTTTCCAAAAGGCAACCTCTATTGTAAGGCTCTGAGCTGACTATTGAACTTTCAATTAGAATTTCTAATAGGCTATTGACTTAAATGGATAAAATGTTGCAAGTGATAGCTTTCAAGATGACAAAGATTGCTTCTTACATTCTGGAATATTACTTTATGTATGTAGCGTATACTGTTCTGGAAGGTGAATAATAATAAACTGGCCTCCCTCTGTAGAGTGTCTGCTGTATCTGTGCTATAGTTTTCTCAAAGGTGAATAAATGCATGTAAAAAATAAATGCATTTTTTAAACACTTTGCTTGTGTATGTTTGTTGAACACAGGCTTTATGAAATCTTTCATGGCCATAGCATGGCAGTTCCTTCAGTCTTTGGCAGTTTGTCAATATTCTTTTGTGAAAAAGCCCGTGTGGTATATGTTTCTCTATGTATACACACGTATGTGTTCATGCATGTTTGCATGTGTGTTCTCAGTTGGCACACCAGCAGATGTGTTGTCTGTCATTGCCATGAGGATCAGTCCCTGGTGCCTTGCTCTCTGCCTCAGTTTACTGTTCATGGAGGCTATGATTCTCTTCCACAATGGGCTTCCAGTGTAGTATGATTCAATTTAAGGCCTTGTTATAAAACACTAGCTCTAATACATTTTTAAATACTAATTTTTCAAAGACCAGCTACCTCTTCTAGGATAAAGGGTTAATATTATGCTTATGTTACAGTGCATTAAAAACTCTAATTAAAACAGCATTACATTCCCATCTGCCAATCTCCAGTAATCTTCTTTAATTGCAGTAATTAAACTATATTTACATGTTCAGAATACTTGTAATTTAGCAAATTGCACTCTCTGCTCTACATTTAATCAAACAACCAGTTCCAGTATATTTAGTGTGGAAAGAAGTAATTTCAATGTTTTGATTACTATAGCAGATTTGACAGAGTAAGTGCCCCTCTAGTAGAGGGCTTGAAAGGGAAGGCAAACATGAAATATAGTCATGGTTTTGATTGTCATGTGAATGCCTAATTACATGTTGGAGGATTAACTATTAAAGGGTATCATGGTTGCACTTGATGTTTAGACACAGCCAATATTACAGATAGCATAGACTGTCTTTTAGAAAATGTTGACAAACGAGGCAAGGTTTTCTCTTTAAAGGTTCTGAGATCATTGGAAAATTTAGTGAAAATGTTACCTGAATTGTCTAATTGCTATTGAGTCTTCTCCCTTCTCCCTTCTCCCCAAACCTGTCATGCAAGATGATTATTTTAGTCTTCCCAATTAAAGTCCAGAAGAAATTCAGTGATAAACAATAGAAATGTTAATGATGATACCAATTCAGGATTGAATCTCTCTTCATTTCTGTATCTTATGTTATGTCCGTGTTGGCTCTGAAGCTGACATGTAATTTCCTAGAAAGGACCCATCAGCAAAAGTCCAGCCAATTTTACTGCCCTTATTTTTAACCACCTCTCTCTTCCAGGCTGTTCTACCTGGCCCATTTCCTCAGCCTCTTCTCTATTTCTTGGTTTCTTTATCTTAAAAACAGAAATAACAATGTAATAAGTATTGATTAGATTTAAAGAAATAATTTCTTAATCATCTTAAAGCTATTTTTAAAATATTATATGCTTCTTAAGAAAAGGGTATCTACTGTTGGAATCACATTTTGATTGTAAGTAAATTTGAACGTTTGGCATTATTCATTAATAAGTCTAATAAATATTTAATAAGCACATAAAGGGGGATATAACAGTGTGGTTAATAAGAGTTCTTTAGTCCGACTTGCCTGAG